>NW_027397149.1:3276787-3410211 GCF_003265705.2 Callorhinus ursinus
AAAATACTATTTTTATAAGTATGTGGCATTCATATTATTAATAAACCATGGATTCTGACTCTAACTTTTTTTATGTGAAACAGTGCTTTATTATGAAGAATGAGGCTGTGAAAGCATATTTATGTTGTGTACAACTCTGTAGACAAAATCTACAAAATCTAACCAACATTAATTTATTGCCCCTACCTCAAAATACAGACTGTGGACAAAGGCATGAATCAAAGGTCTGTATGAGCGCACTTATGCCAACAGCTTTGCTCTGCACCCTGAGATGAGCCAATTGACAAATGCCTCTGGCACTAGCTTTGACTTCCAAGAAGATAAACTAGACAGAAAATAGAGTAAGAATAACACAATAACAATAATAATACTAACAACACTTGTAAGGCACAAACCACATGCCAGGGACATTATCCTAAACACTGTGTGGATTGACTGATTTAATTGTCACAACAGCCCTGTTCCCGTCACCTAATAGGTAGGGGAATGGAAACACAAAGACCGTAAGTGAGCTGCCTAAGGATGCATACCAGGTAAAATGGCAGAACCAGGACACAAACCCAAGTGGTCTTGTCCCAGCGTTTGTGCTCTAACATCACCTACACTGAACTCTCTGCTGGGGTCATAAAATCAAATACCAATGGCTGATAAAGAAGACAGAAAGGAGGGGAGAAGGAAGGGGAGTGGCAGGAAGGATGGGGGGAGGCTGCCAAGACATAATGATGCTGTGCTGGTCACTTTCACTTCTCTTCCTTGAGCCCCCAAGTTACACTGAGTGGTAGAAATATTTGTCCCACTTTATAGATGAGAAATTAAGGCTCAAACTATTGATTTTACTTCCCCGGAAAAACAGAGCTCCCATTGGACCCAGCCTGCACTGTCTCCAGGAGCACCTTATCGGAGAGTCCCCACAAGATCTATAAAAGAAGCCTTTATGGTCCAGATTTGTTTTTCATTTGGGTGCATCTTTAAGTCACCTGAAGCCTTTTGCATGCATGTCCACAGAGCATCTCCCAGGCTTGCACTGCAAGAAGATATCTGTCATCAAAAATGGCTCTCCAGCCACCCAGCCTATCTGTTGAGGACCAAACGTGCTGAAGAATTACTTACCACTGGATTTTATTGACTCTAACCCCAAATCATCCTTCTTTAAATAGGCTGTTTTCAAAGGGTGAGTAGAGGGAAGTGACATTCTATTGCACAACAGCCAAGACAAATCATCAAAGGTGTTGGCAGCCTGGAAGAAAACACTTCCTAAAATTACAGATGTGGAATTAATATTTACATCCATCCTACAAAGTGGGAAGACACAGGCAAGAGAGATGTAACTGGTGAAATGAAAAGAAGATTCTTAGTCAATGTTCAGATATAAAGCAGAAAATGCCTGAAGAATCTATTACAGTCTTGGGTGGGGTTGGCTTCTCCTAGCGCCTTGAGCTCTTTGCAGCTTACAAATCCATGGACCTCTCCTCACTTGGTGCTGTGGAGTCACCACCTCTGAGAGAGACTGTCCTGGTCATTTAGCACTGCACCACTACCTCCTCCATCTGTAATTCCAGCCCCCCCCCCTTTAAAATTCTCTCACACAAGAGGCTTTCTTCAGGAAGCCCCTGGACAACTTGACAATTGGTCAAACCCTTTGGTACAATCATCTCACAAGATCAGACCTCTGCCCTCTGCATCATCTCTTCCCATCAGCCCCTTTTATCCCTTAACTTCAGCCACGTTGGTCTCCATGCCAGTCCTCCACATCTCCAGACCCTTGTCTTGCCTAGGGGCTTTGGAACTTTTCTGTCTTCTTTTCCCATGAATGTCCCCCTCTCACCCCTCAGATCTCACAATATCACCAATCCCCCTGAAGACCTTCTCTGTCTACATCATGTAAGATGTAAGAGACGTGTGAGAAGAATGTGTGAGGTGTGATGTGGGACAGAGACAAAGCTTAGGTGTAGAAATAATTAGATCATCAAGACTTGCTTGCCCCTTCTGACCTTTGTTACTCTCTGTCACATCACCTGCATGTCTGTGTAGAACTTATTGAAATGTACCCTCTTTATGGGTGTTTGTGTTTTATTGTCTGTGTCCCTCATTGGACCAGAAGCTCTACAGAAGCAAGAGTCCTGTGTCTCTTGAGGCGCCCTGGGTGGCTCAGTTGGGTAAGTGCCTGACTCTTGGTTCCAGCTCAGGTCATGATCTCAGGGTTGTAAGCTCAAGCCCCGCATCAGGCTCTGCACTCTGCATGGAGTCTGCTTGAGTTTCACTCCTTTTGCCCCTCTCCCCCTACTACTTGTGCGTGCTCTCTCTCTCTCTCTCAAATAAACAAATACATCTTTAAAAATATCAAGGAGCTCTGTCAGTTAAGTAAGCTTCCCTTCCACATGCTGTGGCTTAAGTGCATTTTCTGTGTTTCCATTTCCACTGGAAATGGAAAATATCCATTGAAAAAGTGTAGGCAAAAGGAAAAGCTCACTAGGACTGGAATTAAAAGAACAGATTCTAAGTCTTTGTTACTCAATTACTAAGTATTTTAGAGCAACCCAAAGTCTTAGAACATCAATTTCCTAACTTTCTTTTTTTATGAAGGAGTTAATGGGGCTTCTGGACAAAGGTAATATGCTCAAGTTGTACATACATCTACATTCCCCCAGTACTCACGAAATGAATAAAATAGTAAAAGCCACAAAAAATTGCTAGCAGCAACTATATAATGAAGGGATCCAACTTAATGTTAAAATCCTTAAAACATGAGAATGAAGAAAAGAAACAGAATATTCTGTCAAAGTGCCATGGAGCTTCTAACCCAGCCTGCGTTTGCCAGCATTGTAGTGGGCATGGGGCCAGAGGGAGTCAAGAAAATGCTTATCAATACTTCTTGGTTTAAGGAGATATGGCCTGAAGAGCTACCCATTAGAAGTTACAGAACAGCTTTCAATCTTGGTTACTTACCAGAAAATTCTTTTTGCTGAGACAGGTGAAACCATTAAGTTCTGCCTTTTTTTTAGTATGTGGCATTCATATTATTAGGTATAATAATACCTAATTAGGTATAATATTCAAAGTGTGAATTAATTTTCTCGTGTCATTGGAATACACCTTCAAGTAAGGGGAAAAGACCTAGATCTCAGGCACTTAAGGAGAGAGAGACAGAGATGGAGAATGAGAGAGAGTAGGTAGGGGAGAGAATGAGAGCAAGCCTTGGTGACCTAGTGATTTCTATATCTAAGCCTTCTCCCTGCCCCACCTCACACCTCACGCTCTTCTTGTGAATGTGTATGAGTATGATCATGTGTGTGTGTGTGTATGTATATATACATATATGTGTATTTGTGTGTATGAGTATGCATATGTGTGTATGTGTATGAGTATTTGTATGTATGTTCATGAGTGTGCATGTGTGTATGTATGTATGTGTGTACAAGTATGCATATGTGTAGTGTGTATGTGTATGAGAATGTATGTATTCTCATGTATGAATCATATATGTATACATATGTGTATCTGTGTGTGTGTGTGTGTGTGTGTGTGTCTGTATAAAAGTGCAAGCTAACAATGTCCAGACTCAAGCTCTTGCTCTTCAGAAAGATAAACAGTTTTCAGATAAGGACAAAAGAGGACAGAGAATATTCACTCCTTTTTTCTTTCTTTTTTTTTTTTACTTCAAATAGAAGGCGTGAAAAGAGTACCTATGGTTAGTATGAACAAGAGGCTTATAAATACACTGCAACACTAAACATCTACTAATGCAATTACAAGACAAGTAATAGAGAAACATGCAATATAGCTCACAAAAGACTGGTGAAGAAACTTGTTGGAAATAAAACATAACTCAGGGAATTGCATGAGGAGTACCTGAAACTACAGAAAAAGATGCTGATTAGAACAAAATTTCAGTAATACAAAAGCTTTGAGTTGAGGTAATAAAACAACAGAATGGAATGAAAGATGTATTGCAGATTTTGGGAGACAAATTGAGACACAAAACATTATTTTTTTAAAAGATTTTATTTATGTATTTGAGAGAGAAAGAGAGAGTGAGAGAGAGAGAGCACAAGCAGGGGGGGAGGGGTTGAGGGAGAAGCAGAGTCCCCACTGAGCAGGTAGCCTGATGCGGGACTCGATCCCAGGACACTGGGATCATTACCTGAGGTGAAGTCAGACGCATAACCGACTGACCCAGCCGGGTGCCAAAGATCCAAAACATTATTATAAAATTAATGAATTAAATGGAAATCACAAAAGTAAAATAGGCTCAACAACAAGGAGAAGAACAAGCACAGAAAACCAGCTTTGGGTAACCACATGAATGGAGAGGGAAAATACACAAGGGCTTCAAAAGTTGAAAAGATCTTAAGTATGTTTTTTCTTGTTTTGCCACCGTGTAGGGAGAGTCTATTTCAGTGTAAGACCAACAAAGAATAAACACAGCCGAGAGATAATAAAGACGGATTCCAGACAGTATCATTTAATCACCTGGTTCGCCTAAGCCTAAAGCTAGGAAGTCCCCCTTTGGGCTTTCTAGTTACCTGAGCAATAAATCATCCATTTCTTTGCATAAGACTGTTCTGTTTTATTTTTCACTTGCTCCTAACAACCACCTTCTTAATAAAATACTAAGAGGTGAGTGATCCAAAGGAGCACTGTTAGCTTTCAGTGTCTATCCCCTCACCTGCAGCACAGGGATCATAATTACATGGACATGGGGTCAGCACCCAGCACAACGTCTGACTTTGAGTGGTATTCATAGAAGCCATTATTACTCACTTCCCAGTGAATTCTGCCCTGCTACTCTACATAAAGTGGAGAGACAAACTCTTTCATAGGATGTGGATTTGAAAGATTTTGTTGACTCACTCTTATATGGCATTTAATATACAACAGGGATTTTGCTAAGCATTTTTACATACGTGAATTCATTTAACCCTTACAAAATCTATCTGGTGGATATGTTGTTATTCCCATTCATTCTCATTTTACAGCGGGACAAAGAGATTAAGTGATGTTCCCAAGGTCACACAGCTAGTTAGTGATGGGGGGTTGGTTCCAGAAGCCATGCTCTTTGCCAGAACTTCATGCTGTCCCAAAGATAGAGCTGGAAGAGCTAAAAATTCCTGAGCCAAAAAATGACAATATAGGAGCGAAGTACGAATTCCAGGTGACACAATTCAAAAAGTTCAACGTGAGATGCTATTGTAGCAGTGTCTGTCAAGCAAGTGGGTGAATGAGCATCTTCCATCTGCCCTCTCAAAGGCAATTAAGTGAAGACACCGTGTGGGTTCAAGTTTCAGCACCTTGGAGAGAGCTTTGGGTGAAAGCCAAGCTCTACCTGATGCCTTCCAAGCAGTTCTTCCTCTAGCATCTAAAATAATCCTTTGACAAAGATAATTAAAATGTACATAGAACAAATATGCCTTTATTGAGAAAATTTCTGAAGTTCACGAAATGTGACTCTTTTTTCTTGTGATATATAGTCAATCATCTTAACAACATAACAAGCTACCATTGTGCATCTCAAATGAAGAAGGAACAATAAAAAGCCAAGAAAGGACTGTTAATGGTTTGAATGAAGGCAGCTGCTTCACTGAGCTGCGGGGGTGAAGAAGGTGTTGATATGAACCTGACAGCAGAGGTGGGGGTGGAAGGCAGAGGGTGGATGCTAAGAAGCCATCTAAGTAAGGAAATGAGAGAGAAAAGAAGAGGACAGATTCAAAAGAACAAGAAAATGAAGAACATCCCACCATTTACTAAGCGCCTACTATATCCAGGCAATGTTAGGAATTTTAAATGTGTTTTTTCTAAACCTTAAAGCAGTCACAATGATACAGTTAATTTTCCTTACTTGACAGATGAAGGAATAGGAAGGAAGAATGAGAGGTGGAGAGAAGGAATGTGTAAAGCAAGGTGGTAGGGGAAAGAGAAGTAGAAAAAAGAAGCAAAGGATCAACATATAAGTGAAGAGGTAAAAAAGAGAGAGAGGAGAAAAGGGAGATAGTGTTCTTATAGAGATACAAAGAAAGACACACACAGAGAGAGAAATAGGAGAAACAACACAAATCTAAACCCCAGTGATCCTAGAGATAGCACACATTGAGCTCTTTTTTTCCAAGGCAGTTTCCATGGAAGGTGAGAGACTGTTCCAATTCTTGTCTGTGCTGAGGACACAGAAGGAAGAATAGACCTCGTGCTGGTTGAGAAGGGGGCAGAGATTTGAATACTACTTCCAGGAAAAAGGTACCTATGGATCTGCAACACTGGCCTGGATGCTGTGTGACTGGGGAATATGTCTTCTTTCTGCGGGGATCTTCTCTCTTGAAGGAGATGATCAAGATGTTCCCGAGGACCAATTACCTCTCCTAATCCTCAGGACACACTACCTTAGGTGGTAGAAACTATTATTAACACCATCACAAAGCTGGTAGCCGCTGATGTGAGATTCAAGTCTTGTGTGTTTAACTAGAAACCTGAAGTTGTAAACACCGCTGTTTTATTGAGTGAGTGGGAAAAAATTATCACTATTTACTCATTCTGTGAAGATAGCTGGATGAAAATGCTCCATAGTTCTCTTGGCTGGCTCTGCTCAGCCAACACTGGATGAACAGTTCACAGGACTGCCCTAGAGGCATGTCTTGCTGGAAGGTTTATGCCAGAGTTTACAAAGATACTGTCCACTGGATGCAGCCTGTAGATAGGTTTTGTTTGGACCACATAGTGTTCCTTTATAAAAACTGAATTAGTTGTGGGGTGCCCGGGTGGCTTGGTTAGGCATCCAAATTGATTTTGGCTCAGGTCATGATCTCAGGGTTGTGGGATCGAGCCCCGCATCAGGCTCTACATTCAGCAGGGACTCTGCTAGAGATTCCTTCTCTCCCTCTGCCCCTACTCCCTCTCTAAAATAATAAATAAATAAACTTAAAAAAATTGAATTAGTTACAAATATTAAAATCTTTCACATACAAAGCAAGAAAACTCCTTCATCACGTGGTAGATCTTGGAAGCTAAATGTACCCTCATAAACAGAATCCTTCTCTTTTATAATAGGACCAGCAAAAATCCAGAAGCAGATGTCTGTTAGCTCTCAACCAACCAGTGCTTTCTTGTACATTAAAGCAGTTGGCCTTGATCATATGGCTACCATCCCTGTAGCTGGGCTTGTGGTCATTCCCATAAAACCCAGGCTGGATGAGTGGGGGAGAAGTAGCTTTAGCATACTGTCACAAGAAGAGGAGGGAAAGGGTACTGTAAAAACAGATTTCTGCTACAATTCTAAGAAACAACCTCTGCCATTAAAATTTTTTAAATTAATAAATAAAATAGGACACTAAATGAGAGCCATCCCAGGTCTGATCTTGGAGATGTTTAGATGTGCCGTTAATGACTTGCTGGGACCTCATTCATGATAAACACCACCTAGGCTCGCCAGAACCACTCTGAGCATTTTCAAGGAGCCAGGCAGGAAGGTTTTCTGCATCACTAAGGCATATCGGATCTCTTAAGACACGTTATAGGTTAATAGTGTTCAACAACAGAGGCTGTATCATTTACTCTCAGAAGGTAAAACCACGGGAGATGAAGTAAATGCAGGTTTGGGGAAATGCCTTCCCTCCGCTCTTTGCAACTTGCCTAATACTAGAGAAAGGACACAGCGTAATGATTCAAGAGAAAGTCAAAGGTACCTAATTTTACTGGGATTCTACTACTTTCCAGGCACTCTGATAGACTATTTATAATTATTATTTCACTCGGTCCTTACAACAATCCTGTAAGTTGAGGGATTTTTAGCACTTGTTAAAGAGGGGGAAACTGAGCCTAGAAATTTCTATGCACATATCCAGATACTTATCATGTCAGAATATGGACATAGGTATTGATCTTCCACCACACTGAGGTGAAGTTAACTGCCCCTCTTTTGAAGTTTTCCCACTAAAACATTTATCACAGTATTGTGTTTGCTCACCTGTTCACGCCCAACATCATATTGGGCTGCAAGCTCCTTGAAAATGCAAATCACATCAGTTATACCTGTTTAGGTCAGCACTGTATCACCCAGCGAGATGTTTGGCTTAATAGATAACTTGAATGAATATATGGATGAATGATTTAACCCATGCTTGTAAAATTCGTGATATTTACTTTACGTTAAGATCATTTTGTGTGTTTGTTTCAAATGTCTCTTGGCTACCCCAACCACTGGAACGCACCGTTCATACCTCTTACTTACACAATCATATGTAAACTTATACACAAAATGTTTTATGAAAATAATTTTACAAAATTAGGCAGGACTCAGATCAGCTCTTGCACCCTGGTTTTTTGCATTTAACAGTACATCATAAACATACCTACAGACTAGTATGTATAAATCGAATACAGTCTCTCTCTCTTTTTACAACCACATAATGTCTCACAGAATAAATGTACTGAGACTTGTTCAACTCTTCCTTTATTGGTCAGCATCCAGGACATTTCTGGCTTTTGTTTTTGTCATTTTAAACATGCTTCAACAGCATCTCCATATACATATTTTTATTTACTCATACATTTGTTTTTGTGCAATAGATTTTCTAAAGTGGGATTTCTAGGATAGAGGCTATATGCAGTTTTTATTTTTTTAATTTAATTTTATTATGTTATGTTAGTCATTATACATCATTAGTTTTTGATGTAGTGATCCATGATTCATTGTTTTCGTGTAACACCCAGTGCTCCATGCAGTACGCACCCTCCTTAATACCCATCACCAGGCTAACCCATCTCCCCACCCTTCTCCCCTCTAAAATCCTTGGTTTGTTTCTTGGAGTCCATAGTCTCTCATGGTTCCTCTCCCCCTCTGATTCCCTCCCACCCTTCATTTTCCCCTTCCTTCTCCTAATGTCCTCCATGCTATTCCCTATGTTCCACAAATAAGTGAAACCATATGATAACTGACTTTCACTGTTTGAATTATTTTACTGAGCATAATCTCCTCCAGTCCCATCCATGATGATGTAAAAGTTGGGTATTCATCCTTTCTGATGGCTGAGTAGTATTCCATTGTATATATGCAGTTTTTAAAAAGTATAATAGACATTGTCAGGCAGCTTCCCAAACAGACTGTAGCATTTCTTATTATTAACAGAAACACATGAAAGTATTCCTTCCCCTCAAATCTTTGCCATACCTGCGTGTTAACACTTTTATCTCTTTTCAGTCTATCAAATGAGAAGTGATGTTTTAATTTGGTTTTCTCTAATACTAATAAGTTTGGAGATTTTATATGTCTATTGGCTTCTAATTTCTGCTCTTGTGAATTGCCAAATTGTGGCAGTCTGATCATCAAGGCCCATTTCCTCTCTTTTTTTTTTTTTTGAGGAAAAACTAGACTATACTTCCCAGCCTTCTTTGCAGTTCGGTAATGGTCATGAGACTGAGTTCTGGCCAATGGGATGTGAACAGAAGTAATGGGCTTTCTTCACTCCCATACCTGTTTCCCCCAAGCTTCCCACCTGTGATCTTTCATCCCTTTCTCCCAAGTGTCAGCTTAATGCAAAGACTTTGAAGCCCTAGAAAATGTGGAACTGTAAGATGGAAGGAGCCTGGGTCTGTAACAACCACAGGAATGGTGACCTACTGCATAGGAAGACCCATTCTGGTGTGATACAGAAACTTGTATTATGTCACACTATGGAAATTCGAAGGTCAAAAAACATCTACCATTGTCTATACTAATACTCTATTGATATCATTTGTTAATGACTTTTTTTTTTTTTTTTGAGATGCTGAGTTTTGTCTTAACATCCTGGAAAGACTTCCACAAGATGTTGGTATAGGAAGATCCTGAATTCACCTCCTCGCATGGACATACCAAACCTACAGATACATACGGATTATTTACCTCTGAAAAAGAACTGAGAACTAGATGAACTGCTTCTCCACACAAAGGATAAAAAGACCAGCTAGAGAAGGGTAGAGGCAGAGATATGGTCTCGCCAACCTCCTACTCCCCAGTGCAGTGAAATATAATAGGGAGAGATCTTGCCAGTCCAGCAATTCTCTCAGAAGATCAAAGGATCTGTGCCCTGGGATCTGCCCTGGAGAGATGAGATCTCAAACATCTGGTTTAGAAAACCAGCAGTACTGATGTTCAAGGGACCTAAAGTTCTATAAGAAAATGAGATTCCCCATTTAAAAGGGTCATGTGTGGTCCCACTCACCCCTGTTGAATTCTACCAAACATTCAAAAAATGTTTTAATACCTATCTTTCTCAAACTCTGCCAAATTTTGAAGAGGATGAAACACTTCCAAACTCATTTTATAAGACCAACATTACCCTAGTACCAAAACCAGACAAGAACACCAAAAAAAAAAAAAAAAAGAAAACTTCAGGCCAATATCCCTAATGAACATAGATGCAAAACTCCTCCACAAATTCTAGTATATCTAATTCAACAATATATTAAAAGGATCATATACCATGATCTAGTGGGATTTATTCCAGGACTGCAAGGATGATTCAACACCCACAAATCAATCAGCATGATACACAATACACCACATCAACAAAATAAAAGATAAAAATCATATGATTGTCTCAACAGATGTAGAAAAAAGCATTTGACAAATTCAACATTGACTTATGATGAAAACTCTCAACAAAGTGGGTTTAGAGGAACATATCTCAACATAGTAAGGGATATATGACACAGTCACAGCTAATATCATACTCATTGGTTAAAAGCTGAAAGCTTTTTAAAAAGATTTTATCTATTTATTTGAGAGAGAGAGAGAGAATGAGCTGGGGGAGGGGCAGAGGGACAAGAAGACTCCCTGATGAGTGCAGAGCCCAACATAGGGCTTGATCCTAAGACCCTGAGATCATAACCTGAGCCAAAGTCAGGTGATTAACCAACTGAGCTACCCAGGCACCCCAAAAGCTGAAAGCTTTAACTCTAAGATCAGGAACAAGACAAGGATGCAGTTCTTTATTTTTATTCAACATAGTATTGGAATTCCTAGCCATAACAATTAGGCAAGAAAAATAAATTAAAGGCATCCATATTGGAAAGGAAGAAGTAAAGCTGTCACTATTTACAGATGACATGATACTATATATATAAAACCTTAAACTCCACCAACAAGCTGTCAGAACTAATAGATGACTGCAGTAAAGTTGCAGGATGCAAAATTAATATACAAAAATATTTGCATTTTTATCTCTAATAATAAATGATCAGAAATAGAAATCATAAACCAGGGGCACCTGGGTGGTTCACTAGGGTAAAGTATCTGCCTTCAGCTCAGGTCATGATCCCAGAGTCCCAGGATCAAGCACTGCATTGGGCTTCCTGCTCAGTGGGGAGTCTGTTTCTCCCTCTGCCTCTCACCCCGCTCGGGCTCTCTCTCTCTCTCTCTCAAATGAATAAATAAAATCTTTAAAAAAAAAGAAATCATGAAAACAATTGCATTCACAATCATATCAAGAAGAAGAAAATACCTAGGAATAAATTTAACCAAGGAGTTAAAAGACTTATACACTGAAAACTGTAAGACATTTATGAAGGAAATTGAAATGACACAAATATGTGGAAAAATATTCCATGTTCATGGACTGGAAGAACTAATATTGTTAAAATGTCCATATTACTCAAAGCAATCTACAGATTCAATGTAATCCCTATCAAAATTCCAGTGGCATTTTTCACAGAATTAGAACGAATAATTCTAAAATTTATATGGAACCACAAAAGACCCCCAAAAACAAAACACTCCAGAGATATTACACTCCCTGATTTCACTTTGTATACTACAAAGCTATAATAATCAAAACAGTAGAGTAATGGCATAAAGATGGACACATAGATCAATGGAACAGACTAGAGAGCCCAGAAATAAAACCACACTATACAGTTAATTAATTTATGACAAAGGAGGCAAGAATATACAATGGGGAAAAGATAGTCTCCTCAATAAATGATGTTAGGAAAACTGGACTGCTACATGGAAAAAATGAAATTGGAACACTTATATACACTATATAAAAAACTAACTCAAAATTGATTAGAGACTTGAATGTAAGACCTGAAACCATAAAACCCCTGGTCAGGGGAAACGCAGGAATACTATTCAGCCATAAAAAAGAAATCTTTTTTGACAACGTGGATAAAACCTGAGACTATTATTATGCTAAATGAAATAAGTCAGATGGAGAAAGACAAATACTGCATGATTTCACTTACATGTGGAATCTAGAAAACAAAACAAAAAATATATAGACTCATACAATCAGAGAAGAGATTTTTATTTGCCAGAGGGGATAGGATTGGGGGGGGTGAGCAAAATGGGCAAAGTGGATCAAGAAGTATAAACTTCCAGTTATAAAATGAATAGGTCATGGGGATGTAATGTACAGCATGGGGAATATAGTCAGTAGTATTGTATTGACTTGTATGGTGAAAGATGGTAACTAGACTTATTATGGTGATCATTTCACAGTGTATACAAATATCAAATCACCTGAAACTAATATAATAATGTATGTTAGTTACACATATATATGTACATATATATATAAAATATATGATAAAATAACTAAAAACAAAAAACTCATTAACAACAACAAAAATTTCTCAGTCACCTGCATAAAAACATTAACTTTTTATTTGCAATGTCTCAGATTTATATTTTTCTCAATCTATCACTTGTCTTTTGATTTTATGACAACATATTTTCCCTTCCTTTATTTTTTAATAGTGGTTTTTTGGGTGTTCTGTTATTTAAGACATTTTCCTTCAAACTGAGGTCTTACAAATATTTTATTTAAGTGTATATTCATATTTTACTGTGAATTATTTTCATTATTACTTCTTTCATTCAGCTGGAGTTTATTTCTATATGTTGTTTATTGTAAGGGTTAAGATTTTTATCTTCCCAGACGGATGGCCTGTTTTGTCAGGTCATTTTGTTACATGACCTTTCATTTTCTTATTTGAATGAAGATATCATCTATATCAGATATATCAGATATTAAATTTATTTATACACGAGGATCTGTTCTGTATTCTTTCACTTTCCACTATAAAATCTATAAAATCTATTACTATGCCAATACTGTTTTGATTAGAGCATCTTTAGAGTATGTTTTTATATAGCTGGTAGGATAATCTCTAACATTCCTGATTTTCAAAATATCCAAATTTGTTCTCTAATCAACTTATTTTGTCCCATCCCTCTAAAAAATAATCAATGCAAAAAGAAAAATATTTTTTAAAAAATGGGGATTCAGATAGAAATTTTGGTAAATAGTTTTATTAATTTGGAAAGGGTGGATATTTTATGATACAAAGTCATCCCACTCAGGAGCAAGCTATGTCTCTCCATTAATTCAGATCATGTTTTATGTTCTTCAATAAAATTTTATAGTTTTATTCAGATAAGTACTGTGCTTGCTAAATTTATTCATAGATATTTTATAGTTTTTATCACTATTGTGAATGGGCCTCCCCTCATCCCACTTTCATTTCTAACCAGATATTTTTAGTATTGAATGATCTTTGATTTGTTGCTTCTATAATTCACAGTACACTAGGAACCCCTCCCCGAAATGTCATAGAGAATGTGGAGGAATGCATACTACAAATGCTTCTTTTATTCTGACAAAATACAGAGCTTCACAAACTATGCATTCTAGCTGGGATATTCTGGAAACTTGATTTAAAAACTGGTGGCGTACATGTGTCTAGAGAATGGGATGAATGATCAGGGTTATGGGCAGAGGCTGATGAATTTGTTCCTCTTGAAAAGGCATGGTAAATGTCTTGGGCACAATGTCTCTTAAGTGGGCATCAACACCTGGGAATAAACAAGTGAGTGATCAGAGCAACTTCTAAACGATGAGCCCAGGATAAGCTGGCCTTCATAATGAGGGCATGAAAACTGGGAATGAGAATACCATGCAAGGGGCCAATAAGTGAGCTGAGACTAAGGCAAGTAACAAGAAATATTCAAATGCTCAACAGAGTAATGAAGCAGAATAAGAAGTGGAGACCAGTAGTGGAGACCAGTAGAGGACCCAGGCAAATAGACAAGCTCAAAATGCTGTTGTAAAAACTCTGGATGGAAATTCAATTGTATTTCTATATATTAGTAGTGAACAATTAGACATTATTTTTTAAAAATGAAAGACATATGGATGACTTTGCCAAAAGATGTAGAAGACCTGTACAATAAAAATGATTTTTTAAATTGACAAGATAAATTAAAAAAGACCTAAAAAATGAAAAGAGACTGTATTCATACATCAGAAAACTCAATGTGTGTAAGATGCCTATCCTCCTCAAACTCCAATCAAAATCCCAGCAAGCTATTTTCTTGTGGCAAGTCATAAGCTGATTCTAAAATTTATATGGAAATGCAAAGGATTTAGAATAACCAAATCAACTTTGAGGAACAGAGTTGGAGAACTTACATTATCTGATTTTGAGGCTTATGATAAAGCTAGAGGGATCAAGACAGTTGGCATTGGTGTAAAGATCTATCTACATCTCTATATAAAAATATGTATATATAACATATATAATATGTAAAGATATAAAGATTAGATAGATAGATAGATAGATAGATAGATAATTGAGAGTCCAGAAATAGATCCCACACATATATTGTCCACTGATTTTTCACAAAAGTGTGAAGCCATTCATTGGGGGAAAGAATAATTCTTTCATTAGTAATTCAGTAGCCATATGCAAAAAAAACCAAAAACACAAAGAACCTCAACACTTGCCTCACATACAAAACTTAACTCAAATGGACTATGGATCTACATTTATATGTAGAGCTAAAATATAAAACTTACAAAAAGAAAACATGGAAGAAAATGTTAGTGATCTTAAGGAATATTTCTTAAACAGAACACACACACACACACACACACACACACGAGGGAGAAATGATAAAAAGAAACAACATAAATACATATGAGAACTTATTAAAATTTAATATTTTTGTTCTTCAAAAGACTTAACAGAAATGAAAAGACAAAGCACAAACTGAGAGGAAATATTTTCAAAGCATGCATTTCACAAAAACTTGCACATAGAATATACAAAGAACTCATATATCTCACTACCAAGAAAACAACACAACCTGGTAAAATGATGGGCAAAAGATTTGACATATTCTTCACTAAAGAAGATATATGGATGGCAAATAAACACATGACAATATGCTCACCATTAGTCATTACGGAAATTAAAACAAAAACTATAATGATTGACAGCTATTGAAATGGCTAAAATTAAGAAAGACACCCATGCCAAGTGTTAGCAAGGAAGTGGAGCAAGAAGACCTTCCATACATCGATGGTGGAATATGAAATACAACCACTTTGCAAAACAGTTTGTCGGTTTCTTTAAAAGTTAAACAGGACAAGTTATTCCAGCCCTAGGAATTTCTCTGAAATAAATGGAAGCAATTGCTCCAAAGCCTTGAGCATGAATATTCATAGCTGCTGTGTTCATGATAGACCTAGATGGGAAACAATCCAGATGACCAGCAAGAGGCGAATGGATAAACAAACTACAGTATGTTCATACAATGGATTAGTATTCAGCAATGAAAAGGCATGCACCAATAAAACACACAAGAGCAGGGACGAAAATTATTCTGAGTTGAAGAAGTCAGAGCAAAAAAGTAGAGTACGTGCTGTATGATTCAGTCTCCATAAAATGACAGAAAGTGCTGACTAGTCTATATGGACACAGCAGACTGCTCCGGAATGGGAGGTGTGTAATGGCAGGGATTATAAAATGGCTCAAGGAGACTTTTGAGCATGGTGGTTGTGTTTATGAACTTGATTTTGGTCATGGTTTCACTGGTATATGCATCTATAAAAACTCATCAAATTGTACACCTTCAAGAGTATGATTATAACACATCAATTATATCTTAATAAAGTTCAATAAAAAAAACCAAGTTTCAAACAATGCCACTCTCTCCATCTCTTGCCCGTGCTTTCCTTCGAGCAGGCTCTTCCTGTGATCTGGCATTGATCCAGCAATTCCGAGTGTCTGTGTTACCTATTTAGCAACCCCAGTGGAGAATGTCTCTTTCTCAGTAGCTGCAGCAAAACTCCACATGGCCTCAGGCAGCCCAGTCACATGTCTGTCTCTGAAACATGATCTGTGTCTCGGGAGGCCAAAACTGTGTCATGGGTACCAATCTGGAACCAGAGAGTGGGGTCAACCTGATTCTAACTCTTAAGGCCTGAAGGCTGGGAGGCTCACAAAGGAAAACTGGGATCTATTCGGAGGGGAATGGGTTCAAGGCACACAGTCAAGAGTTGTCCACTAATGCTGCTCATCCTAGGATTCTCAGTGGATTTGGGGACATAACATAACATAACAGTCCTCCCCTCTGTGGAGGACCTCCTGCTATCCCACCTGCTCAGGGAAGGGCTGGTCTAGGAGATAGTGATGCTTTCAGTGTGCAGATATGGCCTTTGAGAAGAACAACTCCTAGAGAAGAGTGAGCTCACAACTAGTAATTTGTGTTGAAACCACCAACTTCAAAATGACTTTATTTCCTCCAATTCTTAAGATCCTGGAATGCCTGGAGCCAAGGAAAGATGTCAAATTCATTGGGCTCCCCAGCAAATATTCAGAAAAGGCAGCATCTGCTTAGGGCCATAACAACCCCCAAATGAGCAAAACAGTGCACCAATTACTAATAAAACCTGGAGCTCAGATCAAAGAGTGAGAGCTCCAAATGTCGGTGAGGTCAAGAGCAACTGTACTGCCACACAATGCTAGTGGGAGCAAAACATGGTGCAACCACTTTGGGCAGACCAAATGGATAAGCAGATTGTGGTAAATTCACTACACTTGACAACTAGTCAGCACCAAAAGGAACTGAATACAGATACACATAACCTGGGTATAGCCCAGTAGTCCTGAATCTTAAAAAAAAAAAAAAAAAAACTGAGGAAAAGAAGAAAAATACACTCAAACAATACACTTTCTCATTCTATTCCTGTGGCTTTCGAGAACAGATAAAACTAATCTATGATGACAAAAGTCAGAAAATGATGGCCTCTCGGGGAGGGAGCACTGACTGGAAAGGGGCATGAGGGAACTTTCCAGGCTATGGAAATACTCTCTGTGTTTGGGTGGTGGTAACATGGTCACATTGCACCAAACACTTTATATCTATGCATTGTATTGTGTATAAATCATACCTCAATGAAAACAAAATAAATATGAATAGCAGTGACAAAGTAATTATTATTCCTATAGTAGCTAACATTTACTTATTTCTTACCTGAATTGTCTCAATGAATCCTTAACCTTGACTCTGAAAAGTAGGTACTTATTCCCATTTTAAGTGGAAGAAAATGAGACTCAGAGAGTAGAGGACATGCCCAAGGTCACACCACAGTAAGTGGCAGAGCCAGGATCGAAACCCTGACATTAGTGTCTGAGATCTTAGCTACCTCTTCATCAGCAAGCACATTGGATTTGAGTCAGAGGCATACTACCTCTGGGACACCTGTATGGTGAAAGAGACTATAGTGAGTGATGTGCTGAGATCCCAGAGCCTCTGCCCCTGGTATGTCACGAATGTAGAGGGGAGAGAAATGAGAGCTTCACTTGGCCCTAAGCATGGTAGTCTCTTACCCATGGAACTGGTCTACATCTGGGCAAGTTGGTTAGATCAGGACATGGAGTCTGAAAGAAAGGTTGGATTCTCAGGACCTCTGAGGGACTGGGATTTTTTTTTTTTTTTTGGTCGTATGGCATCTCTTGAAAGCTCTTCCTCATCTTTTAAGACTCATGTTGTTCCAGAGTGAGCTGGAGGGAGACCATGTCTAGAACATCAGCCCCTTGAGTGTAGGGATCTTTTCTGTCTTCTTTGATATTGCTCCAGGGTCTGGAATATCCAGTGTCTAGCCAATGTCTAACTATTTGGTAATTAAAAAATGCATCTACCCCTCCTCCCACCATTTTATCAACCGCATGCCCTCTGACCACTGTCAGCCTTGTTGAAACTTACCATAAAGTTAGGCATGTACTCTTGCTTATGGCCATATTAAACCTAATAGAAGGTATCTCTAAAGACCCCAGATGTTTGATAGGCTTTCTCTTGTAGACTGAGGAGAGTGGATACCCTGCCCCTCCCTGCACAGGCCAGTTAGAACAGGACCCCCAAGCTCTCCTCGCTTGGCCCTATGCCTGCTTCCAGAAGCTCACAGAGCCAGCATTTGACAGGATTAAGATTTGATTTGATACCCCATCGGGGCACCATTCAGGAACTCAATTGTGCCAAGCAATGGAGTAGCACTTATTGGTTTCAGAGGGGATGGAAAACAATTTAAGCAACCTCTGTTCTCTTCATCCCAGACACACACTATTGCTCTGTTGACTTAGGAACAGCTGCTGACACTGAGCAGAGACAAGAACTCTCTGTGAAATCCCACATTCATTTGTCTCCAGCACATCAAGGAAAAACTGTATGCACAGATCAGTCAAAATCCTTCCTTTGGACCATTCTTCTAACTCAAGTCCTTCCTGCTTTTCTCTGGGAAGTCAAGGTAAGGCAGGGAGATATGAGAAGACCTTGAGACTTGGGGTTGGGGGTGGCGGTTGAGAGTCAAGGAAAACATAAGAGAGAGGTTTCTTGAAGGATAACGCTTAAGCCACAGGGAAAGCTAAAAACCTCTGGAGAAGCAAAGAGAATGAAGACGTGACCCAGGAATTTTAACTGAGACCCAGTAGGTGGATGGCCTTACTGCAGGCAGTTAGTGGCACTAGAACAAATTTACTTTTCAAAGTCCAGAGGGCAAAAGACAACAAAATACAAAAAACAAAACCAGTTCAGTGCAGGTCAAAATAAACACCCAGGACGTGACAGTTAATTTTACGTGTCAACTTGATGGGGTTAAGGGATGCTCAGACAGCCAGTAAAACATTTTCTCTGGGTGTGTCTGTGAGTGTGTTTTCAGAAGAGATGAGCATTTAAATCAGCAGACAGAGCAAAGAAAATCGTCCTCACCAGCATGGATGGGCATCATCCAATCCACCGTGGGTCTAAGTGGAACAAAAGGGTGGAGGAAAGGCAAATTTGCTCTTTCTCTCTCTTTTTTTTTTTAATGAGAGCTAACTCACCCCAATGACCTGTAGCAACCCCATCAGCTCCTGTCAAAAGAACCTTCCAAAACTCCTTGGTTCCTGCTCTTTTCAAACCTGTTCTCCTGCCTTGCAGTGCTTTGGAGAAAATTGGTTCAGTATGTGGGGAATCATGGTACAGGAGGAGAGGAGCTAGTTAATGCAGGTATCATGGCCAGGGCAAGGATTTTGGCAGAGGTGACATAAGAAGCCTCACAGAGTTCTGATGCAAGGATGTTCTAGGCAGGGGGACTAACAGAAGAGGCCCAGAGGTTGGAATGGATGTGGCAAGTTTGAGGACCAGCAGCAAAATGAGTGAGGCTGAAGCTAGGTGAACAAGGATTATGTTGGAAGACCACCAGCAGAACTTGGTGTAGTTTAGGGGATGAGATCTTGGGCTCTGGACTCAACCTATCCCTTTGGAATTCACTACCTTCCAGACCTGTGCCATTGATCAAGCTACTTGAGCTCTCTGTTCCTCAGCTTCTCCATCTTTTAAATGGGGCTAATAATAGAATCTACCTCACCAGGTTGTTATGACATGTCAGACACTTGGAAAAATGCCTGGTACATGAAGTGCTCCATAAAAGTTACTTGTTATTGCAAATCATGATGAAATTCTGATTTTGTTCTCAATGAGATGGGAAGTCCTTGGAGGGTTTTTTTTTTTTTAATCAGGGGAGAGACAGGGACTGATTCAAGGTTATGATTGCTCTTGTTACTACACAGACTGAATCGGGCAGGTAGATAAGCGCAGATCCAGGCAAGGGACAGTGGTCTCTTTATTCTTCGTATACTGCTTTGGTTATTCAGGGCCACTTCCTGCTGCGCAAAGTTCCCTAAGCTGGTGGGTGATGAGGCAGGAGAGACAGACGATGGTCAGATTACACAAGGTCTTAAATGTGATTCTTAGGAGTCTGACTTTTAGCAAGAAGCCAGTGCAAAGTCATTTGAGGGCAGAAGCATGCTACAATCAGATTTGCATTCTCCAAAGATTCCACTGGTGCTATATGGAAGGTGAACAGAAAAGGAGTGATTTAGGATCAGAGACCCAGAAATGAGTATCACTGGACAGGAGGCTGGAGAGAGGATGTTCTGATGGCAACATTAGGGTGTGGGGAATAATGACCAAGACAATTTCTCACTCCTCTCAGTGGCGGGTTGGGACTTCTAATAGGAACTTCGGGTTCCAGGGTTGCAAGGGGTTGAGTCGGCTAGATCCTGGAGAAATACCGTCACAGATTGGTTGGTTTTAAGCTGGTGCTGGGAGGATCCTATCAGGCAAAAACAACAGGACTTAATCAAAGCTACCGGAAATAATCTCAGATTCTAGCCTCCAGGCCAGAGGTTATGACGAGGCAGCATGAGGGACAAAAATGACACAGACATGCTTTGTTGACCTACTCACAATTTTAAAAATGTGAGTTAGTTGCTATGGAAATTTCATATTTAAATTTGAATTTTCTATATAATAAAAATCTGGCTGACCAGGCTGGTTCCCCGTCCCCACTGGCAGTAATGAATCAGAGGAGGGCAATAGGGGCGCCTCATCTCCAGTTTGCCAGAGACCCCATCTGGCCCATCTGCGCATTTACCCTACCACCCAGCCCCTATAGGGACTTTGGGTAGCTGACTACTGCAAAGACGCGTTCTGCCCAGAGTTCTGGGCTAAAGAGAACAGTCAAAGCTGCGGTGTTCAGTGCTTGCCTATAAATAAAGGGGCCTGGGGTGAGTAACCTGTTCACCCCATCAAACACGCCCATCCCCATGGCCACCCAGTGCTTTGCATCCAACAGTGTCCTGGCCTTTATCTCTGGGCCCCCGTTCCCCTGGAAGCCCCACTCCCTCCCTTTCCTCTATGCACCACTTGTGCCCAGCTCCCAGGCCCTCAGAATAATTGGGTCTGAGCAAGCATTCCTTCTATAAATATTAATTTGGATATGCTTGGAATACTCTGCTTCTTTTAGATGAATTGTTAACTAGCTTTCTAATCTGGAGCTTCTTGAGGAGCAAAGCAAGATCTCTCTGCTGGCTTCTTCTTTTACTGGGGGTGGGGGAGTGGGGGAAGGTGGAATTCTCTAGAAGTTCCAAGGGTTTATTTAGGAGAGGTGAGCTATACACAGTCAGGATCCCTAAAGCTGTAAGCACCCAGACTCTTCCAAATAATCTCTAGGGGACTACCCTGGCCAAGGAATCAGGACTGGCTAGGAGACAGGCTTTAGTACCCGGCAGATTATAATTAGATTCTCAGCTCTGCCACTAAGTAACAGTAAGAATTGGAGAAGTTACCTAACCTCTCCAGGCATCTATTTTCTAACCTGTAAAATGGCATTGATAATATGTGCCTACGGTGGCTGTGATGAGGATTTAACTAGGCAGTGTATATAGTAGGTCGTGTGTAGCTGGCATTCAGAAAAAATAAGAATATTAATGAAAGGCACAGGATTTTAAAGCAATTGGAGGGAAGTCAATGCATTCAGACACTTTTGGCCACCTGTACAAACTTCAGGGCTTTTTCCTGGATCCTAATTAGAGGGTAGAAGTGGCCCCAAAATGCTATTATCACATTTAAGTCACAGTTGTGTCTTGAGGGAGCAAATCCACCCACCCACCTACCCATCCATTTGATGAACAATTACTGAGTACCTACTATGTGCCTTGTGTGGTGCCGGCCCTGAGGATGCAGTGGGAAGGGGGTGGGGTGAATGGGGTCGGCCAATGGGAAGACATTTGTTGCTGGAAGCAGGGGGTCTGGTAGTTAACAGCACAGATTTGGGACTCCAGAGACAAACAGATCCACCACTATGCAGCTGTGTGACTTTGAGCTCACAAATGATCTCAGCCCACCTACATCCACTCTCTTCATCTATAGTGAGAGAACAACCTCTCCCACCAAAGCTGGGAATAATAGTTTCTGCTTTTCTCACCTGCCAGGACTTACCTTCTTAAGATTCAAATTCAGTGAGCTGATGAAAGTGAAGTTGGTTTGCATGCCATGAAACACAAATGAATGTGCAGTGTTCCTTTTCCAAAAAGAAATTCACCAGGTCCAGCTTTCTCAGAAATTACACCAGGCTCCCATCATCATCATGGGCAGTCCTCCTTGGACTGACCAGCTGGCCAGGAATCACTTCCCTCTGCCAATCAGCTTCATTTCCTGAGGGAACAGGGAGGCAAGGGAACATTTGGACCACCCTTGGACAGATGGATGGTTGGGAGGATGAATGGATGGATAGATGGGTGGGTGGATGGATGGATGGGTGAATGGATGGAGGGATGGATAAGTGGATGGATGGATGGAGGGATGGATGCATGGATGGATGCATGGATGGATGCATGGATGGATGAGTGGATGAGTGGATAGATGGGTGGGTGGATGGATGCATGCATGGATGAGTGGATGATTGGATGGGTGGATGAGTGGATGGATGAATGGATGGAGGAATGGATAAGTGGATGGATGGATGGGTAGATGGGTGGTGGATGCATGGATGAGTGGATGGATGGATGGACAAATGACTGAATCAATGAAAGTACTACTTTATTAAATGAGTTATTTTACACATGGACATCAATATAATTACAATTGTAAAAAAAATTATAACAAGGATGGATTGATTTTCAGATTCCCAAATCAGAATCAACTGTACATTTACACAGAATTGTCTTTGCATGAAGCCCAAAAGGGAACAGCATAAAAATGATGTTTCTGTAGCCCTTTTATTTTTGCTGATCAGCAGTTTGTTAGAAAAGCAGCTGTAGGTTTGTTACCTAAGGGCTAAGACAGTAGAAGTGTCAAAGGTGTCATGAATTCAGCTGTAAACAACTTTATGCCTGAACATCAGCCAATTCTGGAGGAAGTGGAGTCTTAGGATGCTTGCTTTCAAAGTGCTGCCTGAAGGTCTTAGGGTCTGGTACTTGTGTCCTACAAACAGTGCAGGTATATATGAAGGCAGCTTTGGCAGCAGCCTTTTGATCAGCCCTTTTTTTTAACAGATATGAAAATATCTATATTTATTGTTAAGTTTTTAGAAAAGTTTCAGAATAACATCTAGAGTCTGCCACCAATTTCTGTAAAAATACAAAAAAAGTAAAACTGTGTATGTGTATTACCAGCATGTACATAAAGTTTTTCAAGAAGTAATGTCAACTAGGGGGCCTGGGTGGCTCAGTGGTTAGGCTTTACTCCTTTCCTTTACCTGCTCAGCTCAGGTCATGATCCCAAGGTTCTGGGATGGAACAGGGAGCCTGCTTATGCTCTCTCTCTCTCTCTTTTTTTCCTCCTGCAATATTATTATTTCATAAAATCTTGGGAGATTTGAGGAATAATTTTGTTGATCCTTCTTGATGTTAATATTTTCATAATGGGGTGTCTTTTTCTGGACTATATCATACTGTCCAGGACCAGGTCCTGCCTTTATAGGTAACTCGAGTCTTCCCAAAGAGTTGCCAAAATGTATCCCTTTGCATTACAAAGTTGCATTGGAAAAATCAAATTGAGGTTTATAGTATGCTGGACCTAGTGTACTGTCACTAGCAGTGGATGATGTTTTATAATACTGCCATCCTCATTAATATCATAACCATATGACCATCCACAAGAAGGAACTGAAGGAACATCAATGCTTCTGGATGGGTAGATAGATGGGTGAGTGGATGGATGGATGGATGGATGGATGGATGGATGGATGGATGGATGGATCTATGGGTGGATGGATGGATGGATGAGTGGATCGATGGATGGGTAGGTAGATGGGTGGGTGGATGGATGGATGGATGGATGGATGAGTGGTTGGATGAGTGGATGGATGGATGGATGGTTGGGTGAGTGTATGGATGGAAAGATGACTTAAACGATGAATTTCTCTACATCTCCTAGTTGTAGCACCCCCACACATCTGTTCCCTAATGTCCACAGACAATCACAGCCTAGCTCCCAAACTCTTCTCCCAAAAGAAGAGCTTTTACAGGCTAGCCATTCCTTATCACTTCCATCAGACGGGCTTGATGCCATCTGTCTCCACCCCATTGGCTAACTCCTCCTCAGACTCCTCAGAGCTCACCAGACCACAGAGTCCCAGCTATTACTCTCTGGCTGACCCAGTCTCCTGTACTTGAATTTTGAACACAGTTGTCCTGGTCAGGGTAACTCACTCCAATTACTGCCACAATAGCTGTGTCTCATAGGCTTAGCATGATGGCACATTTCTTACTCATGTGACAAGCTATTGAGCCGGAAATCTCATATGCCAAAATTTAGTAGTGCTGTTTCTTTCCATCTTGAGGTTCTGCCTTCCACATCTAGTTTTGCTTTCCTAAGCTGGATCCTCATTATCTGAATAAAGACAGTAAACCAAGGATCTCCTGAGAGATTAGGGGACAGGAGTGGAAATGGCACACATCTCACTCACCCAGATTCTACTGGCCAGAACCAGCACATGACCTCAGCATAGCAGCAAGGAGAGTAAGAAATATGGTGTCCCTATATTTTTAGGTCAAGGACATGGGACTGGTGAGCACTTAGTCATTCCCTGTCACAGCAAGCTTCTGTATTCCATCTCATGCCCTGGTCCACAGGACAAAACTTCTGCTCTGCTTCTTGTTCCAGTGACTAGTTCTTCCTTAGGTCTTTTACGAGATGGAGACCATGCCATGTTCCTACACATTCCCCTCACCAGGATCTATAGCTCTGTCCTCTGAGCCAGACTAGTGGCTGAGGTTCTGCTCCCCAAAGACCATGGATCTGGCTTCCTTATTACTGTGCCTGGTCATCTGCCAACAGACCTGGATGTTTCCTTTACCCTAGATCTCAGTGT
The DNA here is from genome assembly GCF_003265705.2 of Callorhinus ursinus. Classification (NCBI taxonomy): domain Eukaryota; kingdom Metazoa; phylum Chordata; class Mammalia; order Carnivora; family Otariidae; genus Callorhinus; species Callorhinus ursinus. The sequence continues at coordinate 3,301,735 of NW_027397149.1, forward strand.
CTACCATTTACCTGTAAATGACAAGTGATGGCCAAGATCCTTGGGTAACATGACTTGTCTACCTGGTTATTAATCACTCCCCGTTTGTCAGACTATCCAACCAATTGTTCAAACCAGAAACTGAAGAGTAGTACTTCAGTACTACTACTACTAGTAGTAGTCTTTCTTTCTTATCCCATATCAAATCTATCAACAGGTTCTATTAGGTAATTTGGACCAACCTCTAAAACATGTCCTCATTAAACCCTTTCTGTTAACTTCACCATTTAGGTGTAAAATACACACAAAATTGTAGACAAATCTTCAGTATTAAGCTCCATCTGTCTTTATGCATGGATGCAAAATTGTATGTAAGCATTAAGCTCCATTCATTTTGACGTATGAATGCACCTCTGGTACCACCCACAAGACAAACATTTCCAGCAATCCAGAAGGCTCTTCTGTGTCCCATTACAGTCAATATCCTTCTAAAAGCAACCACTATTCAGACCTCTATCATCTGTTCTTGATTGCACATTAATGGACTCTTACAAGTACATACTCTTTTGCAACTGGCCTGCCTTGCTCAACATGATCTATATGAGTTTTATGCATGTCATTGGGTGATTCAGTAGTTTGTGTACTTACCCATTTTCCTGCTGATGGACGTTTGGTTTTCCAGTTTGGGGCTTCCATGAAGAAAACTGTTATAGATTCTTTTATTTATGTATGTGTGTACTTAGTGGGGCACATTCTTTTACATTTGTGTGTGTGAACACTCATTTCTGCTGGACACATTCCCAGGACTTAGTTCCCTGGGTCTTAGGATTGATGTATCTTGAGCTTTAGAAGATACTGTCAAGCAATTTTCAAACTGCTTATACCAATTCATATGCCCACCAGCAGTGCCCGAGAGTCCCAAAGGCTTGTACTTCTTTGCAGTTACTTGGTATCATTAGTCTCTGTAATTTTAGCCATTCCAGTGGTATGGAGACAAGGACATCTTATCATCTCCAGGACCCTACTCTAAGGCACTGTTATCTGTTGCTGGACATTTGCAATGCAGTCCCACCTGGCCCCCTAGCTTCCTGCTATGGGTAAACCCCCTGCCATCTATTTCCTACCCTCACTTCCCTAAAGCCCTTCAGTGGCTTCTGGTTGCACTCAGAAAGAAATGTCATGCTCTTCCGGTGACCTTCTAGCTTCCACCTGTCCCTTCTCATCAGTCAGATCTCAGCCCAAATAATGCCTCCTCCATGGGCCTTTCTTGACTCACTGATCTAAACAGTGTCCCCAGTAAATCACAAGCTATCAAATTGACTGCTATCATTTCTACGCATCTCTTACCACTACCTGCATCATCTAACTCAGTGGCTCACCTCTGAACTATCTTTTCCCTCTTAACTGCGAGCTCTGTGGGAGCAGGACCTGGTGCAGCAGGTGTTCGCTGATGAACCCAGCACCCAGCCCAGTGCCGGGCCCATTGTAAAGTCTCCATAGGTGCTTGTTGAGTGCACTGGCCTCCCTCTGGGGATGGTCTTACGAGACCCCAATGCATGTTCTTTTTTTTAAGATTTTATTTATTTATTTGTCAGAGAGAGAGAGAGCACAAGCAGGGGGAGCAGCAGGCAGAGGGAGAAGCAGGCTCCCCGCTGAGCAAGGAGCCCAATGCAGGACTCGATCCCAGGACCCTGGGATCATGACCGGAGCCAAAGGCAGATGCTTAACCGACTGAGCCACTCAGGTGTCCCTGCAGTGCATGTTCTTATAGCTTTTTCTCTTGTCACCAAGCCACTGCAGTTCCCAAGGAAATCACAGATTGTGGTAAATGATATTAAAAGCAGAAGGTCTGGATGCTCACGCTTCCGGCTGGGTTGGTACGGCTGGAATTCAACTCTGCAAGAAGAGTCTGACCCGGAACAGACCAAATCCACAGCGTGGCAGCCAGCTACCATCACTCCAGGCTTTTTGTCACCTGTGCCTCCTGGAAACATTCATGAACTTCTCAGTTTAAGTATCACCCCTTCTCTGAACATGCCCCCCACCCCGCCCCCTCCATGGCTTCTATAAAATCTGTCTTCCAGGGAACTCCTGGTGAGTAGAGATTTACTCTCCCCTTCCAGAGTCACCTGGGAGGGCAAGAAAGGTATTGTTCCTATTTTCTCCATTTTTCTCTTGGACAACCTGGGGCATGATCTAATGGAATGTTTCTCTCCCCTCCCCACCCTGCCCCTCCCTGGGATAACGCGGAGGCCTTGCCACCTCACCATAGAACAGAGACGGGCTGCGGAGAATCCGTAGACCTCTCTGGGACCGTATTTGAAAGAAAGCAGAACCAGAGAAGAGCAGCTTTTAGTGGCTTAAAAAAAAATGAGGTCTTTCCTAAGCCATTTCTCGTCGTGTGGAGGATTGACATACCCTAAAACAGGCAGGGTAATCACAACGCATGGGAATTAAAACCACCCTGGGAAAAGGGAGGTTCCCCCCGGGAAGGCGGGGGTGGGCCTAGGGCTGCTGACAGCCCCTGTGCGGGCCGGTGCCCCTTGGTATCTCTGCCTCTGTCTTCTCTGTCTCTAAGGTTCTCTTTCTCCACCTGTCTCTTTGTCTCTCCCTCCTCCCAGTGCCTCCTCACTGCCATCACAAGCCATAGGGCCCCAAACTCCAAAATGACAGAAATAATGGCTCCATCTCCCTCCCTAAAGCACACAGACACCCCTGAAATGAGAAGCCTCAGCGATATCTCTCGAGGTGCTTCTCTGGTTCACATGTGCACACTCGAATAAAAACACAAATAAACACAAATGCTCACAACCACCGGTGCACAGCCACATATCCCTATATACCTCTTCTGTCTGCTCTATCATCCGGTCTCTCCCTTTCTGCCCCTCTGCTTCTCTTCATTACTTAATACATAGCCTGACCTCTGAAATGACCAGACTTGGAATCCTCTTTCTGAAAGACTTGGTTTCTCACTGTCTCTAGATGTGAATACACATATATCCACACAGGCACCAACCTTTTCTTTCTGCTCACAGATTCTTTTCCACACACCTGTGAAAAACCAGCCCATGCATTCCTGCCCCACTTTGCTCCAGAGGGGAGCTTCAACACACTCTTTCCTCAATGGAGCTGTTCCTTTGGTGGACCATGCACAGTGGTGACTTCCATCAGCCTCTTGGCAAGGTGTCACCACAACTGAGGGCAGTAGCAGATGGTCCTGGCTTCTCTCCTTAGTGCGGAAGGGTACACAACAGTATGGCAAAAGCCACATCCAGTGGAGTAAGGACCCTCACAACTGGGGTCAGCAGAGTAGGATTCTAGTTCTGCTCCCAGCCTCCTCTGTATGTCCACAGGCCAGGTGCTTTTTTCTGAGAACCAGTGTTTTCATTTGCAACATGACGGTGGCACAAGGTTTGTTCTTCATGTACACCAACAGCCTATTGCTTATCATTTTTCACTTGCTCTCTATTGACTGAGAAACCCTTAGTTAATGAACTTCAGAGGGCACAAACTGTGCATTCCCTTAGAGTGAATCATCACTGAGTCATCCATCCATCCATCCAACTATCCACCCATCCAACCAATCATTCATCCATCCACCTTTTTCCATCTCCATTTCTATCATTCTCATCAAAGCCTAGTTATCTTACTTCCGCACTACTGTGGTGTCCTTCCAGCTAGTCCCCTGCCTCCATTTTTTCCCATGCTTCTTGCAATCTATCCTCCACCTAGCAGCCCAAGTGATCTTTCTAAAATATAAACCAATTCATGTCATTCCCTATCTAAAACCCTCCAAAGACATCCAGTATTCTTAGGATACAATCCAAATCCTTTATTTACTGCAAGGTTCTGAGAGATCTGTCCCCTCCCTCCTTAGCTGACTATCCTTAGAACATAATCCCTTGGTCCCATTGTACTTTAGCTATTATGTGTTCTTTCAGTTCTTTTAACACATCAAGACCTCTCCCACCTAAAGTGTTTCCGTTGTTACTTAGATTACTGTTTGCCATGAGCAACATGGTCTTGTTGGACATCTATGCCAATGTCTAACTGACTAAGCCAGAGTTGACCACACTCCTTGGGATGTCCCAGTGGGCCATGTCACATCTGGGTAACATTCCTAATTCTGATTACGCACAAATTTTCCCTATGTTCTCCTCCCATTGGGCCAAGTTATTGAACTTCCACCTGACATAATTTATTCAGATTATGACATCATTGGATTAAAATTCAAGACACACTGAATACTTTCAGGCTCAGATCTCAGTAGACCAGATCTATCTATAGGATATGACATTAGGTAGAACATCCTAATATAAATAACGATGTGGTTCTGTAATTAGTCTCTAAGGACAGCAAGACCTTACATGCAAAGGGCAACTGGATTTTCTTTTTTTTTTTTTTGCTTTTCATTTTTTTATTGTTATGTTAATCACCATTTTGATGTAGTGTTCCATGATTCATTGTTTGTGCATAACACCCAGTGCTCCACGCAGAACATGCTCTCTTTAATACCCATCACCAGGCTAACCCATCTCTCCACCCCCCTCCCCTCTAGAACCCTCAGTTTGTTTTTCAGAGTCCATCGTCTCTCATGGTTCATCTCCCCCTCCAACTTACTCCCCTTCATTCTTCCCCTCCTGCTAACTTCTTCTTTTTTTTTTCTTAACATATATTGCATTATTTGTTTCAGAAGTACTGATCTGTGATTCAACAGTCTTGCACAATTCACAGCGTTCACCATAGCACATACCCTCCCCAATGTCTTATCATCCAGCCACCCCATCCCTCCCACCCCCCCACCACTCCAGCAACCCTCAGTTTGTTTCCTGAGATTAAGAATTCCTCATATCAGTGAGGTCATATGATACATGTCTTTCTCTGATTGACTTATTTCACTCAGCATAACACCCTCTAGTTCCATCCACGTCATTGCAAATGGCAAGATCTCATTCCCTTGGACAGCTGCATAATATTCCATTGTGTATATATACCACCTCTTCTTTATCCATTCATCTGTTGATGGACATCTTGGCTCTTTCCACAGTTTGGCTATCGTGGACATGGCTGCTATAAACATTGGGGTGCACGTACCCCTTCGGATCCCCACATTTGTATCTTTGTGGTAAATACCCAGTAGTGCAATTGCTGGATCGTATGGTAGCTCTATTTTCAACTGTTTGAGGAACCTCCATACTGTTTTCCAGAGTGGCTGCACCAGCTTGCATTCCCACCAACAGTGTAGGAGTGTTCCCCTTTTTCCACATCCCCGCCAACATCTGTCATTTCCTGACTTGTTAATTTTAGCCATTCTGACTGGTGTGAGGTGGTATCTCATGGAGGTTTTGATTTGGATTTCCCTGATGCCGAGCGATGTGGAGCACTTTTTCATGTGTCTGTTGGCCATTTGGATGTCTTCTTTGGAAAAATGTCTGTTCGTGTCTTCTGCCCATTTCTTGATTGGATTATTTGTTCTTTGGGTGTTGAGTTTGATAAGTTCTTTATAGATTTTGGATACTAGCCCTTTATCTGATATGTCATTTGCAAATATTTTCTCCCATTCTGTCGGTTGTCTTTTGGTTTTGTGGACTGTTTCTTTTGCTGTGCCAAAGCTTTTTATCTTGATGAAATCCCAATAGTTCATTTTTGGCAACTGGATTTTCTACTAGGAGTAGTAGATTTGGTATGGCCAAAGTCAGGGGCATGGACTTCAAAGCCTCAAAATACATCTCCTCCCCTTGCCGACTTCAGAAGTCCATTGCAAATCCTCTGCTGCCTGTTGAGTTTTTCGTATCATTGCTTCGGATGTAACAAGTGTTCTCAACTCCTCCTAATCTTATTAAACTGCTGTTCCTGCAAAGTAACCGGGTGATTTTCAGTCCATGCACGTTGGGATTTAGCACAGCATGCAAGCAGCTGAGCTGATGTCAACTCCTGAGTCGTGAGCAGTCATATGCACCCAACCTTCCCCTTCTCCAGCTTCAGCCAAGGGCTTCCCTATCTCTGAAGGCTGGGGGCACACTCCACCTTTCTGACTTCTGGGAATGAGGTAAACAGGAAGGTCAGAGGTAGCTGAAAGAGGCAGAGGAGGAAGTTTTTTTTTTTCTAGTTCTCTCTATCATGTGGAAAAAGAAAAGAGGACTGGGAGCTAGGACACCTGGGTCCTACCTGCAGGTTTGCCCCTTCCTCCGTGGATGACATGAGTCAGTATGGGTCCCAGTTTCCTCATCTGTGACAAGGCAAGTTGGACAGTCATTCTGAGTCTATTGTGCTCAAGTGGGGATCCAGTTCTCTAGGTTATGGCCTGATGATTGCTCGCCTCAGCAGGGATGACAAGTCTGATGCACTGGCCAAAGAGTCCATCCCTCCAGATATACATATATGATTTTTTATAACTCAAAGGGGAACAGAACTGGTCTCTCTGAAAAATTGTCTGCAGAGTGTTCCTTTCTGAAAAAAAATTTTAAATATTTTTTATTTATTTATTGATGAGAGACAGAGAGAGAGAGAGAGAGAGGCAGAGGGAGAAGCAGACTCACTGCAGAGCAGGGAGCCCAATGCAGGACTCGATCCCAGGATCCTGGGACCATGACCTGAGCCGAAGGCAGACATTTAACTGACTGAGCCACCCAGGTGCCCCTAAAAAAATTTTAAACTAGTTTATTTCCTCCCTTCCTCTTCTCCCCTCTCCCGTTTCTCCTTCCTGTCTTCTTTCCTTCTTTTTCCTTCTTTTATGCCCCACCTTATACTCCATGCAAGCACTCTTTTCTGTGCTTTTTATGTATCAATTCATTTGACCTTTGCAGCAATACTATTATCATCCATGTTTTATAGATGGGGAAACCGAAGCACAGAGAGGTTAAGTAGCTTGCAGAAGGTCACACAGCTAGCAAGCGGCAGAGCCAGGATTCACACCCAGGAAGTCTGACTGTAGACTCTTGAGTTTATAACCACCATACTATACTGTAAGGGAACAGGATTCAAGAGGTGGGACAAATTCGGACCTGGCTCAGGCAGAAGACCACACTTAACACCACATATTCATTGAATAGCAACTGCATTCTGGGTGTTTTTATAGGCGCTAGCACCGTAATGGTGAACAGGATGTGGCAATGATTCTAGTCATAACGGGTGGGACATGGCAACCGGACGACCTAGTAAATACTTCCGGTTTATTGATGATCAGCAGCGTATAGATCTAAATAAACCTGAATGTCCTTAAAATTAGAGACTTGATGAACAAAAGGAGTCATTTTTTTTTTAATCGAAGTCAAGAAATATGGGAAGCTCAGTCACCTGCAGATCACTGGTTTGTTATTGACATTCACGAAGACGATGTCATAACCTGGCTGTCTGAAGAATGACCTCTGGCGCGAAATTTCCCAGGTTCAAATCCAGGCTCTAGTGCTCACTAGCTAAGTGACACTGGACGAGTTCTTACCCTTGTGCGCCTCAGTGCCTCATCTGCAAAATGGGGATAATCATAGGAAACCTCCCCTCCTCGGGGCTATGAGTATTTAATGAGTCAACATTTGTGAAGCACTTAGAATGGACTTAGGATGGTAAATGCTGTAAGAATGCTTTCAAAATAAATTCCTTAATTTTTTATCTCAGCATGTCTAAAACCAGGTGAACTCATCTTTTATAAAGAACTGTTTCTTTTTTCTGTCTTTCCCACTTGCACAAATGACACCATCATTACCCCAAGCTCCCAGGTTTGCATGTGACCCACACCGAGCACCTTTCAGCACTGCCCTGGGGAGGCTCTGACAAGACAGAGTTGTGGAAACCCAGTGCTCAGGGGACTCCCTCAAGCTCCCAGGGGTTCCCTCTGTCCTCTGTCATGCAATCAATTTCTTTCTACTACTTGGAGGTTGAGAACATTTAATGGCTCCTTGTCATTTACTCTTCAGTCTAGCATTTTACATCAGCTATGCCCTAGCTCCCTGTTTGGCTTCCTGTCCCACTCTTTGAGAGGCTCCCAAAGCTCCAGTCTCCCTGAACTACTCCATCCCTCCCTTTTCCACCTCCAGGCCTTTGTGTGCATTTCTCTCTAGGGAGCATCTTGTGCTCTAGCTTACCAAAAGCATCCCCTCCTACAAGGGCCAACACACCGCCCCTTGCAGGATGACGCCTTCCTTCCAACAGCAGAGCTTTGCTCTCTGCTCTGAACCTCCAAGGTGAGACGCATGAGCTGCATTCAGTGAAGATCACATCATGCCCTTTGCTGTCATTATTGGGAAGACCTCGGATCACAGGGGTTAATGGCAGACATTCTGGAGTCAGAACATCCTGGCTCTGTCTTCCTGTCTTTCCGCTCACTAGGACTGAAACCATGGCTAAGTTTCAGCTTCATACCTCAGCTTTTCTTATCTACACGGTAGCAATATAGCACCTGCTCTGTAGGATCTCCTAACAGGTCCCTTGATTCTACACTTGGCCATTCCTCACACGGCGGCCACAGTAATTCTTGGCAAACTTAAACCAGCGAATGCTACTCCTTGGCTTGGAAATCCTCCAGAAAATGTCCAGCATCCTCAGAAGTCAATCCAGAATCCTTCCCCTGGGCCCGCAAGACTTCTCTGGTCAACATTCCCATTCTCTGCCCCCTCTCCCCCTCTGCTTCAGCCCGCTGGCCTCCTGACTGTGGTCCTTGGATGGTCCAAAATGTGCCTCAGGGCCTTTGCACTTTGCTCTGTCCTCCACCAGGAAGGGTGTTCCCCCAGATACTCCTCCTGGGACTCACTCTCTTATTTCCTTCCTTCATTAGTGAGGCTTTCCCAGACTCATTCAGCATAAAATGGCACTTGGGTCCCTTTCCACTTACTGTGCATTTTAAATTCTCACTGCCAGATATACTATGTATCTCTTTGTGTATTCCCTCTTTATCCCCCTCCTCAACGCCCACCACCGGGTATATCAACTCCACGAAGGTTGAGGGCCATTGTGTCATCCGCTATTTTATTCCAGGCACTGGAAACAACACGTTCTCACGCGACACTCGAGTGGGAATTACTAAGTGGATGAGGCTTAACACAGTGCCGGGCTCCAGGGGGTCGCTCAACGATTATGGAGCTCTTCCAGTGGGAGCTCACGTCTGTCTTCCCCGCTGACTTGTGAGTTCGCCAAGGGCAGGGACCGTGTCTTATTCATCTCTGTATCCCCCGCAGAACCTCGCACAGAGCAGGAGCCGACCCATGCATGGGATGTCAAAGACCTCTGCAGACATCAGAGGGCAAGCCCCCCCGGCCCCCGCCACCCCCCAAAAATGAATGAAATCAGCCCCTTGCCTGGGTGTGCTGGCACTTGATGGATGGGGAACTTTCCATCACCCTGTTATCTCTGGCAGCAAAGATGCGGAGCCCTGACAGAATGGAGAAAGAAGAGCCTTCAGGGAGAGCCTGCGGATCCAGCCCATCCCCTGCGGGGCCGCCAGTCCCCAGGTCCTCGCCCGCAGTCCTCTCCTCTGCCCCTCCCCACCTGCTGTCTCCTATGTCGGCATTAGTCACTCTCCAGGAGAGCGGGGACAAGATCCCATCTCAGCCAGGGGAATCCGACACCTGGAGAGCCATGTGTATTTTCTCCCAACTTCTTGTCGTGCTGTGAATGTTATTAAAATGCCCTATTTATCAGAGGAGGGGGGGAAAAATCCCAGCTTAAGCCAAACAATATATAGGATTTAAAATACAGGCTGTGAATTTAATTTCCACGGGAACAGTGGTGAACAAGTAAAGGGAGGTAATTTATGATTCTCCTGAGAGAAAGCAGAAGGCAAGCCAGACACTCAGAGGCAATTCTTCCTCTCCTCCTGGCCTGCTCAGACCCTCCCTCCTGGGCCTCGGTGGCTCCCTGCTGTCCTTGGAGCAATGCCGGTCCCCAAGCACAGAGGGAGCCGAGAGCCCAGCTGGTGGTGGCATCGATGCGGGAGGCAGCGGGGGATAGTCAGTCCTGCAAGCTGCAAACATCTGGAGTTTCCCCAGGTGTGTTTACCTAAAGACGGAGGGCGCGTCACGTAATAGGTTAGTGTAAGCATGGTGGTTTAAAAAGAAAAAAAGAAGAAGATAGGTCATGTGTGTCCCCAAAACTTGGCAACCACGTCACTGAACGGAGCCAAGCTCAGCTTGACAACAATAGCTCACTTCGATGATTATTTACTGTGTATCACGTGGCAGGCTCCGTTCTCAGGGCTTCTCTTGCCTCCCTATACTGAATCCTCACAACCACCCCCAGGCAGGTACTACTCTTATTTTTCTTGTAGCATTAAGAAAACTGAGGCTCCTGGGTGGCTCAGTCAGTTAAGCATCTGCCTTTCAGCTCGGGTCATGATCCCAGAGTCCTGGGACCAAGTCCCACATTGGGCTCCCTGCTCCGTGGGGAGCCTGCTTCTCCCTCTCTCTCTGCTGCTCCCCCCGCTTGTGTTCCCTCTCTCTCTCAAATACATAAATAAAATCTTAAAAAAAACCTGATGCTCAGAGAGGTTCAGATCTTACACAAGGCCACACAGCCTACAGATGATGGGCGGATTTGAATGCAGGCTGTCAATCAGACAGGACTTACTTTGGAGGGGAGTGTCTGGATCCCTCCACTACTGTAAACATCACCTTCCATCTGAACAGTTTGTAGTTTCTTACAACGCTCGGAATAACGAGAACATGTAAATTGGTGCCTAGCCAGTGCTGTGCTGCATACCTCTCACTCATTGGCTTTTAATTCCTCACCACCTCAAGAGTTCAGGTCTTATCCCCATTGAAGGATCAGAAATGTGGAGGGATGTGGCCAGCATCACGTGGCCAATAAGGGGTGGATGGAACCATGAGGCAAACCCAGGCAGCCTAGGCCCAGAGGCCACGCTCCTAACCCTTACAGTCTGTGCACTCACATGCACCCGAGACACCAGAAGAGACTCCACTTCAAAAGGCAAAGCTTATTTGTTAATAAACGTGGTTCCAGAATCACTCCAGGAGCGATGTCTGCACCAGAGGGACGCTTATTTGTTAATAAACGTGGTTCCAGAATCACTCCAGGAGCGATGTCTGCACCAGAGGGACGTGGCTACAACAGGTAACATGCAGAGGAACCATCTCATTTCTCCTAAGTGTGTTCTACGTTCGAGGTGTGTCCAGGGGAGGGACGGAGGCTTGGTCCCCTACTAGCCCTGTAGGCTTGTGCGAATCTCTTATTCTCTCAAGCTGCGGACTCTTCTGTTTCACCCATAAACAGGGAAAATAAGACCTTCCGTGTATCAGAAGATGTCTAAATGAGTCCCCCAGGCATAAGAATCCCACCTAGTGTGCAGGAAAATGGCACTGAGGAGGAAAGGAGGGAAGACAGAGCAGGGAGGGAGGACAGGAAGAGGAAGAAGAGAAAGCTGGCCATTTAAAAATGTGTCCCCAGGCATTTAAAAAACATCTCTGAAGACTTAACAACCCTTCAACTGGCATTTTCTCTGTCCCAGGCGCTGCTCGAGGTGTGCGTGTGTCTTCCCATCTTGCAGACGGAGAAACTGAGGCCCAGAGAGGCGAGGCGTCTGCAGAGGACTGCCTCACCAGTAGGCAGCACAACCAGGGTTGGAGCCCCAGCAGCCTGAGTCCAGTCCACACTGTTAACCTAGAGCTGCTTTACTGAAGGGCAGGGGCAGGGCAGCAGGCAGCCTTTCCCAACACAGAAGTTGCCTCTTCTCCCTTGTGGTGGCTGAGCTGGTCCACCTGCACCCCCATCCCCACTTGGCACTTTGTAGGCACCTTCAACCAATTTCGCTACGTTAGGATCTTCCTCCCCTGTAAGGCTGGCATTAAGAAAAAGGAGAGGAAGAAACAAGGATCAAATACCTCCTACATGCTGGGCTCAGCTGGGGCCTTAGCCTCCTCTGCGGGGACTGTCCCTCTGGTACAGTCTGTGTCCCACTCGGGTGGCACAGGGAGAGACCAGTCATTTTGTAAAGTTATCTACTATCCTAATGCGTGTTAGGAAAGGGCAATGTTACTGAGATTCCTAGGATGATCTTAATAGGGTCAGGGATAAATAATATTCGAGGTAAAAATAGAAGTAGGTCAATATAATGGGAAAAAATTAAGTAACCCGGAGGGCGGAGGGACAATTCTATAAAGGCAAAACAAGGCTGATGGAAATTTAGGAGCCTGTCGTTTCACCTAATTCTTTCTGGAACACTGCCTATGAATCTGTTATTCCCATTTTATACATGGGGACTAACAAGGTCTAGATCAATCAAATCCTTTGCCCAAGTTCTCAACACTTGCAATCAGCCAAGTGGGGATTGAATGCTAAGCGCCTGTCTGATGCAGGGCTCTTTTTCCACCATTTCAATGGTTTGTTCATCCTCCTGCACTTGACCTTGAAACCCAGAGCAGATTCCCACCCCTCCCCCCCGCCAATCCCCAACTTCCCTATCTGTCAAGGTACTCCCGGAAATCTGCAAGAGTCACTAAAGCCAATGGGAGTGTATTTATTTAAATTGTCAAGATAAATTAACTTTTAGAGCCCCACTGGAGGAGTCTTGCAAGTCTGGGTTGTGGGTCGGGAGCCATGAATATGCAAGTGCACACAGACATTGAATTAGGTGGCTGCAAACATATTTGGAGGCAGCTGCTCATTTAATAATCTGGGACAACCACAAGAATAGACAACGGGTCGCTCTGGCCCATTTGTGTGGGTAAAGTGATAATTATATAACACAATTGCAGCAATTAGGTTTCTCCAGACAAAGCCAGGGGAACACCATTTGGGAGCAATCTTGGGTGTTGTTAGCCAGAGCCGGCTACAGGCCACCCCAGCTGCCAGACAGAACAACCTGTTTCCTATAGATGCAGCCTTGTGACGCGGTGGGGTGTGTGGCCCCAAGAGTCAGACCCAAGCTTGAATCTCAGCCTTGCTCCCTCTGAGCCACAGGACCCCTGGCTGATGGCTCAATCTTCCTGAGCCTTGCTTCATTCGTCTGTGAATGAATGGGGATACTCTTGGTCCCTTCCTTCTGTTGTGAGGATTGACCCTGTGTCTAAAACTTTAGAACATTGTCTAGCACGGTGGTTCTCCAACTTCTTGGCACATCACAATCACGGAGGATCTTCTCAACTCTCACTGGTGTCTGGACTCCACTTCTAGAGATTCTAATTGGAGCATGAACATTAGAGTATTTTAAAACACCTTGGGTGATTCCAACATATGGCCAAGGTGGAAAACCACTCCTCAGGTACAGAAAGAAAAGCTCAGGAGATAGAAGCTATCTAGACAGTCATTATTCCCTTGGTCCCAGCACTTGTGAAGAAAGCATAAATCTCCTTTCTTACATGGTTTGAAATTCATCAGAAAGTCAACCCTGGTCCTCATCCCTGATCTGGCCAAAGTCCATTCTTTGGATTGAGAAGTGGCCTGTGGTTGCATGGGGGAAAGCAGAGCTTCCAGAAGAACTGGCTGAGAAGGGGTCATTAACTCTGAGCATTTTCTAAAATTGGAGTCTTTTAAATAGTCACTAAAGGTAATGTATGGACAGAATTGCTAGGAACATGGCGAATGGATACTGGAGAAAGCAATGCTCAAGCCAGACCATGAAATACACAGACAGAGCGGTCCAAGTGTGTTATGCCTTGAGATGCTCACCTCCCAGCATCACCAAGTCATGCTGAGGAGCCAGTGACCCTGATCCTGATTCCCTAGTAATAAGTCCTCACCCAATGCTGTAAGGGTTCCTCCAGGAGAGGCCTGAGGCATGAAGCTAACTCCAAGGCATCTGTCTATGTGAGAAAAAAAAAAAAAAAGGTAACTACCCACGGTCATAGTCCTAGCCATCTGGTCCTTCTGCTACTCTTACTCACTAGGATTGAAATCCAGCTCAAATCCTGGCCTTCCAGACTGGGTTGTTCACCCCATGCCAAGCCCCAGCTTCTATTTCTGACATCCCCCTTTTCATGTGGGCTGGGACACGCTGTTCTAAGTCACAGACACATGTTGGTAGAATACCCAAGAGCCATCCTCAGCTCCCTTTGTGCTAGCAGAACCCACTTCTTGTCTGGTCTTCAACACTGTTGTATGAGGACATGGCACTTGGAAATTCGGGGGGAGACCACCGTGGTCCCTGATATCCAAGTTTTCTTCTGCCCAGGTAACACACCTCTACTGCATCTTCCAGTCTCCTTTGGAAAAGGAAGTTTCTCTGACCAAGTTCCTAACTGTCAACAGCAGTAATGTTCTCCACTTCCATACTTGGCATACGAGACCTTCCAATTATGATTGTTGATCTTTCATCTTTCATTGTCTCTCCCTGGCTGGGGACAATGCTGGGGACTGAAAGGAGGGAAGAGCCACCAGATGGAAGGAGCCTGGGCCCTTGAGTGACAGAGAGAAGAGAGCCCCTTCCCTAACTTTCTCCCACCAGCCCTCAGTGGCCTATGATGTACAAAGGAGAAATACTCTCTTTTTTAGAATATCTTTTATTGCTCTTTTTTGTTATGGCAACTACATTGCCTTAATAGTGAAGTACTATGGTCATTTTGCTACAGGGTGGGGGATAAATCTGACTGAGTATGACAGCCTGGAGACAGAAGGAACATGTGATCTGATGACTTCTCTGAGCTGCTACACAACCTGAAAACTCCTACCTCCAGATTTCTTGTTGCAAGAGGTAATAGTAAATCTTCCTGACTCCCAGGCATCTTCCAACAAAGCTACGCAAGGGCCAAGTAGACACAAGGGTCTGGGGGAGAGGGACTGTAGGTCAGTTCCTGGCACCTCCCAGGGGAGTTTATTAAAGAAAAATGAGCAGGACTTTGCAATAGTTTGGGGGTATGATGGTCAAAGAGGGGAGGCCCCCTTTCTTTAAAAAAACATTATAGAGCCCAATCGTTCATCCCAGGACTGATGCTTGTTAAGCTCAGCCTCCACAGCTGTTGTGGTTCACCTTTGGGCTGGGACCCAACATGGGCTCTCCCAGCACCTCCCATCATTCATTTCCTGTGTGGGGGCTCCCACATCAACAGAAGAGGGAGTGGGGTTCAACTGTTCTCAAAGCACCTCAGCCATAACACTATAGGTAATGATCTCAACCCACTGCTATGGCCTGAAGTATGAGAATGAGAGGTTCAAATCTGAACGTCAGTGATGTCCTAGGAAGCTTTTCTTTGACTCTTGTTCATGCACCGAATACACTGCAGTGATAGGAAATTAATCCAAGTTCTGGAAAGCAGTGAAGTCCCTGATCAACACAGCTGTATTTCACAAAGGCTGTGCCTTCCAAGTCTTCAAAGCTGTAATAAGGGCCCTAGGAAGTCTCCTGCCTGACGATTAAATAATAGTGGACTCTAAGAAGCCAACTGGTGATATGACAGTTCAGGATTATGACAACAAATAGTTATACATGGCTCATGACCTGACCATGTGGCCGCTCCCCACTCTTGAAAACACTAAGACAGGAGTCCTGTCTGTAGCTTCTGATCTAAAGACAGAAGTAACACACAGTGGGCCCTGGCTCCCTGGTAGAATTTGGGATTCATAGCTGATGACTAGAGGTGTCATCATTAGACATGGTGGCCATGGTGGCCAAATGGGCACTGAAAGCTGTTTGGACCTTCTGCAGCAGTGACATGAGATTATTAAGGAATGTGAACACTCAGTTGGGCCACTGGGGTGGAAAGCGCAGAGACTTGGATGCTGGGCTGGATTGCTTCAAAGGATAACTCCTGAAATTTTTGTCTTTGAAGAAGAAGACCAACAAATGTTTAGTGTTACTGCTATGGACTGAATTATGTGCTCTCCAAGTGCATATGTTGAAGTCTTAGCCATCAATGTGATTATACGTATTTGGAGATGGGGCCTTTATGGAGGTCAATAAGGTCAAATGAAGTCATAAGGGTAGAGCCTGGATCTGATAGGACTATGGCCTTAGAGGAAGAGACATAAGACTCTCTCTCTCTTTCTGCCCCCACCCCTCCTTGGCCATGTGAGAACTGAGTGAATAGATGACCATCTATGAGCCAGGAAGAGAGCTCTCACCAGGAACTGAATAGACTGGCAATTTGGTTTTTTGTTTTTAAGATTATGTATTTATTTATTTGAGAGAGAGAGAGAGCATTGGGGGGAGAGAGGCAGAGAGAGAGGAGGAAGCAGAATCCCTGCTGAGCAGGGAGCCCAACTCAGGGCTTGATCCCAGGATGCTGAGATCATGACCTGAGCTGAAGGCAGATGCTTAACTGACAGAGCCACCCACATGCCCCTAGTCTGGTGTTTGATCTGGGATTCCCAGCCCCCAGAACTGTGAGAAAATTTCTGTCATTTAAGCCACCAATCTAGGATATTTTGTTATGGCAGCCTGAACAGACTACGCCAGCTATATATCAGAGTACTCGGAATTACTTAAGGAGAGGTCAGGAGCCCCCAAAACAAAGGAAAAGTTCTTCTCTTTGTCAAGGTGAACATGTTCAGTAGGCAGTTGATCAACTCCCAGGTTGACTCTCTGAAGGCTGCTTCCCTGGGCTGAGGTTCTAGTAAAAGTTGCCATCCGCCTCCACACTCTTTACTATGCTGTAAAGAAAAGATACGGAGCCCTTCCTAAGAAGGTTAAGTGGTGTCTCCGGGTCTCTGATGTTCTCTTCTACCTGCTGAGACTAGAGTTAGCGGAATCTTCATATCTCCTCTATCAGGCTGCCAAGAAGCCCAAGAATGCCTTTATGTCAGAACGGATGTTCTGCAGAACCTGGGAAAGTGCACAGAAGTCCAGGGTCGGTATGCGCTGCTACACTCGGCCATGAGCAAGTCAAAAGAGGACTGGATTTTACATGCAAGGAAAAGAGGCTCTGAGAGGTTATTTAACTCATCCAAGTAAGTGATAGAACTAAGACACAATTCTAAGCCACGGTCTTAACTGTAAGCCCTACATGGTACTGGAAATAAGGTGTAGTATAAATGAGAAACTGAAAATCACCCTTCATCCCATAGTCAAATGTCATAATTGTTAACATTCCAGTTTATTTTTCTCCACTTTTAGAACTGGGGATTGCATTATACATATTCTGTATTCATCTTTCGCTTGATCTAATATAAATATTTCTCATAACATTAAATATTTTTCTAAAGCATGAAAAAAATGAAAAGAGAACTGGCTGCAAGTTTCCTTCTTGGGGATACGTGTAAATGCTTTTATCTTCCATCCAATGAAGAAGAATCCAGTGCTCAAATCTGGAAACTGATGCATGTTGATGATTGAAGGACAAATGTGGACCCACATCTTAGGAAATCACCATGAAAGGAATCCTTTGTTGAGGGAGGACCAAATGGAAAACCTGGGCAAGAGTCCATCTCTCACTAATTAAAATTCAGCACTCCCAGATATATTTGCCACTGTTTCTGACGAGAGGACAGAGTCCTACCCTTTAAGGGCACCTACATGAGATGGACTGACTGGCTGGCTGGCTTGCCTTCAGCTGTTAATGTCCCCCTTCCCTCATTTGAAATCAGACATCAACCAAACCCAAACTATATTAAAATCCAGTCTGAAGTGGAAGGAAGAGAATAGAAGTCTGTCATCTATGACGGTGTAGGAATTTCTGTCTAGCTGCACACCCACCATATAATAATAATAATAATAATAATAATAATAATAATAACTCTTGCCTACTTCAGTGTTCTCTCCATTCAATAAAATACTTGAATTTTTAAGGAACAAAGGAATAATAAACCTCCTTATTATCAGTTGAGTGTTGTATTATCTATAGCCAAATACAATACAGCCCCAGTTTCTACAATGAGAATCCACTTAACCAATCTCAGCTACTGCTGGTTTTCTCCATCATGGATCTCTAGGTGTCCTGGACAATAAACCTATGTTTTTAAAGGTGGGAGGGGGCAAAGAGAGAGAGACAATCTTAAGCAGTCTCCACCCCCAGCACAGAGCCCAGTGTGGGACTCAATCTCACAACCCTGAGCTCATGACCTGAGCCGAAATCAAGAGTCAGACACTTAACTGACTGAGCCACCCAGGCACCCTGATGATAAACTTATTGGACTAGAATAAGGTCTCCATGAGAAAAAGGGCCTTTCCATCTTCTTACCAACATATCCACACCACGCAGAGGACTACCCAGCATGTAGCAGGTGTTCACTGGCATTGTCGAATGAAAGGTGTTCCTAGATGCCTTCCATCAGAGTTACTGTTTCCTCGATTGGGGGGGGTCTCATTCCTTCATCATCTCATTCCCTCACCATCCTCCAACCTTAGTCAGACTCCTGAGAGAAATGGAGGCTGAAGCAGTGCACAGGAAAGAGAAAGCATAGTGACCCAGGAATCAGAGCAACTGATGGTCCATTTACCAGCTATGTGGCCTTGGGCAAGTCACTTGGTTCCTTTGAGCCTCTTCTGCTAAATGATAGTGATGATGACTATCACTGACAATCAATGAATGGATTAATTAATTCAATGATAACCACTGAATTGATTATTCACTGATGCCTAGCGTCATATTCCACCCAGATCCCCTCTTCAGGCCTAACACACTCGTCCCCTGGGTGCTAGGAATATGGGCTATTGACGCCTCTTCCGTCCCCACTCAAGGTTACGCTTCATCTCTGGGGTGGCCCCAGTCCATGAATGACTGATGTGCGGACACAAAGTGGCAGCTTTTAGTGTCAGTTCGGGATGATTCTAAAGGCCATCCCACTCCTTCCCTCTAGGAGCCACTGAGTCCTCAGTTGGGCCCACATAGCAGGTCAGCTCTTCTCTGCCCAACTCTGCCCCACCAACTTCCTTAGAGCTGTACTTCCAGAGAGTAATCCCGGGGAACCCTTTCTGCATGCATTTCAGAGTCTGTTTCCAGGAAACCATATCTAAAACAATGCTGCTGAGGAGGAGGATAACAATGATGGCTTCCCCAATAGGACCATGGGAGTCTGGGATGAAACAGTCCGCATTCATGGTGCTTGGAGTTGGGGCTGTCCAATATGTGTTACTTTCATCTGAATCGGAAGCCTTTCTTCGGGAGGGGAAAAAAAATCGATCTCCTTGGGAGACATTTGGTATAATTTATTTCTCCTTATGATGTCGTCCCAAAAGGAGATCCATTAGTCTCTCTGTTCTAGTTGTTCCTGTCCTGGGTCCCCAGGGGAATTACTCCACAAGATAGGGCCGTATCCTATGATATGCTCCCTAAGTCCTTGCCATTCTGTATGCTGTGAAAGTTTCGCTCTCTCTGGGCTCTTCCATTAGAATCCATCCCCACAAGCTATAAACAACCCCGATCACCTCTTTTCTTAGCTTCCAAGAGAGCTAATCCCCTGTCTTGTGCTTTATCAGTCTATTGAGAAACGCCCAGAGAAACTGCCAATCTAAACAGAATATAGCGTGGGAAATCATAATAGACCTCCCTGTAATTCACCAAATGTTGCAGGCAGTAAAATTCTAATACCGCACTGACTCTTTTATTGTAATGAGAATAGAAATTGATGCAACGTCAATCCATCCTTATTGCAGTATTAAGATTCTCCTAAAATACTATGCTGCACTCCAACTCTGGGGAAATCCCATGCTAACTTACTCAAAACTGCCCTAAAATCAGCCTTAGATTGTTCAGAATCTTTAGTCTGATGACATGAAGAGAGGATTGTGCCTCTTTAAAAAAAAATAATTCCCACTGGGATCTTGAAATAGATGCTCTTGGAAAATTCACTAACAGAAGGGGGCCTGGATGGGATGAAATGCAGATTGAAAACTTGAGACAAGGTGCATGCAAGGGAATGTTGGCCCATAGTTATTATTCTCCCCTGACAGCATCTTCAGGCCTACCTGTCAAGGAAGAGCTTGGTCATGGCTCCAGAGAAAAGTCCGCAACAGAGACAGAACCCAGATAGAAGGCAGGTAGATAGTGATAGGAAAAAAGACCACACTTCCAGGCCAGGTAGGGTAAGTGGAAGGACGTCCACGTGAGTGGCATGGACATGATTCCAGACAAATTCACATTTCACTGAAGACTCTGAGCTAACAATCAGGAAGAGATAGCAGAGTGCAGTGGTATCCACTTGACATTTCTGTGTCTTCATCATTTCCAGAAGCATGATTTTGATCAAGTAGCATTGTCCCCAGCCTCAGGGAACAAATTATATCTCTAAGATATTCTAAGGAATATCTTCAGAGTAGGCTTGTAATGAGCCAAGTAAATGCTGATGGCTTGTTGGAAAGACATTCGTCCATGGAAAGAGAGAGGCAATCCTATGACCCTTCCATTCCACTCCTAGGTTATCCCAACACATATGCATATGATATATATTTATCAAAATATATATATGGGGATTCATAACAGCACTACCCATGATCTACAAAACTTGGAAGCAACTCAAATAACCATAAATAATAAAGCACAAATTCTGGCATATTTATGCAATGGAATACCATAGAGCAATGACCATGGACAATTTATGCCTACTCTCAACTGTGTAGATGAATCCCACAAAGCAAAAGAAGACAGTTGCCTAGGGTGCCTGGGTGGCTCAGATGGTTAAGCATCTGCCTTCAGCTCAGGTCGTGATCCCAGGGTCATGGGATCAAGCCCCACATCAGGCTCCTGGCTCAGTGAGGAGCCTGCTTCTCCCTCTGCCTCTCACCCTGCTCATGCTTTCTCTCCCTGTATCTCTGTGTCTCAAATGAATAAATAAAATCTTAAAAAAAGAAGACAGTTGCCTAAAAGGACATGTTGTATGATTCCATTTACATAAAGTTGTTGTTGTTGTTGTTGTTTTAAAGGCAAAACTCACCTATGGTGTTTGTAGTCAGGTTATCAATTTCCTTTGGGGGCCTTTGGGATCAGAAGGTGACCAGGGTTGCTGCTGGTGATATTCTGTCTCGTGGTTTGAGCTTTGTTTCATGTCTGGGTTTACTCTGTGAAAAGTCATCCAATGCACACTCTTGATTTATGCGCTCTTTGTATAGACAGTGATGTCACACGTCACTGAAAATTTACATTGAAAGTTAAGACAGAGGGGGCTGGTGTGCAAAAAAAGCTCTGTTACTGCTACCCATCACCTTGTTCCTGCTTTGACGCTGTTGTGTGAAGAAGCAATGGCTAGAGCAGTGATAGCCATTTTACCACCACAAGGAAACGCTCATAAGGGTGAAAACCCAGTATCTCAAGGAAAGTGGAGCAGGATAAATAGCTACAGTTCCAGATGGCACACCTGAGCTGTGGAGTTATCCTTGGCACCTCTGACCTCTGGAATTGTATTTAGGAATAGAATATGGAGCACATGGGTGGCTCAGTTGATTTAAGCATGTGACTCTTGGTTTCAGCTCAGCTCATGATCTCAGCGTCATGGGGCCAAGCCACACATCTGGATCTGTGCTCAGTGGGGAGTCTACTTGAGATTGTCTCTCTCTGCTCCTCTGCTCTTCCCCTGCTTGCACTCTCTCTCTCTTTCTCTCTAAAATAATCTTTTTTAAAAAATGATTAGAATAAACATTTTATGGCCCAAGCCACACTGCTGAGTTTTGTGTTGCTTGCATCCCAGAGATGCCTACGTGATTCTGAGAATGGAAGATCTGTGATACAGATTCCCAGAGGGAAAAGGAGCTTGGAAGCTTCAGAGAGAGGGTTGGGGAAGTTGCTTTATAGTCTGGGCTCTGAATCCAGTTGGTGCTGGTTTGGAGGAAGGCATAAGGAATGCCAAGACTTAGTGGTAAGACCTCTATCAGACCACACATGACTTCCCAAGCAGCAGCTCTCCTTCCAGATCCACCTCTTTGTAGAGCTGAGGCTGTGGCTGGACTTCTTGTCTTTGTCAGAACTGGCTCAGGAACTGGATAAACCCACCAAGGGGGTGGGGATAGGAGGGAAGGACATCAGTGACAACTGAAGTCTATTGTCTACAGTTATGGACATGTGGACAGTGGCCGGGAGGGCTGTAGGAAGACAGGACCTACACACAAAGCTACGTTCTTTCTTGCTTTTGACGTTAGGTTTCATTACCTTCTCCATGTGGAAGTGGGACTGTGTCTTTGGAAAATCTCAGTTTTCTTTACTCTTCATCTGGGCTCCCAGAAAACCCTAACCACCATTTGAGAGTTCACTGCTTGGCATTAGTTCCTCTCTGACGATCTCCTTAGAAGAGCTTACAAATGCTGGCCACTCTCAATTCCTGAGCCTTTCAGAAAGAAACTCCTTTCTCTGCTGATCTGATCATTCAGCCTCTAGAGTATCAGAGAAAAGGGGAACCTGCAGACATGAAGGCCGAATCCTGATGTTACAGTCCCACTGAGCTACAGACTTTCTCCTCCCGCCTCCCTTGGAGAGAGCCTGTCAGCCAAGATGTCAGAGAGAATCCCATAGAGTCCTGTGCAAATCCCATGTGACAGTGCCCCATGACACATGGTTTGATTTTGGTTTCTGATAATAGCCTGGAGGCAGAATTTGTACAGAATTAGTGGTGGCTACTATCCTTAGGAAGATGGCGGCTACAAGATTACCTAATGTTAGGTCTCCTCTACCTGGTGCATCCTCTCCTGAATGTAACCCTCCTAAAACCCAGAGCTGGGCTCACACATAGCACCAAGGTGCCAGACTTGGAGACCCTAAGAAGCCAGAAGCACATTCTCCCCTCTCATGATGGCCTTGGCACCCATCACAAGGCACAACGCTGGGGATCATATAGGTTATAAGAGCACATGCTATATGCTAGTTACTGTAAGGAGTCTTCACATTACACCATGCATTTCTCATGATCATCCTTCTATTATCTGTTTCTTGCAGATGATAACACTCAAGGTCATGGCCCAACTTTCCCAAAGTCATATAATTAGTGGCAAACCCGGGGTAGCAGAGTTTTCTTTTCCCCTTGTGTCTATGCAGCAGGAGAACAGAAATGGTGGCAGCAATAACACTGATGCATTGACCTACTTCTGGGCCATTTGTCTGTGAATAATTGAGCAAATTCCTTCCTTTTTTGACCACTCAATCTCCACCTGGAAAATAAGGGCTTTCACCAAGACCCTGTTTGGAAGTCTTTTAGTTCAAACTTCTAGCAACCAATGACCTGATAATGAAGAGTGTGCCCAGGACCACACAGAAGGGGAATGCAGAGTACAAAAATAGGGAAATCAGAAAGGCGGTTGGAAGCTTAGAGTCAAGAAAGAAATCTATCTCTATCAGGCATATTATGGCCTGAACTGTGTTCTCCCAAATTCATATACTGAAGTCTTAACCCCTGTACCTCAAATATGACTATATTTGGAGACAGGTCCAGTAAGTAGAGAAACTAAGGTAAAACGAGGTCATATGGGTAGTGCCTCATCCAATATAATTAGTGTCTTATAAGAAGAGAAGTTGAGGACATAGACAGCAAGACCCAGAGAAGACCACATGAGGACACAATGAGAAAGTGGCCATCTACAAGCCAAGGAGAGAGGCCTTAGGAGAGACCAACCCTGCAGACACCTTGATCTTCAACTTCCAGCCTCCAGAACCATGGGAAAATAAATTTCTGTTGTGTAAGCCCATGTGTGGTCATTTGGTATGGCATCCCAATCAGACCAACACAAGGTGATATTAGATGTTGGGAAATGTTAGGCTCCTTAGATACAGCACCTTGCATATTATATGTATTTAGCCATTCCCAACCTTTACCGTGCAGAAAAATTACCTGGAGCCTTAAAAATAAATATGTAAGTCCTCTGACATAGGTTGTAGAAACATTTTTCTAGATATGTCTCCTGAGGCAAGGGAAATAAAAGCAAAAATAACCTATTGGGACTATATTAAATTAAAACAGCTTCTGCAAAGCAAAAGAAAACAATCAACAAAACTAAAAGACAACCTACTGAATGGGAGAAGATATTTGCAAACAACAGATCTGATAAAGGGTTAGTATCCAAAATATATAAACAACTTATATAGGTCAACCTCCAAAAACCAAATAATCCAATTAAAAATGGGCAAAAGACATGAACAGACATCTTTCCAAAAAAGACATACAAATGGCCAATAGACACAAGAAAGGATGCTCAACACCACCATAATTAGGGAAATTCAAATCAAAACTACAATGAGATATCACCTCACACCTGTCAGAATAGCTAAGAACAAAATACAAGACACAACAGGTGTTGGTGAGGATGTGGAGAAAAAGGAACACTCATGCACTGTTGGTGGGAATGTGCACTGGAGCAGCCACTG
The DNA here is from genome assembly GCF_003265705.2 of Callorhinus ursinus. Taxonomy (NCBI): domain Eukaryota; kingdom Metazoa; phylum Chordata; class Mammalia; order Carnivora; family Otariidae; genus Callorhinus; species Callorhinus ursinus. The sequence goes on from NW_027397149.1 coordinate 3,325,872, forward strand.
TAGAAAATAGTATGGAGGTTCCTCAAAAAGTTAAAAGTAGAACTATCCTATGATCCAGTAATCACACTACTGGGTATTTACCCCTATAATATAAAGACACTAATTCAAAGGGGTACATGTACCCCGATGTTTATTGCGGCATTATTTACAATAGCCAAATTATAGGAGCAGCCCAAGTGTCCATTGATAGATGAGTGGATAATGATGTATATATATTATTATATATATAATATTACTCAGCCATCAAAAAGAATGAAATCTTGCCGCTTGCAATGACATGGATGGATCTAGAGAGTATAATGCTAAGTGAAATAGTCAGAGAAAGACAAATACCATATGATTTCACCCATATGTGGAATTTAAGCAACAAAACAAATGAGCAAAGGAAAAAAGAGAGAGAGAGAGAGGCAAACCAAGAAAGAGACTCTTAACTCTAGAGAACAAACTGATGGTTACCAGAGGGGTGGGTTAGGCAAGGGGATGGGTTAAATGGGTGATGGGGATTAAGGAGAGCACTTGTAATGAGCACAGAATGATGTATGGTGATCACTATATTGTACACCTGAAACTGATATTACACTGTATGTTAACCATACGGGAATTAAGATAAAAAGCTTCATAATAAAAAAATACATATGTTTGAGCCCTGCTCCCAAGGATTCCTTTTCAACTGGGCTGGAGGTGATTCCAGGCAATTCTAAGGAGCAGCCACACCTGAGAAACATCTTCCTAGATGGTTTTAGTCATTGGCTCTTCTTACATTCAGATCTGGGCTCGAGGGTCATGGCCACAGGGAGTCCCCCACTGTGACCACCCCATCCAGGGCAGCCCCTCTATGTCCAAACACTGTTTTGCTTTCTCCAGAGCATGAATCACTCTGTAAAATGATCTTTGATTTACAAGTATACTTCAGAGATACTGCAGGCATCGCAAAAAAGCAAATATTACAATAAAGCAAGTCAAATGGATTTTTTGGTTTCCCAGGCATAGAAAAGTTATGTTTACACTCTACTGTATTCTATTAAGTGTGCAATAGCATGATGCCTAAAAAATGTCCATACCTTAATTAAAAAATACCTTATTGTTAAAAAATGTTTGCCATCATCTGAGTTTTCATGGAGTCACGATCTCTTTGCTGGTAGAGGGTCTTGCTTCAACATTGATGGCTGCTGACTGTTGCCAAAGGTTAGGGTGGCCATGGCAGTTTCTTAAAATAAGGCAACAATGAAGTCTGTCACATTGATTTTTCCTGTCAGGAATGATTTCTCTACAGCATTCGATGATATTTGATCACATCTTACCCACAGCAGAGGTTTGTTCAAAATTGGAGTCAATCTTCTCAAACCCTCTACAACTAAGTGTATGGAATATTCTACATCCTTTGTTGTCATTTCAACAGTTTTCACAGCATCTTTACCAGGAGTAGATTCCACCTCAAGAAGCTACTTTCTTTGTTCATCCCTAAGAAGCAACTCCTCAACCATTAAACTTTTACCATGGGATTGCAGCTGTGCAGTCCCATCTTTGGACTCCACTTCCCATTCTAGTTGTCCTGCTATTTCTACTCCACCTGCAGTGATGTCCTCTATGAAAGTCTTGAGGTCATCCTCAAAGTCATCCGTGAGTGTTGGAATCAACTTCTTCCAAACTCCTCTTCATGTTGGTATTTTGACCTATTCTCATGAATCACAATGTTCTTCACAGCATCTAGAATGGTGAATTCTTTCCAGGAGGTTTTCAGTGGACTTTGCCCAGATCCATTAGAGGAATCTGTCTGTGGCAGCTATAGCCTTATGAAATGTATTTCTTAAATAAGAAGACTTGAAAGTCAAATTTGTTCCTTGATCCACAAACTACAGAATAGATACTATGTCAGGAGGCATAGAAACCATAAATCTCAGGACGCTCAGTCAGCTAAGCATCTGTTTTCAGCTCAGGTCATGATCCCAGGGGGTCCTGGGATCGAGGCCCACATCAGGCTCCCAGCTCAGCAGAGAGCTTGTTTCTCCCTCTGCTTGCCCCTCCCCCTGCTTGTGCTCACACTCTCCCTCTGACAAACAAATAAATAAAATCTTTAAAAAAACCCATAAATTTCATTGCCCATCTCTATCAGAGCTCTGAGATTACCAGGTGCATAGTCAATGAGCAGTAGTATTTTGAAAGAATTTTTTTTCTGAGCATGAGGTCTTAACAGGGGGCTTAAAATATTCAGTAAAGCATATTGTAAACAGATGCGCTGTCATCTAGACATTGTTGTTATAGTGCACAGAGTAGATTTATCATAATTTGTAAAGGCTCTAGGATTTTTGGAATGGGCCATGAACACTGGCTTCAACTTGAAGTCATCAGCTGTATTAGCCCCTGACAAGAGAGTCAGCCTGTCCCTTCAAAGCCTGGAAGCCAGGCATTGACTTCTTTCTAGCTATCAAGGTCCTACATGGCATCTTCTTCCACCATAAGGCTGTTTTGTTGACACCGAAGGTGTAGCCTCCTTCATTAATGATTTTAGCTCGATCTTCTGGGTCTGGCTTCTCCATTAGCACCTACTGCCTCCCCTTGCACTTTGATGTCATGGAGACCCCCTCTTTCCTTAAACCTCACGACCCAACCTCTGCTAGCCTCAATTTTTCTTCTGCACCTTCCTTGCCTCTTCCAGCCTTCACAGAACTGAAGAGAGTCAGGGCCTGGCTCCGGATTAGTCTTTGGCTTAGGTGAATGTTGTGGCTGGTTTGACCTTCTCTGCAGACCAGTCAAACTTTTTCTGTATCAGAAATAAGGCTGTTTCACTCTCTGATCATTCGTGTGTTCACAGGAGTAGCACTTCTAATTTCCTTCAAGAACTTTCCCTTTGCACTCACAACTTAGCTAACTGTTTGGCACAAAAGGCCTAGCTTTTGGCCTCTCTTGGCTTTCTGCATGCCTTCCTTGCTAATTTGAATCATTTCTTTTTTTTTAAAGATTTTATTTATTTATTTGACTGAGAGAGAGATAGGAGAGAGGGAACACAAGTAGGGGTGAGGGAGAAGCAGGCTTCCCGCTGAGCATGGAGCCCAATGTGGGGCTCGATCCCAGGACCCTGGGATCATGACCTGAGCCAAAGGCAGCCGCTTAACCAACTAAGCCACCCAGGAGCTCCTAATTTGAATCATTTCTATCTTTTTATTTAACATGAGAGACACGTGACTCTCCCTTTCTTGTGAACACTTGGAGGCCATGATAGGGTTATTAACTGTGCTAATTTCAGCACTGTTGTGTCTCAAGGATTAAGGTGGTCTGGGGAGAGGGAGAGAGATGGGGGGGATGTCCAGTCAGTGGAGCAATCAGAAAATACAATGTTTATGAATTAAGTTTGTCATCTCATTCGGGTGTGGTCTGTGGTGACCCTGAACACTTACAGTAATAACATCAAAGTTCACCGATCGCAGGTCACCGTAACAAATACAACAATAAGGAGTAGGTTTGAAATATTATGAGAATTCTCAAAATGTGACAGAGGGACATGAACTGAGCAAATGCTGTTGGAAAAATGGCATCAAAAGACTTGCTCAAATTGCACTACTGGGTGTTTACCCCAAAGACACAGATGTAGTGAAAAGAAGGGCCATATGCACCCCAGTGTTCACAGCAGCAGTGTCCGCAATAGCCAAACTGTGGAAAGAGCCAGGATGCCCTTCAACAGATGAATGGATAAAGAAGATGTGGTCCATATATACAATGGCATTCACTCAGCCATCAGAAAGGATGAATACCCAACTTTTGCATCAACATGGGTGGGACTGAAGATTATGCTAGGTGAAATAAACCACGCAGAGAGTCAATTATATGGTTTCACTTATTTATGGAACATGAGGAATGGCATAGAGGACATTAGGAGAAGAAAGGGAAAAATGAAGTGGGGGGAAATCAGAGGGAGAGACAAACCATGAGAGACTATGGACTCTGAGAAACAAACTGAGGGTTTTAGAGGGGAGGGGCATGGGGGGATGGGTTAGCTCTATGATGGGTATTAAGGAGGGCATGTATTGCATGGAGCACTGGGTGTTATATGCAAACAATGAATCATGGAACACTACATCAAAAACTAATGATGTACCGCATGGTGACTAACATAACATAAAAAAAAAAAAAAGACTTGCTCAATGCAAGGTTGCTACAAACCTTCCACTTGTGAAAAACACAGAATCTGCAAAGCACAATAAAGCAAAGCACAGGAAAATGGTATGCCTATGTTTGCTAATTTCTCTCTTTCTAGAAATATAAGCTTCATGAAGTCTGAGACCTAGACTATTTTCCCTTTTCATTCTGACAACAGTCCCATGAGTCGTGTATTATGATTCCCATTTGTGGGTGAGGACTCTGACTTGTGGAGAAGCTAGTGACTTACCCCTACCCCCCATTAAATGGGGCAGAAGTGGTAGAATTTGGGTCTGATCCCAGATTTGACCGAATTGAAAGCCACCCCACCGACTTACTCGCACACAAATTATTTTCTCGCCACGCTGTACTTTATAAACCATTTTGTTCTATCACAGAATCCCATTCACTCTCGCAAAGGAACTCCATTGTGGGAACTGTCACTAACCCCATTTTACAAATGAGAAAACTGGAGGCTTCCGGGGGGTCAAGTGATTCACTGATAACCACACACCAGAAGGTGGATGGTTCCTTCTGTCCACAAACCCCAATATGTTTCCCACTTCATTCTTCTGTTTTCTGTTCCCTTCCCTCGCCTGCCTGTCTAGTGTCCTCTTCTTTGTGCTAAGCAGGGAGGGGACTTGGCCGGCTCTCATCGGACAGAGGAGGGGTAGCTGCCAAGGAACATCCCAGCAGAACTGCTCCCAGCTGCAATCTGTGCCTGGCTTCTCCCTGGCAGCTCTGCCAAGCCAAGGCTGCCGGTTGGCACTTCAGTGCGGAATTAGAAAATGATAAGCTTAGAACAATCTAGAAGGTAACAAGGATTAGCGTCCCAGCCCTCCGTGAAAGAGTCCACGGGAATCAAATGGCAAAGAGCTATGGAAACAGGTGGACAAGAGCTGATATTTATTGGGCACCTACAGTGTGCCAGACGTGTGTCACAAATGAGTTCATTTAATCCTGAAGTGGCCTTGCAAGGTGTGAGCAGGAAACAGAGAAGACATTGTTGGCAGCTTCCTCTCCTCTCTGCCCAGATTCTGCTCAATGCCTCACATGATCCCACCCCTCACTGTGTCCTTTGCTCCCAGACTAGGACACACTTCCATCATTTCTACACCAATAACCATTCAACCAGTCTCTTAACATCCTCCCTGGTGCCCTTCCAATTCAGTACCCCTGCTGCAGCCAGAGGGATCTTTTCAACATGCAAATGTGAGTGAGTCTTTCCTCTGCTTACAACCTTTGACAGCTTTCTATTTTTCTTTTTTTTAAGATTTTATTTATTTATTTGACAGAAAGAGAGAGCACAAGCAGGGGGAGTGACAGGGTGAGGGAGAAGCAGGCTTCCCGCTGAGCAGGGATCCCGATGCGGGACTCAATCCCAGGACCCCGGGATCATGACCTGAGCCGAAGGCAGATGTTTAATGATGGAGTTACCCAGGAACCCAACTTTCAATTTTTCTTAAGACAAAGGCCAAATCCAGAACAAGGTGTCCCGGTACAAATTCCTGGAGCACCCACCTTCCACCTTCCCTCCAGCCAGGCTTCCCTCTCAGCATGCCAGGCCTTCTGACTCTCTCTCAGTTTCTGCAACAACATCATGTCCCCTCCAGTTACCAGGCCTTTCTACAAGCTGTGCCCTCTGCCTGGGGCACCCTGCCCCTGCCCTTCTGGTATTAAGGCCTGCTCATTCTTCACATCAAACTCAACTATCCCTCTCTCAGAGCCCCTGGACAAGGACATAGCCCCATGTCATATAGGTCTTCTTGCCTCTTGCTTTTCAAGCCTGAATTGTGCATTCATTAGTGATCCATTGGGGGGGGGGTTGTTGTTATTGTTGTTGTTACTGTTTTAATTCTTGTTCATGAAAACAGAAACTTCCTCTGCTTCTGTTCCCCTCTTAGCCTGGAAACTAGCACAATGCCAAGCCAAGAGGAGGTCCTCAGTTAACGTCAAGGGTACCAAATGTAGGTCTTAATTTAACAAGAGAGAAAACTAAGACTCAGAAAGTTTAGGCCACTTGCCTAAGGTTGCCCAGCAGAGCTGAGACACAAAGCCCTTGACTGCCTGGGGCAGAACTTTGCTCAGCCTGCAAATATGTCAACCAGGGAGGGGTCCAGTGGGGGAGAAGAGGGAAGGGGCTGCTGAGCATTTCAGCTCCGGGGAAATAAATGGGCATGCTAAAGTTGGCTCCCTCTTCACTCCATCACCAGCCACTTAAGAGGCCAAGCTCCTCAGAGCTGCCCTCAGCTGTGTGTGTGTGGCGGGTGTGGGGGGCGGAGACAGATGCTCCCTAAAGACCCATCTCATTATCGCTGGGCCAAACTGGGACCCTGTTAAAGGATAACAGGCCCATAAATAAACCACACACTAATTCTGCAATGGCACCCGGCAGAGACACTGACCAGAGGCTAATGTGGCCTCTCGCACCCTCCCATCCGGGGTTAATGGCCATTCTCAGAAAATAAATACAGTCCTTCCCGAGCCCCCAGAAGCCATTTGCTCTAATGTGAGTGCCTAAGTGAGTGCCTGATGAATTAATGGGCCTGTTGAGCACAGTTCTCGGTGCGTCTCCATTCACAGGTGGTGTGCGCTTGTCATCGGGGAAGGTATCTGCAAGACCGGGGGCCACTAAAAAGGGATGAAAGTGATGGGCACATCTGTGCACGAGCCCACCTCTGCAGTGGATCTGTGCTTCTGCAGACACGTATGCCCAGCGCGGGTTAGCGTGGAGTGTGTGCATGCTTGTAAGTATGCATTGCTTGTGCATTCGCACAGCTATACAATGACACCAGTTCCCACAGGCTCACTTTATTGCCCAGGATGTAACAGGTATGCGTTAAGACCTGGTCCCTAGGAATTACTCAAGAAATACTTGTTTTAATGACTGATGAAGGCTGCCCACCACTGTTAGTGCTCCTACCAAGAATACGACTACTGCTAGCGATAATTACAATAAACAGAGAGAAGAAAGCATTTCTAGATAGCAGGAGAAAGCAGAACATTCTCACAGCTGTTTGTGAGCTGAAGGCATTCAGGGGGAGCATTTTCCTTCTCTGATCCTCACCTGTCAAAGGGAGGCTACAGTTAGCATGGCAAGCAGGAAGTTGAAAGAGTTTATTCCCACAGGCCTCTCTTTCCTGGCAAGAGGCAAGGCTGTTCCTTGAGAGAGGGCTTGGCTGGAGGATCACATAAGGGGATTTGAAGACAGGTGGCTCAGTCTTGTAGGATTTCCCAAGATAAATAAGCAGAAGAGACAACCACGGTCAATAACAGGACTACTGAGATGCCCCAGGTGCCCCGGTGAGATTTTGCCCATAAATCTGGGCATGGGGCCACCATACAGCTTGCTCCAGTGCATCTTCAGATCTTCCACAAAGACAAGGGAAATGGAAGATGCCCAAGAGAGAACCATGAAGTAATTGAACTTAGGAGCCCAGGCTGAATGCACTAGGAAGTCAGGTCGGGGGATGAAAGACTAGGAGGGAGAGGAAGGGCCTAGAAGCTTTCCACTGGCTGGTAAAGTAGAATTAGCTTGAGGAAGTGAGCAAGCTGATGGACCAGAGGTTGTGGTGGGGAAGTCGAAGAGACGGCTCCTGCAGGGTGGGGCTGATGCGGACAATGATGGAAAGTCCATGATGGGAGTCAAGGAGAGGTGCCATGTCACTGAAGAAGGGGAAGGGTCAGGGATGGTGTCCAGGGCCGAGAGTGGTTCTTTCTCAGGGCAGGTGGGGGCTCTTGCACCCTGTGACAGTCTTAGAAAAATGACAGACCTTTGGGTGGCTCAGTCGTTAGGCGTCTGCCTTCAGCTCAGGTCATGATCCCAGGGTCCTGGGATCGAGCCCCGCATCGGGCTCCCCGCTCTGCGGGAAGCCTGCTTCTCCCTCTCCCACTCCCCCTGCTTGTGTTCCCTCTCTCGCTGTGTCTCTATCTGTCAAATAAATAAATAAAATCTTTAAAAAAGAAAAAAAGAAAAGAAAAATGACAGACCTTTTCCTTGCAGACTCCACATTCATACTCTTTCACCTAGGATGCAAAAATCCTGACTGCTGGCTGGCTGGCTGGCTGGTCCTGCCACGGTGAAGGCAAGCCCAGCAGAGGAGAGGCAGACTGGGCAGCAGGAGTCCAAGGCTTCGCTGAAGGCAGGGCAGTGATGAGGAGGTGAAACGACAAGAGGCAGAGGATGCTGGGATGGCCTCCTGCTGAGACACCTGGCTAGTTCACAGGCCTCCAGGTTCAGAGCCAAACTCTGACACCAAGTGCTCCTACTGGAATCATGAAGAGCTCAAGGGCGCTCTCCAGTTACAGCCTCCATCTTGTGGTCCATGGGGACTGGATAGAAAGATAAGACACAAAGATGGTCCCAGGATCTTTTTCCCACAGCTGCTGCCTTCTCAGTTTTTCTGAGCATGACTTATTTCCATTTTTATTCCTGCTACTTCTATTCCAAGATCTGCCTCCAACCGTCTGTCTGCCACCTCCAAGTGCTTTGGTGTCCTTACCCAGATCCTGAGCAGTGCTCCTTGCCTGCCCTTCTTCCCTGGGGACCCCAAACACCTCTCTCCAGGGGCTCCTTTTCCCTCACCTCCTACCTGGGGTCCTAGCTGCCTCTTTCCAGAAGAACACTTACAAGCACTCACAGCCTTACCTCCCTCTGCCCTCCCTCCACACTGGGCCTATTTACTCCCTACCCGCCCCCCCACCCTTCTGGAGCAGATCCAGACACGGCTAAGAATCTACAGAAGCGGAAGGTGGCTCATCACTGCTCTCCCTGCTTCCATCAGGTACCAAGCTGCTCCGTGGGCCTGACCAGCAGCTCAGAAAAGCCAAACCTTGGCCTTTCACTGATGACTCCCAGGAGCAGAACACAGGACCTTGCTTTCCCACCCACCCAGTCATGGAAAGCAGGTGGACTAGCCTTTGCCACTGAATGGACAGCTTCAGTGTCCATCACTCATCAGCATGAATCTCCCGTGAGCCTCGTGAGAGATCCTCAGGTGGAGGGCTTGTAGGAGCCAAATGCTAACACAGGCAAGAAGAACAAGCCAGGGATCTCTGGGCACCACTGGGCCAGGACTGGAAGAGTATTTTTGGAAGAGTCTGAAAAACTTGCTGTCTGCCAAAAAAGGAAGATGAGGAAGTCTTTGGGTTTCTTGTCCTTAACCCAAAAGAGTGTTGAGGATCAAAAAGTGGGTCATGAACCCCCACAAGCAGGCCAGGAGCTGCGCTGGGAGCCCCTTTCCTTGCTACCACTATGCAGCACACTCCTTACACCCAGGATGTATTGTCCTATATTATAACTGCCCAATGACCAGTCTCTTTCCTTAGTAGACCCTGATATCCCTACGGGAATATATCTTTTTCACTGTTGTATCTCCAGTGTCCAACACAGGGCCTGGGGTATATATAGCAGGCTCTCGCTGTTTGTGGAGTGAATAATGAATGGAACCAATGATGATGTTATACCTGTAATTCGTATCCCGATAGTGCATTCAGGAAGAATTCAGGATTATGACCACTTCATTTAACATCTGCAAATGGCTAGATATTAGTTGTAAGATAGTGCTCAACGTTGTTCCCACCTGGAATTTATGTGTTCATATCTACTATGTACGCCTGGTTCAAGGTGCTGAATTGTACAATAAGTAGACCAAAATTTGCAGCAGATAAAATCTATGTATGAGGAGACAGTGGAACATTTGCAAGGTTTATCTCAAGAACTTCTAGAGAAGTCTGAATTTCAAGTATTCTTCCACAATACATATCAAACCACATGCTTGAATATGGGCCCGATTGGGAGTTCATGAATTATGGAAGCCAGGTTAGATGAAAAACCTATGCCACAGTTTCCAACCTGATTTGAAGTCTTCAGACTTTTTTCCTCCTGGAGAAATGTTTATTTTTATTTTTTCCCACTTTCTCTTGGATGCAGAAGCTGAGAATAAGCGAAGTTGGAAGATAGTTCCACAAAAACAGTGGGGCCATTTCTGCCATCTAAGCGGACAGAATAATTTGGTGTAAAGATAGAGCTAATGAGGATGGGAGCCCAGGGGAGTCACTACTTTTTCAATGTACATAGCAAGAGATGGTGTAAGAACAGAGCAGGTGTTCATCTCTAAAAGTCCCTTTGGTTACTCCTTGCTGAGGGCCATCAAGAGCTGCTGGGATGAACAGATCTGAGCAGCAAATCCTCAGCAGCACACCCAGGAGCAAGTGGGGCATTTACTCAAGATCAAGGCACAGGCTGACAACGGCTTATGAGATATGGGGAGCAAGGGTTCTCAGGACAACCAACCCTGTGCAAGGCCAAGATGCATGACAGAGGCTAGTGACCAGGGAGGCAGGAGAGTGGGTGTGGTCTAATGGAAGAGTGCCTTTCGTCTGGAGTCAGGGGGACCTGGGATGGACTCGTTGTCCAAGTCATTCTGGATGTAAAAACCCAGGTGATTTTCTTAAAATCACTCATAAAATGGGTATAAGCATGTTTGCCATGGGAAGTAAATGAAATCAATATGGGGAAATGCTTGATTCATTCATTCATCCATCCATCCATTCATTCATTCATTCAATATATTTGCAATCAATGATAATAATTAGCATTTGTTGGGTGCTTTCTATGCACTAGGTACTATTTATTTATTTATTTTTAAGATATTGTTTATTTGAGAGAGAGCATGAGTGGGGGGGAGGGGCAGAGGGAGAGGGAGAAGTATACCCCCGCCGAGCAGGGAGCCCAGGGCAGGGTTCAATCCCAGGATCCTGACCTGAGCAGAAGGCAGACACTTAACACACTGAGCCACCCAGGCTCCCCTATGTCAACTCTTTCAATCTTTAGAATAACTCGATGAAAAAAAGAATAATTTTTATCACAAATGAAAGAAGTGAGGCACAGAGAGTTTCAGTAGTAGGAGAAAGGTCACACAACAAGTCCACTGCAGACCTGGGATTTGAGCCCCGGACAGCTGGCTATGGAGGCCATGTTCTGAGCCACTGTGCTTACTAAAGACTGGACCAGCTCTAGGGACGGGAGATACAGTGGGGAATAAGATAGTCAAGATCCCTGTGCTCATGGGGAGAGAGTGAACAAATATGAAGAGAATAATCACAGACAGTGATGAGAGCCAGAAAGAAAATAAAACAGCATATAGTACTATATGCTGGCTAACTGAACATAATAAAAAAAAATAAAAATAAATAAAGCAGGCCAAGGTGATTAGTGATAGGAAGAGCTACTTCTGATAGGGTGGTCAGGGTCAGCTTCTCTGAATTAATAAAATATGAGTTGAGTTGAGATTCCAATGACTAGAAGGAGCCAACCAGATGATGACTTAAGGGGGAAAGTGTTCCAGAAAAAAGAATAGCAAGCACCAAGGGCCTCAGGTCAGAACAAGCTAAGAAATATCAAGGAACAGAAGGACAAACAGCCATTCTAACAGATGTGAGGTGATATCTCATTGTGGTTTTGATTTGCATTTCTTTGATGATTAGTTACACTGAGCATCTTTTCATGTACTTGTTGGCCCATGTAGTCATCTCTGGAGAAATGCCTATCAATTTCTGCCGGCGATACTATAGAGAAATTGGAACCCTTGTACACTCCTGGTAGAAATGCAAAATGGTGCAGCCGCTATGGAAAACAGTTTGGAGGTTCCTCCAACAATTCAAAATAGGAATACCATATGATCCAGTAATCCCACTTCCAGGTATTTATCCCAAAGAATTGAAATCAGGATCTCAAAGAGATATGAGCACTTCCATGTTCATTGCAGCACTATTCACTGTCGTCAAGGTATGGTAACAATTTAAATGCTCATCAGCAGATAGGTGGATAAAGAAAATGTGTTACGTGCATACAATGGAATCTTAGCCTTTTTTGTGGGGGGAGGGCAGAGGGAGAGAGGCTCCACGTCCAGCCCAGAGCCCAATGCAGGGCTGATCTCATGACCCTGAGGTCATGACCTGAGCTGAAATCAAGAGTCAGACGTTTAACAGACTGAGTCACCCAGGCGCCCCTTAGTCAGCCTTTTAAAAGGAGGAATTCCTGCTCTATCACAACATGGATGCACCTCAAAGACATTATGCTGAGTGAAACAAGCCAGTCATAGAAGGATAAATACTACATGATTCCACTTACATGAGGCATCTAAAACACTCAAACTCATAGAAGCAGAATAGTGGTTGCCAGGGGCTGGAGGAAAGGGGAAATGGGGAGTAGAAAGTGTCAGTTATGCAAGATAATAAGTTCTAGAGATCGATTGTAGAACATTGCACTTGTAGTCAACAACCCTGCATTGCACACTTAAAAATTTATTAACAGGTAGATCTCATAATGCATTCTTACCACAAGAAAAAATACATACACAATGAAACTAAAATTGGAAAGAAAAAAATACAGAAAAACGCTGGACTATAGTAAACAAGCAGAGCTGTGGTAAGTTACCAACTAGTTGAGGAAACAGTGGTCAGATCAAGTAGGTCAGGATAAGACGTTGGATCTTTCTGCACACAAGGAAAATACCTCTTGAATAGTCTTTAAGGAGAATTGAATGATCTGATTTCACTTTTAAAAGGTCATTCTGTCAGATGTGTCAAGAATAGATCACTCCTGCCTGGCAGAGATTAAGCACTTGGTAAACAGAAGTTCCCTCCACATGCTGGGAGGTGCCTGGACCAAAGACAAGGGAGCTGATGTCCCCTGGAATAAATGCACCACTCCAAGCCCTTTCTCCTCTGAGAATCGTGGATCCTGTAGGCTCCTGTAGGGAAAAAGGATTTTTGAGCCTATTTTGCTTGACCTGCTGCTTCCATCAGGACACTCACAGAAAAATGAGGTGTATTCTATGGCTACGCTCTGCCCCCTTTCCAGAAACCTCTTTCCCTGGCCCTCCTGACTTTGTGTGGTGGGGATCTTGAAACATCACCTGAACTAGCAAGTCCTTTCTCCCATCCAAGTACTAACCAGGCCCGACCCTGCTTAGCTTCCGAGATCAGATGAGATCGGGCACATTCACGGTGGTATGGCCGTAGACTAGCAAGTCCTTTCTGAGTGGTACTCATATATTAATACCCCAAGAGGACCAATCAGTTTGGCAGGGGGTGGGGGGTGAGGGTCGGGGGGGAAGGCAGTAACTTTATGCCCACTAGCCATTCAAGGCATCTCTGATTCAAAGGATCATTCCTCATGTTGGCTGCTGAAATAGTAATCCCTGATTCTGATGTCTGGTACTGTTTTCTTCCTGCTCGGGACCAGGAGGACTGACTCATTCTTTCAGCTGCCAAAAAAACAAGGGTGACACAACCAAATTTCTTGTCTTTAAAGAAAAAGAGGCATTGTATTTATCAGGAAGCAGTGTGCTGCCACAAGAACACGATACAGTTTAGCGCTGGTCAACTCCCAGATGCTAGACATTCCACGCCATGAGTGGACCACTCAGACCATTTTCTTTCCTCTGCCCCACAGAATCAGAATAGACGTGGCAAAGGTCAGATCTCAGTTAGGTGCTCATAACCTGCACCCAGATCTTGGCTCTCTGAGCAAGCAGACGATCTTTGGGTCTCTCTCAATTTCATAACACTCCCTACAGTATGGGTTTGAAGCCCGTGATGGCCTGGCATCCCAGCTGGTAGAAGAGTCTATACATGGTCACTGCCTCAAACCGGAAGTTATCACCAGCTCACAAATGATCACAAAAGGCTCCAGAAAGCAGACACTGAGAATCGGTGCAGCTCCCCCGGCAAACAAGGGGAGACAAAAACATTGCATAAAACCCTTTCTCCGTTCTCGAAACTGTCACATTACTAGATAAAATAATTTCAAATAAATCAAATACAGTCCTGTGTCAAAGCAAGAAAGGATGGTCTTCAGGGGATCTTGGGACAATGACGACCTTACAGGCTCCGTGGAGAGCAGAGTCTGAACCTCAGAGGCTGCGATGTTCATGTCCTCAGAGAAACCATAGTCAAGGTTGTGATCTCTCTGGGCTGCAAGATGCCGGTGTGGGGACTCCTGAATAAATCAGAGTGCAGGGAAAGATATACTAAGTCTGTAAACAGGGATGAGAAAGTGCCTTGCAGTCCCAGGATGGAGCCCAGCAGAGAATGCCTGCTCAGAATGTCGCTGATGGAAAGTAGTTATTCATAAAATATTAGAACCCTGGTGCCTGGACTACAGATGATAAGCCTGAGTTCTAACTCCTCCAGCAGAGGAGAAACTCCAAGCCATGAAATTATGTAAAAGCTAGCCAGAAACTGAGGACTCTCTGGCAGAGGCAATGGTGAAACCAGACTGTGGCATCCCTCCCCAGTCGAGGCATGTGCACACCTCCTGCTGAAAGTGAGCTCACGGGCAAACATTACAAAATCAACTCCAGGAAGAAGTATGCAATAAGAGAATTCGCTACCAAAGAGACAGCTGCTGGGAGAACACAGTAAGTCTCTAACCTAGCAAGAAGCAATACGCAGCAGAGAAACCAAGGTAAAGGGAGGGGAAAAGAGTAAAGTAAATCTGGTCCCTTCTCGGCCAGGTGGATGGACAAGTTAGTGAGTGAACACAGGGCACAACACAGGAAGCAGGATGAGCTATGTTTCTGCCTTGCCCAGCTGGCTACCCTCTGTCTTTGGAGCCAGGAGTGGATCCTGGTTACCCTGGCTACGGAATCTGTTTACTTACAGCATCAAAGGTTAAGTGTGTTTGCACTAGAATGAGTGAACAGAAGAGGGAAACCAGTCTTATTCAACAAATGCAGCATTCCCATGCATGGCCTGACCTACCCACCTGCTCCGCCAAAGGGACCTAAGTGGAGCATCGCGTTTGGTGCATTAAGCAGCTTAGGGAAGCCGAGAGCTTTTTCCTTTTTTCTTGTTTTTCCACTGCAATATCTGCTGACCTAAGCATGGCCTTCCGTGTAGCACACACAAGCCGGAGATGACTATGGTAGAAAAATCACATGATGTCAGCACTAACCTATGCATTTGGATGTGAACCTGGTGGCAAATTATAGCCTGTCATTCCCAAATGAGTGAGCTGAGATGAAAATGTCAGTTTGAGCAAATGCTTTTTTTTTTCTGTTTTTGTTCTACAATTTAGGGAGGTGGCGCACATATCATAAAGCACATGCCAAATGTAGGAGTATTAAATTCAATAGTGAACGAGAGAAAAGGTAGAAGAAAAAAGAGACAAAGGGATTTTTATGGCGTTTTCTTGAGCAATAAATGTGGGCGATGTAAGAGGAATTAACAGGAACTAGGGAGGTCAGCTCTTGTCCTTAGTTCCCTGCAGGGAAAGGAGAGAAGGCAGCAAGTTAGCAAGTTAAGGGGTCTGCAGGAAACTTAGCCCAAGTTGTATGTATGATTACATGATACATGTAATGTATCATGGCTACTAAAGAGGCTACAGGGATCTTGAGAACAGAGGCGAGTCCCAAACATGGAAGGCAAGAAACTGACAACACATCGTGGAGGAGATCCTGGTACCAGGTAGGATAGAGTCCTTCAGGGCCCCTTCAGAGTCCTGTGATACTAAACTTAATGGGAAGCAATTTCTGTGCTTTAAGCTTCCCTATAGTGAAGAAACTAGGTTCTCTCAACAGTTTCTAGCAAGAAAAGCGTAAGACAGCAATGTTTATTTTTGCGAAAGTGTTCTTTCTCCCTGCCACGGGCCCCAGGCATGTGGAACAAAATATAAACAAACAGAAAAAGAGAACACAGTCAGGAAGCACTAAGTGAAGGGCCCTGGTTTAAGAGGCGGGAGGTCCAGGGTGGGGTCACTGAGAATCTCAGAGGTAAGGTCTCACACTTGATCACATTTTCTGTCCAGGGAAGAACACGGTTAGGGTCAAGTTTACAGAAGGGGATTATTGAAACGATTTGGGGTGAGCTATTTTGGGCACCCAGATAAAGGGCAGAGGACAGTTCAAACCATTTTGATCTGTACATCTCTCCTTTTATTTTCCTCTGGGCAGTGTTTCCACAGCTTCCAAGCATCTTATCTTGGCTTCTCTTTTATGCGCTTTGACAGCCCAGAAATAATGTGAGTTGGAATCTCTTCATCTTCTCCTTGTTGATGTGAGCCTTGGGTGAGACTTAAATAAATAATACAGATAGCAGCTCACATTTATTGAACACTTACTAGGCACCAGGGATGAGCTTATTTAATCCTTGCAACAAACTTTGAGGTACGTGCTCATGTCACCCATGAAAAGTCAGCCTCATATGCTTAGCAAGTGGTAGAGCCAAGAGTGCACTGAGAAAGCCTAACTCCAGAAATGCAAGCCTGACCTCTACTACTCTGTAAGGTGGCCCACCTGAATGACTGCCAAGCTGATCAGAACGACCATTGCAACTCTTTGTCACCAGGTGACAGAAGCCATGAAAAGGTCATTCGAACACCAAACGAGAGCTCATAGTAATGATTTTGGAGGAAAGTTGCCTTTCCAAAGTGGCTTTGCCCTATCTGCTGAGAGGGTCCCCTATTAAGGTACGGATTACCTCAGCAGCCATGACGAACTTAAAAAAAAAAATTCAATTTTTTAGTGAAGTTTCTGTTTGCAGGAAAGTTGAGCAGATAATACAAAGTCCCATGTACACACTCTACCCCTGCTCCCCCACATCAGCACATCATTTTCCCCATTATGAACATCTCGCATCCCTGTGGCCCATTTGTTACAACTATTATATGTTATTATTAACTAGGGTCCTTGGTTCACATCAAGGTTCTTTGTGTTGTACACTTCTGTGAGTTTTGACAGATGCATAATGACACATACCCATGATTATGGTATCATACAGAATAGTTTCACCATCCAAAAAATGCCCTGTTCCTCACCTTATTCACCCATCTTCTCCCTCCCCCCAACCTCCCCTGGCAACCGGTGATCTTTTTACTGTCTCTATAAGTTGTGTCCTTTTCTAAATTGTCATATAGTTAGAATCACATAGTGTGTAGATTTTTCAGACTGGTTTCTTTCACTGACTAAAATGCATTTAAAGTCCCTCTGTGCCTTTTCATGGCTTGGTAGCTCTTTTTTTTTATTCTTAAATAATATTCTACTGTACAGATATATCACAGATTATTCATTCACTTATTGAAGAGCATCTTGGTTGCTTCCAGATTTGGGCTATTATAAATAAAGCTGCTATCAACATTCGTGGGCAGGTTTTTGTGCACACATAAGTTTTTAGCAATTTGGGGTAGATACCTAGGACCATCACTGCTTTATCATATAGTAAGGTTGTGTCTAGTTTTGCAAGAAACTGCCCATCTGCCTTTCAGCGTGGCTGTACATTTAGGCTTTTCATTGGCGATGAATAAGCATTCCTGTTGCTCTGCATCCTTAACAGCACTTGGCATTGTCAGGGCTTTTTGGATTTTAGTCATTTTCCTATATGTATGCTAGTACCACATTGTTGCCATAATCTGCAATTCCCTAACAACATACAATGTTGAGCATCTTTTCATATGCTTATTTTCCATCTGCATGTCTTTTGTGAAGTTGTGTGTGTCAGATCTTCTGCTCATTTTTTACTTGGGTTAGTCTTCTTCACATTGAGTTCTAAGAGCTCTTTGTATATTTCGGGCAAAGGTCTTTTATCAAAAGATACGTGTTTTGCAAATATGTTCTGCCAGCCTATGGCTTGCCTCCACATTCTCTCTCTCTTTTTTTTAGGATTTATTTATTTATTTATTTATTCATTCATTCATTCATTTATTTATGAGAAAGAGGGAGAGAGTGCATAAGCAGGGGCAGAGGGAGAGAAAGGGGAAGCAGACTCCCCACTGAGTGGGGAGCCCTGGGCTCAATCCCAGGACCACAAGATCATGACCTGAGCCAAAACCAAGAGTCAGATGCTTAAGCAACTGAGCCACCCAGGTGCTCCTCCACATTCTCTTAAGTGTGTCTCTCTCAGAGAGGTTTTTAACTTTAATAAAATCCAATGTACCTATTTTTCTCTTTATGAAGTGTACTTTTGCTGTTATATCTAAAAACTCACCAACAAATCTAAGTTCACCTAGGTTTTCTCTTGTTCTAGAAATTTTATAATTTTGCAAGTTACATTTAAGACCTATTTTGTTTTAATTTTTGTGAATTTTTTTTGCATAAGATGTCCAAGTGTTTCAGCACCTTTTGTTGAAAAGGCCATCCTTTCTCCACTGAATTGTCTCCGCTCCTTTGTGAAAGATCAGTTCATTATAGGTATGTGGGTCTACTTCTGGGTTCTCTATTCTATCCTACTGACAATTTGACTATATTTTTCACCAATATCATGCTGTCATGATTATTCTAGCTTTATGATAAGTCTTAAAGTCAGCTGGTATCTGCCCCCTGACTTTGTCTTCCTCTTCAGAATTGTTCCAGTCAGTCTAGTCTGTCTCTTGCCTTTCCATATACAATTTAGAAGCTGTCTGTCAATATCTACAAAATGACTTGGTGAGATTTTGACAGGGATTGCATTCAGTAGATTGTACTGAACTAAGTTGGGAACTATCACAATAATGTGATACTATCACACACATATTAGAATGACCAAAATCCAAAACACCCTGATAATACCAAATGCTTAGCAATACTGAGTCTTCTGATTGTACGAATATGGAATATCTCTTCATTTATTTAGATCTTCATCTTTGTCATCAGAGTTTAATGGTTGTCCTCATATAAATCCTGCACACATTTGTATAGAATTATGCCTAAGCATTTTTTTTTGTACTGATGGAACATCATATTTTGCTTTTCATTTCAAATTCCAATTGTTTGTTGCTGGAATATAGGGAAAATTGACTTTTGGTATTAATCTTAGATCCTATGACCTTGATACAACCACTTATTAGTTCCAGAAGATTTGTTGCTGTTGATGATGATTCTTTGGATTTTCTACATAGACAATCATGTCATCTGCAAGCAGACATCATTTTGTCTTCCTTCCCATTCCCTACACATTTTATTTCCTTTTCTTGTGTTATTGCATGAGCTAGAACTTCCAGTACAATGTTGAATAGGGGTGGTAAAAGGAGACATTACTGCCTACTTCCTGATCTTTTCCCACTGCTAGGTATGATGTTAATGGTAAGGTTTTTAAGATTGTTTTTTTATCAAGTTGAAGTTTTCTGAGACTTTTTATTATGAATGGGTATCAGGTTTTCCTGTTTTCTGAGAGTTTTTATTATGAATGGGTGTTGGATTTTGTCAAATGCTTTTTCTCCATTTATTGATATGGTCATATGATTTTTCTTTTATGTTGATATGATTACATTACTTGATGTTCAATGCTGAACCACCCTCATAAGTCTGAAATAAATCCTACTCAGTAGTGGTGTATAATTAATTTCATACATTGTTGGATTCTATTTTCTAATGTGTTCTTGAGGATTTTTGCATCAATATTCGTGAGAGATATTGGTGTGTAGTTTTCCTTTCTTATCTGGTTTGGGTATTAAGGTAATGCTGGCCTCACAGAAAGAATCAGGAGGTGTTCCCTCTGCTTCTATCTTCTGGAACACAGTGGAGAGAATAGGTTTCATTTCTTTCTTGAAATGCTTGATAGAATTCACCAGTGAAAAACATCTGTGTCTGGAAGCTATTAACAACAATTTCGATTTAATAGATATAGGCTTATTTGGATTATCTACTTCCTGTGTGAGCTTTGGTAGTTTATGTCTTTCAAAGAATTAATTTATGTAACCAAGTGTGGGGCACAGAGATGTTCACAATATCCATTTACTATCCTTTTAATGTCTATGGGATCAGTAGTGATGTCCCCTCTTTCATTTCTGATAGGAGTAATTTGTGTCTTCCATATTGCTTCTTGGTTGGCCTGACTAGTAGTTTATCAATTTCATTGACATTTTAAAAAACCAGCTTTTGGTTTCATTGCTTTTGTCTATTAGTTTCCTGGTTTTCTTTATTTTATTAATTTGTGCTCTCATTTGTATTATTTATTTATTTCTATTTGTTTTACATTTGTATTGTTCTTCTTTATCTAGTTTCCCAAGGTGGAAACTTAGACTCTTGAGTTTTGATCTTTTTTTCTTTTCTAGAATATATATTCAGTGCTATATATTGCCATCTGCACTGGCTGGGGGTGAAGGGTGGGGGTTAGGGGGTCCCCACCCCTAGCATTCTGTGCTGGATTCTAATACTACATGAGTCTGCCTTTCTGTAATATGAATATGATAGAAAACTTCAAAAACAGAAAAATGTTCCCACTGTCCTAAAATAACGGCTATTCAGATTTTGGGGGGTACTTTCTTTCATTTTTCATCCTTTGTCATATCTTTTTTCTTTTTTAATTGTGGCAAACACAAAATATGAGCTTAACCATTGTAACCATTTTCAGGTGTACACTCCAGTGGCATTGTTGCATTCACGGTGTCATGCAACTATCACGGGTATCTACATGTTCATCATCCCCAGAAGGAAACCCCATATCCATTAGTAGTCACTCCCCGTTCTTTCCTTCCTCCAGCCCCTGAAAAACACTATGTCCATCTTTATATCGCTATGGGTTTGCCTATTTTGGCTATTTCATGCTGAGTGGCATATTTTTTAAAAGCTAAATTAATTTATAGTGTATACCTGTATCTAGATTTATTTATATTATTTATATATTTTATAAATATATATTATTTATACATATTATTTATATATTTATATATATTTATATATTATACATATTATATTATTTTATTATACTCCAAATAGTTTTCCACATAATCATTGTAATCACCATGTTAGCTGCATAACATTCTATTGAGAAAGTGTCATAACTGACTTAATCATTTCTTCTTTAGGTTTGTTGCAAAATTTCTTTGTGACTTTTTTTGTTTTGTTTTGTTTTGCTGCTATAGCTAACACCACAATGAACATCTTCACACATACAGTTTTTTTTTTTTCCAGGTTGTAGTTGTTTCCTTGGATTTGATTCCCATGTGTGGAATTCCTGGATGGAACCATGAAGCATTATGGCAATCTTGAAGTTCTCTTTTAACACCTCCAAAATGGTTTTTCAAAATGGTTATTTTAATTTGCAACATTACTGGCCATACATGAGGCGCCTGTTTCACCATACGCTTACAAGCAGCGACCATGATTTTTTTAAAAGTCTCCTTGGCTTGTGACGTATGACTTTGAAAACAAAGATCTTTTTAGCTCCTCCATTCCCTCACCACTGGCAGAGTGATTTTCCCAGCAAAACTGGCATATCAAGCCAGATAACATTTCCAGTTTATCGCTCCCATGAAAGTGGCTTCAGGATAAGAACAAATGCAGTCTGTGTTCAATCTATTCAATTAGAACAGAACAAGGATTTATTTCAACACAACAAATCAGCAAACCCCATTCTGTTTGAATCCATTTAGTATTTATGTAAGCTTAATTAAACCACCAATGGGGTTTCTTACAAGGAGAATGGCCTTCAGGAAATATGCTTGCTAAATACTCTTTAATAATGGTTGGGGGAAATAAATAAGCAATATGGGTTGGTTCTCTGAATCCCTTGTGTCTCCTCCAAGCTTCAGATCTCTGCAAGAGCTCAGAGCTTTGCAAACAAACAATGAGTTGAAGCTGGGATATGGAGCAGGGAAGCACCAGGTTCTTTGTACTGTCTCTTCAGGCATAAGCATGTCTTCTAATACAAGGCCAGGATATTTTTTTATATGAATGACCCAGCCTTCAGCAAAGTGGGGTGAGGGGAAGAAAGGAGGGTGCCTTAAGGAGGCCATTATCAACAACTCTTGTGAAAACTAGTGGCTTGTTAAGTGCTCACAGTGTAGCTGATTCTACAACCAAGTATCCTTTCCAAATCTCCCCACTTCTCTCTCTCTCACTCTCTCTCATTCTTTCTCATCCCAAGTTGGAAAGTACCCAATACAAAGTGGTAAGTGATGTGAGTTATGAGTAACAAGGTCCCTCTGCCCAGGCTACCCAAGCCAGTATGGCAACATTCTAAGGATCTTGGCCTTTTTGATGGCCCTAGGGGCTTCATTCTTGATCAGTTGAACATCCCACTATCTTTCAGGCATGGGGCGAATCTATAAGTATATAGATCACACTCAAGGAGAGATGTATTATAACTGCCTCCATTTTTTTTCTTTCAAAATTTTATTTAAATTCAAGTTAGTTCACATATAGTGTAGTATTAGTTTCAGGGTTAGAATTTAGTGATCCATGAGTTGCATATAACACCCAGTGATCATTACATCAAGTGCCCTCCTGAATGTCCATCAACCAATTACCCTATCCCTCCAACCACCCACCTCCCCTCCAGCAGCCCTCACTTTGTTCCCTATATTCAAGAGTCTCTTATGGTTTGCAAATAAAATAAGATAAAGACAGAAAGGGAAGAAAACTGCCTCAATTTACAGAGGAGGTAACAGGGTAAGAGAAGTCAAGGGATGGGAGTTAAACACAGACAATTTCCCATTTGGTTTCTGAGTTCAAGCTTTGAACTGCTTTCTTTTACCCAGATGATGGAGAAGAGAAAGCAAAGGATAACTTTCCTAAGTGCATGTGTGTCTTGTATGGAGTCCCAGGAAAGCACCAATATAATTGCCTATGAGTGCTCTCTCCTGATAAAGCTTAGGTTTCTGGATTTTCAAGGCTTTAGGAGACTCTTGCAGCTAATTAGACCTAAGGGTGAGATCCAGCATATTAACAGATTGAAAGAATAAGAGGAGTTTTAAAAAACTATGTATCAACTAGTCAGATCTTGTCTCCCTAATTTATTTTCATTGAACTCCCAATCTCCAAGAATTTTGAAGTCTATTTGGGGGAAACTACTGTAAATAGATCCCTTCCTAAGATGACTTAAAGAGCCTTAGAACCAACTCATGCCTCCCCTTCTATTTACAGATGAGGACCCAAGAAGAGAATTCATCTTGCCAGGATCACACAGAGCCAGAGTTTGTTCCTCGGTCATTATATCTTCAGCTTCATGCTCCATGTAGGATGGCAATGTCATTTGTCTTCTCCCTGAAAGACAGGGGATGACATTTCTCTGGGATCCATGATTTCCGACTCCAGCAGTCCTTATTTACAAATATGCTAACTCCATTTGTTTGCTTGGCAGGCCCCAGGTGGTGGCAATGTGGTAGGTTAATAGCCTCTTTGAATATGAAGATGTGTGAATTGGGAAGCAGCTGAGTCTAATAGGAAAATAAATTTGTGAATTGAAAACTAAGGCTGGGATTCTGGTTCTGCCGCTTGCCTGTTTGATCTTGAGGAGCTGCGTCATCTCTGGAAGCCTGTACCATTCACCATGGTATCCTGGATGTCTACAGCAGAGCCTGATGCATATGAAGGAACATCTATATGCATTCAATCATAACTCATTCTTTGAAAAAGTCATTGGATAATCATCATCATGATCTGTTTATCAGCCTACCTGGCTCAACTTTGTGTAAGTCTCTGAACATGGGAAATAATTTGATAAAGCTAAGCCTCAGCTTTATTGTTTAGAAAATAAGAGTAATAATAAGACCTACTTCAAAGGGTTGTTGAGAGGACCACATGAGAACACAGGCATAGAACTTGGTATTTAGCAAATACTCAATAAACTTTCTCTGTGTTTACCTTTCTATGCACATGTGGGGAGAGGTGGCAGGAGATGGACAAAGTTCAGAAGAGACCCTATTTGGAATGACCCTCAATGCTACACCATGGAGTTGAACTTATTCTTAGGAACATCAAATTTTATGGAACTAATTCCAATTGTGTGGGTCTTGGGAAGCTGTTTCTACCATGCTAGAAATGTGTCCAAGACAAATATATCAGAAAGGTTAATGGGACTTATTTTCCTCTTCCTTCTTACATTCTCCTTCCTTCCTTCTTTCTTTCCTTCTTCAACCTGGACATCAGATGGCACATCTCATTTGCAAACTCTTCCCTCTGGGTTGCCAAAATTCCAATTGGCTGCCCCTCCCAGAAGCAATCTGCCTAACCCTTGAGTGGGTGGTGAATACAGGGAGAAGTTTAAACCCAACCCACTTAGCAGAAAAGCAAAACCTCCAGATCTTATTATAATCCTCTGTTCTTTCTCTTTTCTGTTCCTTGTCACCAAGGTAGTTGGAGCCTCTGTCTTCAGCCTCCTCCTCCTCTCATCCTGTCTGATTCATGTGTTGATGTCTCGATTCCAAGCCAGCTGCTGCAGTGAACTGTGATATCACAGGCAGGATTTATTAGCAGCAAAAGCATCTGTCAGGAGAGAACAGGAGAAGCTGGGGGATGTGCCGTGGGGAGAGAGATAGATGGAGATCAGACTGGGACGAATGATGTCACTGTCACACTATCATCTCCTACTAACAAAAACAATAATAATGGGGGTGCCTGGGTCTCAATCAGTTCAGCGTCCAACTCTTGGTTTCAGCTCAGGTGATGATCTTAGGGTCCTGAGATCGAGCCTCACATCAGGTTCTGTGTTCAGCATGAAAGCCTGCTAAAGTTTCTCTCTCCCTCTCCCTCTACCCCTCCCCTGCACATGCATTCTTTCTCTCTCTCTCAAATAAATAAATAAATAAATCTTAAAAAACCAATAATAATAGGGCATAACTTATTACACATATGTTATACATAACTAAGTGCTTTTCAACACATTAGCTTCAATTTTCCTAATAACCCTGTGAGAAGTATATTATCATTCCTATTTTTAGATGGGGAAACTAAGATTCAGCAGCATTAGTAGCTTGCCCAACTTTGCATAGTTAGTCATTGATAAAAGTAGGTTTAAACTTAGGTCTGAGTTTTTAACCTGAACTTGCTCTCAAAGACCTGACCCTAACAGGAAAAGAAATGTGGGACTATTTCTCCCATATTCTCAGGGATGAGAAGAGGTATCATATATCAAGACATGTGGAGAAAGGTGTGAGGACTGGGACATGGTTGATACAGAACGTGGGAGAAGTACAATGGCCAGGACCGGGCAGAAGAATTACCCTTAGGTCAAAGCAGGTACCAAAAAACTTGATCTGGCTGAAGATACTGACCCCTGAGGTACAAGTAAGCATCTGAGGCCTAGTGTGGAGGCATAAACTTAATTCCAACAGCCAAGATAGTAGCAGACCTTAGTAATAGAAAGATCAAGTGATCGAGAAGCCCCATCTGGGGACTTGGCCCTGGGAATGGAGGCAGAGGATCAGACTCTAGCTCTGGTAAGGAAGGCTGGCTGGAGGCAGGCAGAGCAAGGTGGCCAGCACCTTGGACAGTGACAGAAGCCTCATGGAAATCTATTGGGGGGAACCAGGCAAAACCTAGGGGCAGAGCTCAATCACTTTCATGGCTATTTCTGTACTGAGCACAAAGGAGTCAGAGATGCTGTCTGTGTACTTGAGAAGTTAGTTCACAGTCTACTGGCAGATAACTGAAGTGCAGCCTGACAGGTGATAGTTCGCACAGGGAAGTGTGGAGCTCCATGTAGAGGCAACCAACTCCTCTTGAAGGGGTGGTGTCAAAGAAGCCTTCATGAAGTCAGTGGTATGCTACCATCTCAGCCAGGGGAAGGAGGGGGTGGGAGGTGGAGGGAAGTCTGAGCAGAAGGCACAGCAGATGCAAACATATGAAGGTGGGAAATAGCCTGATGCACAGTGGAAATTAAGTTGAGTTAGATTACCAATGCTGGAGGGTGAAATGCGGATGAGGGTGAGGGGAGAGAGTTCAGGAAGACAAAAAGAGGAGCAAAACCTAACAGAGCTTTGAAAACCCTGACGAGGAGTTGGGGAAATGATCAAGACCAAAGAACCCCAGCATCTGGCTTTTCTTTAGAAAACAGAAATAAGGATCCAGCAACAGTGGACCCACCTTGCTGTTTAATTTGGGGCTGAAGAGTGGTGCCCCAGTGAGCATGGCAAGCACACTTCAGTTGCACGTCTTCTTCTTCCACACTCTAGCAAGGCTTGGTAGGACCTTCGAGTTTTATTTTGAGCATTTAATTTAAGCAGGCGAGGGATGTGGTCTTATCTTTACAAATATCTCTCTGACTACTCTAGGGAGGAAGGATTGATAGAATACTTACTAGCTGGCCACCAATGTTATATAGGTGGGAAGTAATGGCGGTTTGTATCATGATGATGGTGGAGATGGAGAAAAGTAAATGTAAATGTAGATATAAATATATGAGAGAGAGAGAGATTTTAAGGAATTATCTCATTCATACAATTGTGGAGGCCAGCAAGTCCAAAACTCTATCAGGTAAACCAGCAGTCTGAAGACCCGGAGAAAAGTCACAGTTGGGGTACAAAAGCAATCTGCTGGCAGAATTCTCTTCTCCTCCAGGGAAATCAATCTCATTTTCTATTAAGGTCTTCAACTGATTGGATTAGGCCCACCCACCTAATGGAGGGTTACTTACTTTATTCCAAGTTTACTGATATAAATGTTAATTTCATCTCAAAAACATCTTCACAGAAACCTGTAGAATAATGTTTGGCCAAATATCTGTGTACCGTGGCCTAGCCAGTTTGACCCCGTAATATTGACCATCAAAAGGGAGAAGTTGTTCAAACATGTTCACATCAGAATGCAAGCATATAGTCTTTAATAGGCTTCTGAGATACGGGTAGAACTCTGTTTTAGGATCTGAGTGGTGGTTATACAGGTATGTGCATTGTGTGTAAAATATGTGATCCGCACATCTATAATGCATGCTTCCGTTGGTATATGCTCTACATCTACAAAAATGGGCAGTTATATATATATATGACCCCTTCCTGTAACATGTTCTTTTTTTACTTCAGAGCAAAGCTTCTTGAAAACATTGTCTAGTCTTGATAGGCCAACTCCAGCATATCTCACTTTCTTTTCATTTTATTTCAATCTAGTTATATTTTCACAACTTCACTGACATGATTTAAAATCACCTGTGCTCTCCCCACCTCACCATGTTGCCAAATCCAGGGGGCACACTGGTCCCATCTTACTTTGCATTTCTAGAGAATTTGACACCACTTACCTCCTTCTTGAGATAAATTCCTCTCTGAACTGTGGTAATACTATACTCTTCTGGGTTTCCTCCAGTCTCACTGGCTGCCTCCTGCTAAATTCCTTCCTATGCTCACACTTCCTGCTTGGCCTTTGCATGTTAGAACCCCTCAGAACCCGGTCCAGATCCTCTTGTTATTTGTAATCCACACTGTCTTCTACATTCATGTCTTCAATTCAGACTTGAAAGTTGATTTACAGACACGCATGTTCAATTGTCCATGTCTAGAGTCAGCAATGCTTCTTTAAAGGGACAGATGGTAAATATTTGTTCTGTTGCCTTCATCCATCATATCCAGAAGCAGAGCCCTGAGAAGTCTTTGTTTTCAATTTTTATTGTTAATGAAAATTACTAGAACATGTTTATATGCTCTAGGGAATGGTTCTATGGAGCTGGAGAGAATGAAGATTGAAAGCAGGGGGAAAATCTCCTTTAGAGTGGATGCTTGCCCACCCAACTTGGCACACCTGAAAGGTAGATGTAAGGACCACTTATCAGAGGGAGGGCAGGTGAACAACTGATAGGACAGCAATGCAAGGAAAGTTAYAGAAGTGGGGGCCTGGTCAACAGAAACTGTGGCTCTAGGGAAAAACTGCTAGTATCAGGTCTGTAGGCAAGCAATTCAGAACATGAGGCATAAATACCCTAATCTTTTGGCTCACACCCTATGATCTCCTGCTTGTGCCTTCAGTTGGCCAACTGAAGGGACTTCAAATGATGCATTCTACAGAGATGGGTCTTCCAGCACACAGAGAAAGGAGGATAATCAATGTGGGTGGAGGCAACAGAGAACCATCAACACTTTAGAAACCAACTAAAGGCATAAGGTCTTTGGGGCACCTGGGTGGCACCGTTGGTTAAGCATCTGACTCTTGGTTTAGGCTCAGGTCCTGATCTCAGGGTCGTGAGATTGAGTCCCACATCCCGTTCAGTACTCAGTGTAGAGTTTGCTTGAGATTCTCTCTCCCTCTCCCTCTGCCCCTCCTGCTCATGCTCTCTCTCTCTTTCTAAAATAGATTTTAAAAAATAAAGTCATAAAGTCTTTGATAAGACAGAAGGAAATAAAATCCTGAGTATAAAGGATTATTCTCTTATTTCCTCCATCCTTTTTTTTTTTTTATCTTTTTTGTGTAGTGGTTTCTGTCAGTTTCTCTAGTATAAAGTTACTACTTTTCCTCCTTGTAGTTAACAAATATGTTTGTGGTAGTTAATAGATATATAGCACAAAATTGACGATTTTATCTATTTTAAACTGTGCAGTTCAGGGGCACCTGGGTGGCTCAGTCCATTAAGCATCTGCCTTCAGCTCCGGTCATGATCTCAGGGTCCTGGGATCAAGTCCTGCATTGGGCTCCCTGCTCAGCGGGGAGTCTGCTTCTCCCTCTCCTTCTGCCCCTCCCCACCCCCTGCTCGTGCTCTCTCTCTCTACCTCTCTCAAATAAATAAATAATATTTTTTTAAAGTGTGCAGTTCAGTGGCACTAAGTACATTCACACTGTTGGGCAACCACCACCATCATCTGCCTGCAAGAATTTTTCTTTATCCCAAACTGAAGCTCTATGCCCATAAAACATGAACTCCCTATTTCCCGCTTCTCCTCAATTTCCTCCGTCCTAGCAAGAGGAACATCTAAAAAGAGAAAACAGGTATGGGTAGATTTGTGGTAAGTTAATGATAAACTTCCTCTACTGACTTTTGTTTGCCCAAAACATATGAAGCCATATCATCACTTAGGACTAAGAGACGTATGGAATGGGAATGAGAGTTCTGAAGACAGAAGGGAATTTCCAAAATAGTCACCTAGAGTAGAGGAAGTGGTCTTACTGGAGAAGCACTGTGGGATGGTCCAGCAGTACTGAACAACCATGCAAGATCTGAATTTTAAGTGAAACTAGTTGGCCTGCCTGTTTGATTTTTCTTTTAGTAACATTCAGCCAGTTAGGGGAATTCACATCTGAACAAGATGAAAGAAGAGAGAGAGAAGGGAGTTGAGATGTTTTCAAGAGAGTAATTATAAAAATGGGTCATGAAATCTAAGCTGGATAAGGAGACACATAAGAGACAATGCAGGAGAAGATTGACAAATGGTGGAAAGATGCTGTGGCCAATGGACAGGAGGACCATAATGATGAAAGAGCCATTGCATCTAAGAGCACTACAGATAGTACACGACTACCTGATAACATAAGACAGGGCTATTTGGAATATATTTCAGGTGTGGAGAAGGGGTAAAATTACTGGTAGAACAAAATTCATGGGCATGATCTCTGGAGTGGGTGACAGGGGCGGGGGTGGGATGAAAAGTGGCTGGAGGACAGTACATCAAAGAACCAAATGACCAGCTGCATGAATTTTTAGGCCACCAAGAATGATGAGAAGGTTTGAGGTGGGAAGAAAAATTGTGAGCCAGGAGCTAACACATTCAATGAGTCTGTGCCTCCACTTTAAGACTCTATGTCTTTCTCTTTCCCTCACCCCTCTGCCCCCTCAGCTCAGCTCTAGCAGAAGTCAGCCAATGACCAGAAGATCAATCCTCCTACATTTCAGAATAGCTCTGTGCCAGGATGTGATAATCTTCAGGAATTCACCTAGGTATCCATGTGCCTTACTTTGAGAGGAGATTCTAAGGTACTGGCCAAGTCAATAGTAAACCTCTTTTGGGATCTAACTTGTACCTGCTCAAGTTCTCTCTAATTAAAAAAAAAAATCTATTCTGGCCTTGAGAGAAAATAACTATGTAGGAAATGTTGGCTTTCTCCCCAATATCCATTTATCTCATTGAAATGTAGCTATGCTGTTTGGGTGGAATTGACTCTCCTTGGGTTAATCAGCATAATGACATCCCCCTTGGACACAATTGCCTTAGTGTTAGGCAGGCAAACAAATGAAGCTCAAGAAGCTCTCTCAGGTTCTGAAATGAAGTCTAGACCTGCTTCAACACCTGGCTTTATCCAGGAGGACAAGCCTGCAGGACGGCAAAGACTGAAGAAGAATCCTGATCGAAGAGTGCCTGAAACAAAATGACTCCAGGTTTCTTTCCTTATATGAGCCCCTAAACTCTGTTCATACTAATGCAGTCTGCTAGGTTTTCAGTACACTGCACCCAAAACAATCCTCACCAATACAAAAATATTTGATGTGCCCCCTTCTGTGCCTAAGTCAAATATAGCCAGAGCCAGAGCATTTCAAGCTGGATGATGATATTAAACCAAAGCCGAGGCATGAACCAAGGCACATTTGCTGATGAGCAATGTTCTGTTTCCTGCCGTGCTTTGGCAAAAGTCCTCCAGTGAGAGTTCTCTGGTAAAAGAACTGAGTGCTGAGTGACCTGCAGGTTTCATTCAAATTTAGATGCACCTGTTCCCAGGAGCATCGCCCTGGTACTGTCCAACAGAGCTCTGGTCTGGTTTCGGGCGAGGAGTAAATATTGTGCAAACACACTTAACCATCATCAAAAAGGGTTCTTCTCTGCATACACAAGCCTTTCCCAACATTCTTTTTTCTACAGGCTTCTGCTCTTTGAGATCTGAGCTGATTTGAGCTCTTAGATTGTGAAATATTGTTTGCTCCAAAGCCCCTAGGGATCTCGATGGAGAGGTCGCTAGCGGCTGATTAGGTCAGAAATGCAGCCATATCAAAGAGGCCTATTGATAATCTAGCTTGAAAGCTAACAGTTTTCCTTGCCTATTAGGCTTGCTCGAGTTGGCATCATCACTGTGCACACCTAATGGGGAAAAAGACTCAGGAAACGTCCATGGAAGAACAGTACCTCCCTCTAAACTGGCAACCAAGCACACTGTTGCATAAAGCCCCATCTGATTTACCTACAGGAAGGAAAGCTGGTGTTTGAGCAGCCACAGGATCTGGGGAAGGCAGCAACCTAACCACGCTCTCCTTTTAAAGGAAGCTTGCCTTGACAGACCAAGGAGCAAGCGGGACTCCGGATAGCAGGTGCAATCCCCTTGGCGGGTGTTATACTGAATAAAAACTGAGTTTGAGCTCCTGACTTCCTTAGCTCCGTTTAGAAAGCTGGTGTTTTTTAATTTCAACTTGCAGAGCAGACCTTCCCAGAAACTAAGACACGAGGTAGCCAATCCATAGGCAACTCTATTTACGTCATTTGCCTAGAAAAAGGATTTTAATGGAGGCCTCTTTTACAGGTGAGTTAAGCCACAGCATTAAATAACTTCTCCAAAGTCATACAGCTAATTCATGTTGCAGATGAAATTTAACCTGAGGCCACCTGATGTCAAACTCTTCCTCTTATAACTGTGGCTCTCAACCTTAGCTGCACATTGGAATCACTTGGAAACTTAAAAAAAAAAATTACTGATCAGGGTGCTTGGGTGGCTCAGTCAGTTGGGTGTCTGCCTTCAGCTCAGGTCATGATCCCAGGGTCCTGGGATTGAGTCCTGCATTGGGCTCCCTGCTCATCGGGGAGTCTGCTTCTCCCTCTGCCCCTCACCCCACTCATGCGTGCTCTCTCTCTCTCTCTCTCTCTCTCAGTCGCTCTCTCTCAAATAAATAAATAAATAAAACTTAAAAAAATTACTGAAAAAGAGATCCTACCCAAGGTCCCACCCAGGTCATTAGACTATTTCAGAGTGGGGCTTGGAAATCAATACTTCATAGGATCTCCCACGATGGGCTTGAATTTCTGCTGGGGATGGGAACAGTGGGGCTATAGCAGATTCTCAAACTTTATCAGGGATACAGATCATTCCAGCTGCATGCAAATCATTGGGGAATATTGTTAAAATGCACATCCTGACTCAGTAGGTCTTGGGTGAGGCCTGAGATGCTGCATTTCTAAGAAGCTCCCAGATGAAGTTGATGGGGAATCTATAACAGTGTTTCTCAAACTTGGTATGTATGAGTCACCTAGAATGCTAACAAAGAATACAGAAGCTCAGTTTTGTTAAAGCAGAATAGGACCTGGGGCTTCTGTATTTACATAAAATTCCCCAGGACCACTGGTCTACCATATGGTGCATTGGTTCTTAAATTTGGCTGCACATTGGAATCCTCTGGAAACGAAAGAAAGAAAGAAAGAAAAAGAAAGAAAGAAAGAAAGAAAGAAAGAAAGAAAGAAACAAAGAAACAAAGAAACAAAGAAACAAAGAAACAAAGAAACAAAGAAAGAGAAAGAAAGAAAAGACAGCCAGCCAGCCCAGGTGCCAACACTTGAGTTTCTGTTTTCATTGATCTGGGTTGAGAAAACCACTAGTATACGCAGAATGATCCAAAATTGCCTAATGATAAGAACAGCAGGTTCCGGAGAATGGCGGCCTGGAGAAAGCAGGGAAGCTGCGTGCCATTTCTCCAGACCTTGCCCTGCCTAACTCTTCCATTTGGCTTTTCCTGAGTTACATCCTGTTATAATCAACCACTGATCTGGCTGACATATTCCACAGAGTCCTTAAGGCAGCTACTTCACAGTTTTCCATCTGGCAGAGATGGTGAGCTACAGATCTCTTCAGAGATGATGAAGAAGCAGACATTTCATTATACAACAGGGGTGGAGCAAGATGGCGGAGGAGTAGGAGACCTGGATTTTGTTTGGACTCAGGAATTCAGCTGGATAGGGATCAAACCATTCTGAACACCTACGAACTCAAGAGGATATTGAAGAAAAGAATAGCAACAAATCTCTGAACAGAAAAGCGACCACTTTCTGGAAGGTAGGATGTGCAGAGAAGTGAATCTGAGGCGATATTCGGGAGGATAGATGGCGGGGGAGGGGGCCTCCATCGGCCGCTTCTGGCAAGTGATAGAGCAGTGGAGCACAAAATCAGAACTTCTAGAAGTCGGCTTCGCTGAGGGATGTCACTCCAGTGGCTAAGCCGGGGGTGAAACCCTCATGGGAGAGTGTGGTCTCAGGACCCTCGGGATCAACAGACAGACTGGGGGTGCCTGAGTGCAGCAGAGCTCCGGGATATCAGAGCGGGGAAGCCAGGTGCAGAGACAGAGCCGAGGCGCGGGCTCTCAGCTTGGGGTTGCCATAAACTGTGCTTGGCGACATAGTCGGGCCACTGCTCCTCCAGCAGGGACACAACAAGCCGCAGATCCAGGGAGACTCCCCTTCCTCCCCTGGGAGGAACAGTGTGGGAGCACACCGCAGGGATCTGCTGGGTTTGGAACTCCACACTGAGTCGGGTGCCAGAGATAGAAACGCTCGGTCACAGGCTGGGTGAGCACAGAGTGCGGCCGGAGACCGGTGAGACGGGAGTGATTGACTGCTTTTCTCTGGGGATGCACTAAGGAGCAGGGCCCTGAGTTCTTGGCTCCTCTGGGGTGGAGATTGGGAGGCCGCCATTTTCACTCTCGTCCTCCAAAGTGGTATAGAAAGCTTGCAGGGAACAAAAGCTACGGAGAGCAAACCCAAGCAGATGAATTAGCCCGAACCCAGCAAGGGCAGGGCAATTCCACCTCCAGCAAAGACATTTGGGAACCAGGGCAACAGGCCCCTCCCCCAGAAGATCAGAAAGAACAGCCAACCACCACCAAGTTTACCGATCAATGAGAACGGCAGAACCCCAGCGCTAGGGGAATACTGCACATAGAATTCATGGCTTTTTTACCATGATTCTTTAGACTTTCAAAGTTAATTTTTTTAAATTTTTCTTTTTCCCTTTTTCAACCAACATCTTATCAATCCCTTTTTAAAAAAAAAATTTTATGTTTCATTTTTAGAGTTATATTCTATTCCTTCATGGTAGTTACCCTTATTTTTGGCATATATATATATCTCGATTTAAAATTTTGAGATGCAGTTTCTTCTAATAGATCAAATGTACCCTAAATCTCTAGCGTATGGCTTTGTCCTAGTCTCCCGCCTGATCACATTCTCTCCCCTTTTTTTTCTTTCTTTCTTTTTTTTAAATCCTCTTCTTTCTTTTTTCAAACAACTTCTTATCAATTTCTTTTATAAAATCTTTTATAATTTTCATCTTTACAATCATATTCCATCCCATCATTGTTTCAACCCTTAATTTGTACATATATAAGTCTTTCTTTCTTTAAAATTTTGGGAGGCACTTTCTTCTAACAAACCAACATACACCCAAAATCTAACAAACCAACATACACCCAAAATCTGTGGCACTGATCTATCCATCAGCCTGATCATATTGGATCATATTCTGTTTTTTTTTTGTTTGTTTGGTTTTGTTCTGTTTTTGTTTGTTTTTATCTTTTTTTAAGATTTTATTTATTTATTTGACAGAGAGAGACACAGTGAGAGAGGAACACAAGCAGGAAGAGTGGGAGAGGGAGAAGCGAAGCAGGCTTCCCGCGGAGCAGGGAGCCTGATGCGGGGCTCGATCCCAAGACCTTGGGATCACGACCCGAGCCGAAGGCAGACACTTAACGACTGAGCCACCCAGGCGCCCCTGTTTGTTTATATCTTTATCTAAATTTCTTTCCCTTTCTTTTCCCCTGGTTTCAGGTCTTTTCTGATTTGTTTACACTGTATTTTCTGGGGACGTTGTTACCCTGTTAGCATTTTGTCCTCTCATTCATGTATTCTCCTCTGCAAAAAATGAAAAGATGGAAAAAATCACCTCAACAAAAAGAACAAGAGGTAGTACCGTCTGCCAGGGACCTACTCAATACGGACATTAGTACGATGTCAGACCTAGAGTTCAGAATCATGACTTTAAAGATACTAGCTGGGCTTGAAAAAAGCATGGAAGTTATTAGAGAAACCCTTTCTGGAGAAATAAAAGAACTAAAATCTGACCAAGTCGAAATCAAATAGGCTCTTAATGAGGTGCACTCAAAAATAGAGGCACTAACTGCTAGGATAAATGAGGCAGAAGAGAGAATCAGTGATATAGAAGACCAAATGATGGAAAATAAAGAAGATGAGAAAAAGAGAGAGAAACAACTACAGGATCATGAGGGCAGAATTTGAGAGATAAGCGATACGATAAGATGAAACAACATTAGAATAATTGGGATCCCAGAAGAAGAAGAAGAAAGAAAGAGAGGGGCAGAAAGTATATTGCAGCAAATTATAGCAGAGAACTTCCCTAATGTGGGGAAGGAAACAGGCATCAAAATCCATGAGGCAAAGAGAACCCCTCTCAAAATCAATAAAAATAAGTCAACACCCTGACATCTAATAGTAAAACTTACGAGTCTCAGAGACAAAGAGAAAACCATGAAAGCAGCTCGGGAGAAGAGATATGTAACCTACAATGGTAGAAACATTAGACTGGCAACAGACTTATCCACAGAGACCTGGCAGGCCAGAAAGAACTGGCATGATATCTTCAGAGCACTAAATGAGAAAAATATGCAGCCAAGAATACTATATCCACCGAGGCTGTCATTGAAAATAGAAGGAGATATAAAAAGCTTCCATGACAAACAAAAACTAAAGGAATTTGCAAACACGAAGCCAGCCCTCCAAGAAATATTGAAAGGGGTCCTTTAAGCAAAGAGAGAGCCTAAAAGCAGCACAGATCAGAAAGGAACACAGACAATATACAGTAACAGTCACCTTACAGGCAATACAATGGCACTAAATTCACACCTTTCAATAGTTACCCTGAATGTAAGTAGGCTAAATGCCCCAATCAAAAGACACAGGCTATCAGATTGGATTAAAAAACAAGACCTATCGATATCCTGTCTGCAAAAGACTCATTTTAGACCCAAAGACACCCGCAGATTGAAAGTCAGGGGATAGAAAACCATTTACCATACTAATGGACACCAAAAGAAAGCTGGGGTGGCAATTCTTATATCAGACAAATTAGATTTTAAACCAAAGACTCTAATAAGAGATGAGGAAGGACACTATATCCTATTTAAAGGGTCTATCCAACAAGAAGATCTAACAAGTGGGGGGTGGAGCAAGATGGCGGAGGAGAAGGAGATCTGGATTTCGTCTGGTCTCAGGAATTCAGCTGAATAGGGATCAAAACATTCTGAACACCTACGAACTCAACAGGCGATCGAAGAAGAGAGTAGCAACAACTCTCTGAACAGAGAAGTGACCACTTACTGGAAGGTAGGACGTGCGGAGAAGTGAATCCAAGGCCATATTTGGGACGATAGACGGCGGGGGAGGGGGCCTCCAACAGCTGCTTCTGGCAAGTGATAGAGCTGTGGAGCACAAAATCAGAATTTTAGAAATCGGCTCGGCTGAGGGACGTCGCTCCAGTGGCTAAGCGGGGGCTGGAACCCTCGTGGGATATTTTGGTCTCAGGACCCTCGGGGTCACAGAAAAACCGGGGATGCCTGAGTGCAGCAGAGCTCCCAGGGATCGGAGCGGGGAAGCCGGCTGCAGAGATGGAGCCGAGGCGCGGGCTCTCAGCTCGGGGTTGCCATAAACTGTGATCTGCGACCCGGTCGGGCCACTGCTCCTACAGCAGGGACCCAACAAGCGGCAGAGCTGGGGAGACTCTCATTCCTCCCCCGGAAGTAGTGGCGCGGGAGTGCACCGCAGGGATCTGCTGGGTTGGAGACACCACACGGGGTCGGGTGCCAGAGATAGAAACGCTTGGTCACAGGCTGGGTGAGCACGGAGTGCGGCCGGAGACCAGGGAGACGGGAGTGACTGCTTTTCTCTGGGGGCGCACTAAGGAGCGGGGTCCCAAGTTCTCGGCTCCTCCCGGTGGAGATTGGGAGGCCACCATTTTTGCCCTGGTCCTTCAAAGCTGTACCGAGAGCTTGCAGGGAACAAAAGCTCCTGAGAGCAAACCCAAGCAGCTTCCTTAGCCCAGACAGACAAGGGCGGAGCAATTCAGCCTCCGGCAAAGACATTTGGAAACCACAGCAACAGGCCCCTCCACCAGAAGATCAGCACAAACAGCCAGCAAGCCAAGACCAAGTTTACCGATCAAGGAGAACGGGAGAACTCCAGCGCTAGGGGAATACTGCACATAGAATTCATGGCTTTTTTTTTTACCATGATTCATTAGTTTTTCTAAGTTAATTTTTTAACTGTTTTTTTTTCCTTTTTCACCCAACATCTTAAAAATCCCTTTTTAAAAAAAAACATTTTTTATTTTTCATTTTTAGAGTCATATTTTATCCCTTCATAGTAGTTACCTTTATTTTTGGCATATATATATAAGTTGTGCTCTCTTTAAAATTTTGGGATACAGTTTCTTCTAACAGATCAAAATATACCCTAAATCACTAGTGTATGGCTTTGTTCTACTCTCCTGCCTGATCATATTCTCTCCCTTTTTTTTCCGCTTTTTTTTAAATCTTCTTCTTTTTTCAAACAACTTCTTATCTTATCAAGTCCTTTTATAAAATCTTTCATAATTTTTATCTTTACATTCATCTTCCATCCCTTCATTGTATCAACCCTTATTTTGTACATATATAAGTCTTTCTTCCTTTAAAATTTTAGGAGGCACTTTTTTCTAACAGACCAAAATATGCCCAAAATCTAGTGTGCGGCAATGATCTATGCACTAGCCTGATCATACTTGATCATATTGGTTTTTGTTGTATTGTTCTGTTTTTGTTTTTATCTTTTTCTTTTTCTCTCTCTCTTTCTTTTTTCTTTCTCTCCCTTTCTTTTCCCCTGGTTCAGGTCTTTTCTGATTTGTATAGAGTATATTTCCTGGGGACATTTTAAACCTGTTAGCATTCTCTTCTTTCATTCATCTATTCTCCTCTGGAAAAAAATGACAAGACGAAAGAAATCACCTCAACAAAAAGAACAAGAGGTAGTGCTGTCACCCAGGGACCTACTCAATATGGACATTAGTATGATGTCGGACCTCGAGTTCAGAATCATGACTTTAAAGATACTAGCTGGGCTTGAAAAAAGCATGGAAGTTATAGAGAAACCCTTTCTGGAGAAATAAAAGAACTAAAATCTAACCAAGTTGAAATCAAAAAGGCTATTAATGAGGTGCAATAAAAAATGGGGGCACTAACTGCTAGGATAAATGAGGCAGAAGAGAGAATCAGCGATATAGAAGACCAAATGATGGAAAATAAAGAGGCTGAGAAAAAGAGAGAGAAACAACTACAGGATCACGAGGGCAGAAATCGAGAGATAAACGATATGATAAGATGAAACAACATTAGAATAATTGGGATCCCAGAAGAAGAAGAAAAAGAGAGAGGGGCAGAAGGTATATTGGAGCAAATAATAGCAGAGAACTTCCCTAATGTGGGGAAGGAACAGGTATCAAACTCCAGGAGGCACAGAGAACCCCTCTCAAAATCAATAAAAATAGGTCAACACCCCGACATCTAATAGTAAAACTTATGAGTCTCAGAGACAAAGAGAAAATCCTGAAAGCAGCTCAGGAGAAGAGATATGTAACCTACAATCATAGAAACATTAGACTGGCAACAGACCTATCCACAGAGACCTGGCAGGCCAGAAAAGACTGGCATGATATCTTCAGAGCACTAAATGAGAAAAATATGCAGCCAAGAATACTATATCCACCAAGGCTCTCATTGAAAATAGGAGAGATAAAAAGCTTCCAGAACAAACAAAAACTAAAGGAATTTGCAAACACGAAACGAGCCCTCCAAGAAATATTGAAAGGGGTCCTCTAAGCAAAGAGAGAGCCTAAAAGCAGCATAGATCAGAAAAGAACACAGAAAATATACAGTCACAGTCACCTTACAGGCAATACAATGGCACTAAAGTCATACCTTTCAATAGTTACCCTGAATGTAAATGGGATAAATGCCCCAATCAAAAGACACAGGCTTGCAGATTGGATTAAAAAACAAGACCCATCGATATGCTGTCTGCAAGAGACTCATTTTAGACTCAAAGACAGCCCCAGATTGAAAGTGAGGGGGTGGAAAACGGTTTACCATGCTCATGGACACCAAAAGAAAGCTGGGGTGGCAATCCTTATATCAGACAAATTAGATTATAAAGAAAGACTGTAATAAGAGATGAAGAAGGACACTATATCCTACTTAAAGGGTCTATCCAACAAGAAGATCTAACAATTGTAAATATCTATGCCCCTAACGTGGGAGCAGCCAATTATATAAGGCAATTAATACAAAAGCAAAGAAACACATTCACAACAATACAGTAGTACTGGGGGACTTTAACACCCCCCTGACTGAAATGGACAGATCATCTAAGCAAAAGATCAACAAGGAAATAAAGACTTTAAATGACACACTGGACCAAATGGACTTCAAAGATATATTCAGAACATTCCATCCCAAGGCATCGAAATACACATTCTTCTCTCGTGCCCATGGAACATTCTCCAGAATTGATCACATCCTAGGTCACAAATCAGGTCTCAACCAGTACCAAAAGATTGGGATCATTCCTTGCATATTTTCAGACCACAATGCTTTGAAACTAGAACTCAATCAGAAGAGGAAAGTCGGAAAGAACTCAAATACATGGACGCGAAAGAGCATCCTACTAAAGAATGAATGGGTCAACCAGGAAATTAAAGAAGAATTAAAAACATTCATGGAAACCAATGAAATTGAAAACACAACTGTTCAAAATCTTTGGGATACAGCAAAGGCAGTCCTGAGAGGAAAGTATATAGCAATACAAGCCCTTCTCAAGAAACAAGAAAGGTCTCCAATACACAACCTAACCCTACACCTAAAGGAGCTGGAGAAAGAACAGCAGATAAAGCCTAAACCCAGCAGGAGAAGAGAAATCATAAAGTTCAGAGCAGAAATCAATGAACTAGAAACCAAAAGAACAGTAGAACAGATCAACGAAACTAGGAGCTGGTTCTTTGAAAGAATTAAAAAGATTGATGAACCCCTGGCCAGACTTATCAAAAAGAAAAGAGAAATGACCCAAATCAACAAAATCATGAATGAAAGAGGAGAGATCACAACCAACACCAAAGAAATACAAACAATTGTAAGAACATATTATGAGCAACTCTATGCCAGCAAATTAGATAACCTGGAAGAAATGGGTGCATTCCTAGAGATGTATCAACTACCAAAATTGAACCAGGAAGAAATAGAAAACCTGAACAGACCTATAACCACTAAGGAAATTGAAACAGTCATCAAAAAACTCCCAACAAACAAAAGCCCATGGCCAGATGGCTTCCCAGGGGAATTCTATCAGACATTTCAAGAAGAATTAATACCTATTCTCCTGAAACTGTTCCAAAAAATAGAAATGGAAGGAAATCTTCCAACTCATTTTATGAGGCCACCATTAACTTGATCTCCAAACCAGACAAAGACCCCATGAAAAAGGAGAATTACAGACCAATATCCTTGATGAACATGGATGCAAAAATTCTCACCAAAATACTAGCCAACAGGATCCAACAGTACACTGAAAGGATTATTCACCACGACCAAGTGGGATTTATCCCTGGGCTGCAAGGTTGGTTCAACATCCGCAAATCAATCAACGTGATACAATCCATTAACAAAAGAAAGAACAAGAATCATTTGGTCATCTTAATAGATGCATAAAAAGCATTTTACAAAGTACAGCCATCCTTTCTTGATCAAAATTCTTCAGAGTATAGGGATAGAGGGTACATACCTTAATATCATAAAAGCCATCTATGAAAAACCTACAGTGAATAACATTCTCAATGAGGAAAAGCTGAGAGATTTTCCCCTAAGGTCAGGAACATGGCAGGGATGTCCACTCTCACCACTGCTATTCAACATAGTATTAGAAGTCCTAGCCACAGCAATCAGACAACAAAAAGAAATCCAAGGCATCCAAATCGGCAAGGAGGAAGTCAAACTCTCAGTCTTGGCAGATAATATGATACTGTATGTGGAAAACCCAAAAGACTCCACCCCAAAACTGCTAGAACTCATACAGGACTTCAGTCAAGTAGCAGGGTATAAAATCAATGCACAGAAATCAGTGGCATTCCTATACACCACCAACAAGACAGAAGAGAGACAAATCAAGGAGTCAATCCCATTTACAAATGCACCCAAAACCATAAGATACCTAGGAATAAATCTAACCCAAGAGGCAAAGGATTTGTACTCAGAAAACTATAAAATACTCATGAAAGAAATCGAGGAACACACAAAGAAATGGAAAAACCTTCCATGCTCATGGATTGGAAGAACAAACATTGTGAAGATGTCAATGCTACCTAGAGCAATCTACACATGCAATGCAATCCCCATCAAAATACAAACCAGTTTTTTCAGAAATGGAACAAATAATCCTAAAATTTGTATGGAACCAGAAAGGACCCCGAATAGCCAGAGAAATGTTGAAAAAGAAAAGCAAAGCTGGCGGCATCACAATTCCGGACTCCCAGCTCTCTTACAAAGCTGTCATCATGAAGACAGTATGGTACTGGCACCAAAACAGACACATAGATCGATGGAACAGAATAGAGAGCCCAGAAATGGACCCTCAACTCTATGGTCAACTCATCTTTGACAAAGCAGGAAAGAATGTCCAATGAAAAAAAGACAGTCTCTTCAACAAATGGTGTTGGGAAAATTGGACAGCCACATGCAGAAGAATGAAATTCGTCCATTTCCTTACACCGCACACTAAAATAGACTCAAAGTGGTTGAAGGACCTAAACATGAGACAGGAGTCCATCAACATCCTAAAGGAGAAGACAGGCTGGAACCTCTTCGACCTCAACCGCAGCAACTTCTTCCTAGGAACACCACCAAAGGCAAGGGAAGTGAAGGCAAAAATGAACTATTGGGATTTCATCAAGATAAAAAGCTTTTGCACAGCAAAAGGAACAGTCCACAAACCAAAAGACAACCGACAGAATGGGAGAAAATATTTGCAAACGACATATCAGATAAAGGGCTAGTATCCAAAATCTATAAAGAACTTCTCAAACTCAACACCCAAAGAACAAATAATCCAATCAAGAAATGGGCAGAAGACATGAACAGACATTTTTCCAAAGAAGACATCCAAATGGCCAACAGACACATGGAAAATTGCTCAACATCACTCGGCATCAGGGAAATCCAAATTAAAACCTCAATGAGATACCACCTCACACCAGTCAGAATGGCTACAATTAACAAGTCAGGAAATGACAAATGTTGGCGGGGTTGCGGAGAAAGGGGAACCCTCCTACACTGTTGGTGGGAATGCAAGCTGGTGTAACCACTCTGGAAAACAGTATGGAAGTTCCTCAAAAAGTTGAAAATAGAGCTACCCTATGACCCAGCAATTGCACTACTGGGTATTTACCCCAAAGATACAAATGTAGGGACCCGAAGGGGTACATGTACCCCGATGTTTATAGCAGCAATGTCCACAATAGCCAAACTGTGTAAAGAGCCAAGATGCCCATCGACAGATGAATGGGTAAAGAAGATGTGGTATATATACACAATGGTATATTATGCAGCCATCAAAAGGAATGAGATCTTGCCATTTGCAACGACGTGGATGGAACTGGAGGGTGTTATGCTGAGCGAAATAAGTCAATCAGAGAAAGACATGTATCATATGACCTCACTGATATGAGGAATTCTTAATCTCAGGAAACAAACTGAGGGTTGCTGGAGTGGTGGGGGGGTAGGAGGGTTGGGGTGGCTGGATGATAGACATTGGGGAGGGTATGTGCTATGGTGAGCGCTGTGAATTGTACAAGAGTGTTGAATCACAGATTTGTACTTCTGAAACAAATAATATAATATATGTTAAGATAAAAAAAAAGAAGATAGCAGGAGAGGAAGAATGAAGGGGGGTAAATCGAATGGGGAGACAAACCATGAGAGACGATGGACTCTGAAAAACAAACCGAGGGTTCTAAAGGGGAGGGGCGTGGGGGATGTGTTAGCCTGGTGATGGGTATTAAAGAGGGCACGTTGTGCGTGGAGCACTGGGTGTTATGCACAAACAATGAATCATGGAACACTACATCAAAAACTTATGATGGAAATATATGTTGATTAACATAACAATAATAATAAAAAATAGAATAGCAGGTTCCTTGGCCAGACCCCAGTCATTCTCTGTGAGTTATAATCATTGGGAAATTACCCTGAGAATCTGTATTTTTCAGCAAGCACCAGAGGTTGATTTTGGAAAAATCCTGAAATCTTGGATCTGATCTTCTAAAACTCGAAAGCTAACATTGTTTATTTTTTGGTCCTTGCTGCTAACTATAGTCATTGCTTTGCCTCCAAGTTCTTGGGATCCATTTCCTTCATTTACAAAATGAGGGCTGTCCCTCTCTTCAGACTCTAAGGGCTCTTCTGTAACTATAACACAGGAAGAAATCTAATGAAAGAGACTTGTGTTGTCCGCCTCCCCAGAAACTATTTCACATTCTCCCACTAGCAGTCTTGTTTTCCTTTGAGGATTTCCTGCTCTCCCACTCTCTGACACAGCTTCAGGAATTGGTATGTGGATTAGTCTGAGTTCTGCAGAGAAACAGAAGCAATGGGATATATCTATATGTTCTGTTCAGGTCTCAATGGGTTGGATGAGGCTCACTCACTTTAGGGAGGGCCATCTACTTTACAGAACCCACCAGTTCAAATGCTAACCTCATTTGGAAACACCGTCACAGACACACCCAGAAACAATGTTTAATCTGGGCACCCCACAGCCACTCAAGGTGACTCAGAAAGTAACCATCACATCATAGCACATAAACCAGACCTCAGTCAGTCAATGTATCCCACACCCCTGTCCCACAATTGGCTCAAGATTGGGCATGTAAAGAAGCTTGTGACCCAAATACAGTAACACAAAACAAAGGAAAACGAAGAAGCAGAGTTTTTTGCTTCTGGACACAAGCAAGTCATCTTTCCCCATTAAGAGTGAACCCAATAGTTTGTAAAGAGGAGCTGATATATTCATCTTGCTTTCTGAGGGGGAAGCTTAGAGTCATTGAGCCTGAGAATGAAACCAACACAATAGTAACACTGAAAGATGGAGACAAAGCAAACCCAGGAAACACTGCTTAGCCCCTGGATCCATCCATGCCTGAACATAATACCCATTGATTTTCTATGATGTGAGCCAGTTTGGATTTTGTACAAACCGGTTTGGGCTGGGTGCCCTTTCACTTGGAGTCAAATGAGACTTCACTGAAGTAGTTGGTATTTGGAAGTTGACTTGGGTATACTCATGAGAATATGGAAACTGATCTAAAACCTGAAAAGAATATACATAAAAACTGGTATGTTAGCAGAAAAAACTACCCCCCTTTTGGGTCTTGTTCACCACCCAACAAGGCATTGGGAGACAAGAGTATGGTTTGCAGTGATAGCCATCTTATATAA
Source organism: Callorhinus ursinus (assembly GCF_003265705.2). Lineage (NCBI taxonomy): Eukaryota > Metazoa > Chordata > Mammalia > Carnivora > Otariidae > Callorhinus > Callorhinus ursinus. The sequence continues at coordinate 3,370,176 of NW_027397149.1, forward strand.
CTATAAGAAACTCTTTCCTTTATCCATCATTAAAATATATGAAAGGTTTGGACCACTCCCCCTAGACTTTTACCCGCTCACCTTACATCATCATCAGACCTTTAGTGGCTATCCAGTGACTACAAAGACTATGAGTTTTTGGTATTTTTTGAAAGATTCATTGTCATTTTTTCATTTCATTAGTTATCAATATTGACAACAACATTCATCCCTATTCCAGAGTGCTGGTTCTCAGTTGGGGGCTATGTTGTCCCCAAAGGACATTTGGCCATATGCAGAGACATTCTGGGCTGTCATGCTGGGGGAGGGGGTGCTTCTGGCATCTAGTGGACCAGGATTGCCCAGAATGTGGCTAGACATCTTATCCTGCCCATGAAAACCTCCAAACAAAGAACAATTAAGCCCCAAATGATGACAGTGCCAAGGTTGAGAACCCTTAGCTAGAGGTCTGATTATGTTTGAAATCTCTCACCTAGCTTTGAATCAGGTTTGAATCCTCATGGGAGAAGTTCAATAATCAGGTTTGAATCCTCATGGGAGAAGTTCAATATCCAAATTTGTTATCACTTTCTACCAAATTAGAGAATCCCAGTGCACTATTAAAGATTGCTGAAAATAATAAAAAAATATTCAGTAGCTCTGTCATGGAGCAAGGAGATGGGCTGAATGTAAATAGAACAAGAAAGCTATTCAGGAACCCAAGTAAATCAGGAGACTAAGCCGCTTTCTCTGATTTGTTTATACCTTTGTTTGCCTATCTCTCCTGGCATGATTCTTTGCCTGCCCCGTTCCCCTCTTCTGCTGGCTGGCCAATTCCCTCCATATTTGTCAGGCCAATCTGTATGGGTAATGCCCAGAGAGTGCAGGAAACAGAGCCACCTTTCATCCTCAAGGATCTCAAAAGCAACTCATCAGTTGGCATAACTTCTTTAAGGCTGTCCAAATGTGTTCACACACATAGTCTCAATTTTGGTCTGCGGTGTAGCCATTCAAGGAAAGTAAGATGGATGCCACTGGACTAAATCTACACGTAAGGAGATAGAGGCTCAGACTGTTTATGTTACTTTCCTGACGTCACACAGCTATTAATAGGAAGAAGCAGGCATACAGCCTGGTTTCTGTGGCTGTGATTCTCATCCTATTTTTTAAAAGATTCTCATCCTATTTTTGTCAGGGCGCCTGAGTGGCTCAGTCAGTTAAGAGTCTGACTCTTGATTTCAGCTCAGGTCATGATCTCAGGGTCGTGAGATTGAGCCCCGCATTGGGCACTGTGCTAGCATGCAGTCTGCTTAAGGTTCTCTGTCTCCTTCTGCCCCTCCCCACCACCACTTGGGCTCTCTCTCTCTCTCTCTCTCTCAATAATAATAAATAAAAGATGGTTTTCTCATTTTCTTTTAAATTACAAAGGAGTTTATGTTCTTATTACCAGTGAAGCAATGAAAGTACATAAAGAAACACTTTAAACTCTCTCTCTTCATTTCCAATTTCTGAAGCAATGGTTCTCAATGCTGACTGTATATGAGAACTATCTGGGGATCTTTTAAAAATGCTAGAAATTCACCCCCCATGGATCCTGGAGTGGTCGGGATTAGGCTATAGGTATCGAGGTATTTTAAAAAGTTTTCCAGGAACAAAATGAAGCTACCTTAGTAACTTGGGATAATGGTACTTTGACCAGATCCTGTAAGGCTAAAGACAAAAAGAACTTTGCATAAATCCTGAGCTCTGTTTTGTAATGGATGGTAGATAAGGGAGTCAAAGATCTCCCTGTTGGTGAAAGAAATTATAAATAAGCAAAGAGGAAAGGGGAGAACGAATCCTGAGATACTGGATGTGTTCAATTTTTAAAAAGTAAAAAATATATATAACTATATATAACTTACATATATATAGTTATATGTCTTATGAATACCCAGTATGTGTATATATATGTCTGTATATATGTAGACAGTATATAGAGAGTATGTGTGTGTGTGTGTGTGTATATATATATAAATATATATAGAGAGAGAATATAGATTATATATAGCGAGATAGATATGGAGAGAGAGGAAGAGAGAAATAATTATGATATATGTGCATACATGGGTTATATACGTATCCTTCCTAGTTCTGTCTGCAGAGAGAGGTCCTAGAAACAATGACACTCCTATAGCAATAACAACACCCCTGCCCAGATCTTGGTTTCTAAATATCCTTTTTGGAGAAGTGACTGATTCTAAGGCGGGGGCAGGAAATATACAAGATGGGATGTACAAGAACCCTAAGATTACAGTTCTAGAAAGTAAGGAAGTACTCCAAGAAACAAGGATAGGGACATGCCCCAGGGGTATAGGAGCCAGCCTAAGAGAATTCCCACTGGCCAGGACTAGAACAATTTGGGTAACAAAATAATATGGTATTAGATTATAACCCAAAATAAAAATAAATATACACAAGGTCATACGGATATAAATAAGTGATTAAATATTTAGAAAATGAGAGAGGAGACAAATCTTCATCACAGAAGAATTCCAAATAATATACTATACTATGTATATATTCCCCCATCTAGGTGGTAGAACTTAAACCTTCCCCTCCTCAAATGTGGGCTTAGTGACTTAGTGACGCACTTCCAAAGAAGAGAGTACAGAAAAGGAAAAATAGTAACTTTCAGTGGAGAAACCTGGCAGACACCAGCTTAACCAAGTCCAAGTGATAGAGTTAACATCACCAGTGAGCGTTGGCACCATAGACATACATCCCAGTAATGGGATGAAAAAGGTATTATTCCCCAATGTTCATAGTCTGTTCTCATCATAGAAAAACATCAGACAAACCCAAATTGTCATCAAACAAAATACCTGCCCAGTACTCTTCAAAATTGTCAAGGTCAGGAAAAATAAGGAAAGACAGAGAAACTGACTTAGACCAGAGAAGGCTAAGGAGGCATGATGACTAAAAGCAACATGGCGTCCTGAATTGGATCCTGGAACAGCAAACAGACAATAGTCCAAAACAAAACAAAACAAAAACCCTGGTAAAATACAAATAAAGTCTGGAGTTAGTTAATAGTAATGTATTAACGTCAGTTCCTTAGTTTTGACGAATGTACCATGACTGTGTGAGATATTAACATAAGAAAAACTGTGTGACAGATATATGATAGCCTGTATTATCTCTGCAAAAGTCTTTCTGTAAAATCTAAAATCATTTCAAAATAAAAATTTTATTTAAAATATGTAATTTCTGGGGTGCCTGTGTGGCAGTCGGTTCAGCATCAGGCTCTTGGTTTCTGCTCCTGTCATGATCTCAGAGTCGTAAGATCAAGCCCCACGTCAGGCTCCATGCTCAGCACAGAGTCTCTGCCTCGCCTTCCCGTGTGTTCTCTCTCTTTCTCTCTCTCAAATAAACAAATCTTTTAAAAAATAATAAAAAATAAATATAAAAATGTAATTTCCCAGGGTTTAAACATGTATCAAAGGGGGGGGGGGATACCCCAGTTGATTCCAATATTCAGCCGGGGCTGAGAACCACCTTTCCAACAACATTTGAGAAGGTAATCCTCCACACCAGTCCCCATGAGTATAAACATGTAAACACAGAAACACATACTGACTTTCTAAATCATCAATGTGTGCTTTAAATTGATCATACTAAACACATTATTTTGCAAGTTCTCCTCACTTAGCTGCATAATATCCTGTAATAGTATGCGTATGCCACCACTTAGTCAACCACGTTTTTCTTGATAGATATTCCTTTTGTCACATTCTGTTTCCAGTATGTCTCACTGTGTTGTTCCATCAGATATGTCCATGTCATTGACTTTAATGCTTCGGGCTAGTATTTTTATGGGTGGTTTTGTGATCTGTCCCAGACAAAATGTTTCTCTTTTTGTCTGTTGCAAATCCTTTTCTGTTCCCCATCAAACAATGGCACATTCTGAAGGGTTGCCCACATTTCTGGTTTTGGATTCACTCTTTGCCCTTCTCAAGCCCTAAGCTGAAAAGCCATTGTCCCCTGTGCATGGGGGCAAGAGGCTTTGCGGGTTGCCTGGCAACACAGGGGCAGTGAGAGAGGAGAAGGGGACAGTGCACCAGACCAGTGAGAAACACGCTCCTGCGGGGGGAGGATGGGAGCAGGGATGGGGACCAGAGACAGCAGTGGGTGGTCCAAACACAGCGTCTTCTGGGGAACGGAATGGCATTTCTTCACCTGGCTGTCCTAGGGGTTGTTATAAGATATAAAGCAGACCCAGCCCCCTACCCCCACCCCCCCCACCACCCCACCCCAGCTCTTCCATGATTTTCATTTTCACTTTGAATAAAACAGAACCTCCACACTGTGGCCTCAAGGACTTGTAGTTTCTGCTTTTGTGGCTCCTTCCCCAGCCTCCTATCATATCATACCACACTTTCATTTGCCACTCTGCACTCCAAGTCTGTCCCAACTCAGTGCCTTTGGATTTGGCGTTTCTTTGAGTATTGGAATGACTGGCACCATTTCATCTCTCAATTCCCACCCACGTGGCCACCTCTGCAGACAGGGGCCCCTGTCACAAGCCTCTCCCTGTATCCCTATTGGTGCCCACTCTTGTGCATCACTCATTCCCTTCCTGGCACCTTTTACCAGCTGTGAATTGTTCTCCTTTACAGGCCTTCTTCATTAGAGTGAAGCTCCAGGAGACAGGGACCTCACTAGCTGTTGTATCCCTACTATGTGACACCTGGGAGATACCCAATAAATATTTCCCGAATGGATAATAAATGTATCAGTAACTGAAATGTCTGAGATGTTCCCCACTTGCAAACTAACAAATTAGCCAGCCATGGATGGCAGTAGAAGACACCAGACGTCTAGGCCAGAAATGAAGGAAAGTTTATTACTCATAGCAACAGCAAACTACTATATCAGCACGTGTAATGATTCTCTGTACCCCAAATCCCCCAGGATGATGCACAGTGAGCAAGGTGACATCAGCACATGCAAAATAGGGCACATTCCAAGAAAAGAACCCTGAGCGTAGGTAATCTTAATCTTTTATAACAAGCAGTAAGCATGGCTATTTACTGATCCAGAGGGAAATTATCTCTATTGCCCAAGGTTGAAAGAAAACCTCCCCTATACTCCAGAGGGAGACACTATCTCCGTCTTCTAAGATCGATCACTATACAAACATCTTTGGAAAGATGATATAGAACAAGGCAGTTTGTCCATTTGGTCTCAAGACATGCAGAAATGCAAGGACCCAGGACAATTTGCCTCCTTCAACTAATACCTCCCTGTTTCCTCTCCTCCAGCCCCTGGCAACCACCCTGCTACTCTCTGCTTCTAAAAGTTTGACTGTTTTAGATTCATCATATAAGTGGCTTCACGTGGTGTCTGACTTTCTCTATCTGGCTTATTTCACTTAGCATAATGTCCTCCAGGTTCATCTGTGTTGTCACAAATGACAGGATTTCCTCAACAAATTAGTTTTTTAAAAAAGGACTGTCTTCTAAAAGAAAGGATGGTTATTTCAATTCAAGAGTTAGGACCAGTCAATTCTGAACTACTATTTAAACAGAACTGACACAATAACAGTGAATCCAGACCTTTTGTTTTTCCAAAATATTCTTATATGTCCTGCAGAATTCCCACAGTAGGTATGGAGGTTGGAGGCACTATCCGATTCTCAGAGATGGGAGCTAGGTGTTTTGCAAAGCAGCAGGTCCCCACACACATCACCTGGGATCAAGTTGAAATTCTTGGGAGGTAGACGGGCAACAATTAATACAGAGTAAAGTGGATGTTTGGGTCTACGACCCAGGAAATCACAGAAATATGAAGCTCTATGAGGACAGAGGAAGCGTTCGTCTTGTGTGCCCAGCACCCTGTACTCTATCTGCATATAAAAAGCTCCCATTAACTATTTATTAAATTAAGGGCTAGATATCAGAAGAAATAAATAAAGCAAAGAAGCAAAGGTTTTGATTTTGTTTCTAAATGAGCACATAGTTTTCATCTTGATGGCAGGAAGGTGGGGAGGTGGGGGTGTCCCATATCCTGGAAATCTCAACAGCTACACCTTGGCTCCTGTTTCCAGGCCTCAAAGTGGAGAACAAAAATTCACATTCTATGTTGGCTACGTTTTCCTGAGAATGAAGAAAAGTCTAAACTGGGTCTCAGCTGGATGATACTGAAGAATGCAGGAGCAAAGGGAACCAGATTGCGTGGTTAACTGTTATGACAGAAGAGGGACAAGGACTCATGTTTCTACCCTAAGGTTGGACAGTACTTTCCTTCAAGGTTTAATTAGGAAAAATGACAGTGACGCTCTTAAGAATCGGTGACTTGCAGGTAAGTTGGCAATCCGTGCTGAAACCAAAGATAACTAAGTGATCCCATCATTGTGATCTGCCCTAAGAACACACCTGCATATGCACTGCAGCTTTACTTGCTCTAATGAAAATCTAGGGACAACCTAAATTTCCATTAGGAGAGGAATAGCTAAATAAAACAGAATGGAATATTATAGAGCTATGAGAGAGAATATTTTTAATGAGATAGGATGCATAGAAATTCTATTTATTTCCATACATGTGATAAATACTTCCTTAGTTGGTAACTTCCAACTTTGGGTATGAGGGGGGGAAGAGACAGGGATTGGGTTGGTGATCAAAAGAGATGTTCACTGTATATGAAAAAAAACTTTCATTTTATGGGAGAATGCGTATACGTGCAAGATAGCATAGTGGTTAGGTAGCTGGTGTCAGATACCTGAATTTGATCCTGGCTTTGTCATTTACTAGCTATGTGACCTCAGGCACATTGCTTCACCTCACTGTGCCCCACTTGCCTCCTGCATAACATGGGATATTACTACTATCTGCCTCGTTGGGCATTATAGAGATTTAAAACATGAATGCAAGTAAAATCCTTAGATGCCTAACGCATTATAAGCCACCGATAAATGGAAACTGTTAATATCATGTTACTGTAACACATGTTAACATCATGTGTTACTTGTGTAATTAAAATCAATTTAAAGTATCATTCAGGAAATAAAGGAAGGAAGGAAAAAGAGTTTATGTTGCTCTCTCCAAAGTAAGAACAGGCTTTGATCAGAAGACTGTGTTTACAAAACAAAATGTCCTCTTGAATCATCTTGAAATGTCATCCTCTTTTCCCCACAATGGGGGTAATTATCACGGCTGGGAGCTATTTCTTGAACACATATACAATCATGATGTGGCAGCCCAAGAGTTCAGAGACAGAGAAATGTCTTCTCTCTCTCTCTTTTTCTTTTTAACATAATCTAAATTTAACAAGCCCATTAAAGCAAATGTTTCAACAGGCGACATCAAACTGATTACAATATTTAATAAATCTGACTCCCAAACGAGGGCTTTTAAATGCCAGTGAGGAACCAAAGTTGTACTATATTCATCCCTTTTGTGCCAACATCTTGTGGGAGTGTTAGATGGGGAACCCCCTTTGTGATCCGTCACAGAGGGGGAAATAATTATGATCACCTTTAAAAGTGCCACTTATAGTACCCAATTCACTTCATAATGCTTAAGAGAGCTAGGATCCAGCCCTTTTTTTTATTCCCCACAGCAGAGAAAGAAGCTATTTCAACATAGAGGCAGGATCCCACTGTTCTGAGACCCAAAAAACATGCCCAGAGGTGTCTTGTAACCACATTGGTTCCTATGCGGGATACGTGACCTTGTGAGAGCTACCTTGCCTTTGTGGATGTTACTCAGCTATACAACAAAGGAGGTTAACAAAAAGATTCACCTTTGCTGGTCAGTGCCTCTGTGATTATAGTTCCAAAGCCACTTCCCTCAGCTAAGTGCCTGGGGGACGTCCCATGAAAATGGATTCTGTGCCAACACAGCCTTCTGTCACGTGTACATGTATCTTTCTTGTATACATGTTTAGATCCTTCAGTCTTAGACTGCTTTCCTGCTGGGCTCTGGAAGCGGGAAGCCTCACTCATGAAAGGGGCAGGTGGGGGTCTCCCCATTCTGGAAAGTTCTCTTCTGGGACGAGGAAGAGGTGAATCCGTGGGCGGGAGATAAGAATGCTGGGAGTGGACCCCAAGGTCAACTGGGTCTGTCCTTGAGAAGGACTGTTTCTCTCGGGTTGTCTGCCTCAGCACCTGAGGATGGGGTAGGATTGCCAAGCCTCCTACCCCAGACATTTTTGTCTCTCAGGGATGGCTATTTTGCTGGTCCTTGGGGGCGTGCGTCTCTCAGGTGTCAACATCTTGATCTGTCCCTGCATTTCCTTCTCTCCCCTGCAGCTTTTTTTTTTCCATCTAAAATTTACTGACCTTTGTGGCTTATGGCTTGTGAGGGTGTCTGAAATAGTTGGGGCTTTTAGAGATTCAAAATGTACAGGCAGATAAAAGGAAGAGAAAGTTAGCGTCTGAAAATCCCAGTGCTCGGTACCAGTCCAAGGGGAACTGTCCTTGACAGCCAGCATTTGCCGCCTTAGAGAATCCTCCTCCCCTTGGAGGCCCTCGGCTGCAGGCCTGATGGGAGGCACAAAAATGAATCAGCCAGGCCCCAGGTTCCCCAGAGGAAGGGAGACAAAGCCACAGAGCTATGCATCATCTGTGTTTTCTTGCCTCGTGGCTGTGGGTTGCTTAGAAAACAGCCGAGAGAGGTCCCTATATCAGACAGGCTGACGGCCTCATGCCCCTCTGGTTCCCAGAGAAATCATGCTTTGGTTGATCATAGGATTTTCTTGGTACATGAGCCTAGGCATAAATACACAGCAGAAAGGCAGATGCCCTCCTGGAAGATGTACGGTATGTTCCCGAGGCTGGAGGCCAAGCAGGTCTCTCCTTCCCCATCCCTCCCCTGGCACCTGGCTGCGCAGGGACGGGCACAAGTCTCCACCTGGCTGAGACGTGGAGGGGACCCTGCCTGCTGAGGCCATACCTCCTCCCAGTCAACCATGGCTGCACTGTTACTGTCTGCTTACCACCACCGCCCCCAGGTCCGAGGCCACTTGAGAGTACAACCTGGTCTGTACCCCAGGATCTAACATGATGTGTGGCACGCAGTCAAGGGAAATAAATCTTTGTTGAGTCTGTTAAAGATGTAGACCCCTGAGGAGAAGCTGGAGGAGGCCTCAATTCAAAGGCAAAAGATATTAGAGCAGTCAGCCCCCACCATTCCCACCCAGGGCAGCAGCCACCTCCCCACCCTCTCCTTTTTGTCCTCAATAAAAAAAAAAAGCAGAATGATACACAAGAAATAAGTCTAAATGGCTGTTTCCACAGAGGAGCTGGGACACATCAGAGGGAGAAAGGAGACTGATTTTAACCTCGATGAAAATCATGTTTGATTTTTAAAACTCACATGTAAGAATTGTCTTACCAAAGAGGAATAGGACTTTAAAATTTGAATATGTATCCTTAATCCCCTTCACCTATTTGTACTTACCTTGATGAGCCCTGGGTGACATACGGAAGTGTTGAGTCACTGAACTGTGCACCTGAAGCTAATGCAATGCTGTATATTAACTACACTGGAATTAAAATAGAATTTTAAAAATGTGAATATGTAAGATAATGCTACCCGTGGTAAAGCATTTAAAAAAGCACAGCTGTCTCCAGTGACAATGAAGTTTCCTGTCCACCCTTGTGGATGGCAGAAAAATGGTCCCAAGAGATGCCCACGTCCTGTGTCCCACAACTTGTGAAATGTTACCTTAACATTTCAAAGAGGACTTTATAGATAGGAGGAGACTCGGGATTCTGGATGGGAAGTTGGTCCCGTGTGATCCAGATGAGCCCAGTGTCATCGCAAGTGTCCTTTTAAGAGGGAAGAAGGCGGGTGGGACAAGGGCAATAGAGAGAAATGCAGGGCCGTGAGCCGGGGAACGTGGTGCCTTCGAGAAGCTGCAGGAGGCAGCGAAACAGGTTCTCTCCTAGAGGCTCCTGAAGGAATGTGACCCTGCTGACCCACTTTAGGACTTCTAACATCCAGAACTGTAAGATAACTTGGGCTGTTGAAGCCACTATGTGAGTGGTAATTTGTCAAAGGAGAAGTAGGAAACGAATCCAACCCCTGACTTCTCTGTCCCCCTTCCCAGAGGCAATTACTTCTCCCCACTCTGTCTTCTTCCAGAAACAGTAGACACACACACACACACACACACACACACACAGACGCATAAATGAGATAGATACGTACATACGGAGAAAGACTGACGTACAGACACGTAGGTAACATACATCATGCATATGCCATGTATAGAAATCACAAAAGATATAGAGGATATGTGCACAGGTGTATGTACATAGGTAAATACATGTATTTGCTTTGTTTTTTCACAGATAACACTATATATCTATATATAACACTATAATCTACTATACATCTTTCTTTACCTTGAGTTTTCCTCCTAAGAGTATATCTCAGAGACCCTTCCATATCAGTGCACCCAGATATGTTTTGTTTCTCAAAATAAATATGTTAACAAAAAATTATGGAAAAAAATCAGCAAGAAATGCCTTTAGACTCAGTGTGTTTCGATTTCTTATTTCTAGCTATGCCCACCTGTGAAGGACACCTGCTTCCTACCTGCCCCTTCCTTAGTTCTCTGAAGGAATTTATAGATAATTCAGTGGGTGCTGACAGAGGGAAAGAAGGTAGTCTCGTTTCTGATCCTCCATTCACTTCTCTCTGCCCCCTCCGATACCTAATGTCTCCTTCTTACAGAAAGAAAACCCAACCCAATCAGAATAATTGGCTCAGTGGTATCTGGACACTGTGCATCTGCCCCCACATATGTACTTGATCCATTTAGAAATTCTCAGCCCAAGGAACACTCATTGCTGTGAAGATCAGGCAGTCCTGGGCTCAGAGTCTGGCTGAACACCTCCTAGGTGTGTGAACCTGACATACCGCTTCATCTTGGGAGACAACTTTGCATTTGTCAGTCCCACCTGTAAGTGAGACTGAATTAAATGAGATGCCAAGGAAAAAGCACCTAACACAGTACCTGTGTTGGAGGTCTCCCCAAAACCGCCCTCAGATTTCAGGATTCTCTAGAAAAGCCAGAAAAACACAGTTACAGTTTATCACAGTGAAAGGATACATAGTGAATGCTGCAGGAGAAATAGACACATAGGGTAGAGTCCTTCTAGTTGTGCAGTGCTTCCAGAGGGCACGTACCTCTCCCAGCAGTGATAGGTGACCCCATGTTGGAAGTATCATTACCCTTGGGGGAAGCTCCCCCAAGCCTTGGTGTCCTGGGTTTTCATCAGGGCTCAGACACAGAGGCATGGAGCACCCTCTCAACCCCAATGTCAAATTGATACCAGCATGTTCCAAAGCCCTGGGCATACAAAAATGATCACTTGAGGGGCACTTGGGTGGATCAGTCAGTTAATTGTTTGCCTTCGGCTCAGGTCATGACCTCAGGGTCCTGGGATCGAACCCTGCATCAGGCTTCCTACTCAGCAGGGAATTCTGTTTATTCTGAAAGAATTTTATCCTTAAGTGATCAGCCCTCTAATAAATAAATAAAATCTTTAAAAAATAAAAAAATAAAAAAATAAATTAAAAAAAATTTAAAAAACCACAATCATTTGCCATATATCTCACTGTTAGTATTATACTGTTAAGATATCTGGAAACACTCTCATCGGGCACAATATTCCAAGGACACACAGGTCAGCTCCCAGGAGCTGGTCAAGGGCCAGTCTGGAAGAATTCAGGAACGTGCAGGGTTTGGGCAAACCAGACCTGCCGAGTTAACTCTTTCTGCACAAAGCCTGTCACTGTAAGTAATTAAAGGCTTCTTTCTCCCCCTCAAATCCTCCCTTCTCCTGACTCAAGAAAGATTACTGATAATCTAACAAAAAGCCATTGACATTGAGCTCTGTCTTAGTGCCAAGCACTGTGTTGAGTGTTGTCTCTCCGCTCTTACAATGATTCTCAATGATGTCACTTGTTTCTCATTTTACAGAAAATGAAACCAAACTCAAAGACCTTGAGTGATTTATTTAATGTCCACCCCTTCCGTGGACTGAGTTCGGGGAGATGATTCAAGTCAAGCTCCCGAAAACCGAGGCTTGGCTATACTCACCTCCACTTCCCCTACATTTCCTAATATGGGTGCATTGCTATGCCAGAGACCACAGGCATAGCGCTTCTGTGTGGAGGCCCAGCACATTCATGAAGTTTCTCATCTTTTTTTTAAATGTCATTTCCCCAAGGGAGACTTCTGTGGATCCTCAAACTTAATTCAATCTCCCTGTCAGCAGAGTCACAAGCAATTTGTACTAAGGACAATCAGGAAGAAAGGGAGACTTAGTCATGAGAAGTGAATAAAGACAGGGTGTCTCATTTGCCGCCGTGGGCCAGTGGACACCGTGTCCTTGGCCAAGCGGGTGGGCGCATCTTCCTCTACCTGCTGTCAGAGAAGCTCAGCCTGGACAGACACCTGACTGTAGTATTAGACTTAGATGCTTGTGAGGAAGGAATTTGCTGAGGAAGAAAGGGCATGACATTTGTACCATCTTTTAAATTGTCATTGTAAGTGACAAATATTTAAATGTTGGGGACCTTGGGCCAAATCCCAAACCACCTTATTATTTAAAGCTCGCAGAGTAGTGCATTTTATTTCTCCTTTGAAGTGCACAGGAAAATTGTAACAATGATCAATTAAAATACACAATAGCTATTTTCCTAACATGTATTGTAAGTTGCTTGAAAGCAAGAATATGGGGTGCCTGGGTGGCTCAGTTGGCTGAGCATCTGCCTTCAGCTCAGGTCATGATCTCAGGGTCCTGGGGTGGAGCCCCACACTGGGATCCCTGCTCAGTGGGGAGTGCGATTCTCCTCCCTCTACCCCTCCCCCGCCTAGTGCTCTCTCTCTCTCTCTCTCTCTCTCTCTCTGTCTCAAATAAACAAATAAACCTTTAAAAAAAGCAAGAATAATTTTTGATTTATTCATAATTATATTGCCAGTGTCTGCAACTTATTGAAAGTTTTGATGAATAAGCACATGAATAAATTAGTACTGTGTAAATGGGAGGTGTGCTATCCTTAGGATGGTTTCTTATACCCTTTGCGAGGGCTGATCCCTTAAAGGTAAAATTCTATCAGAATAAACAAAAGAGTAATATGGACCAAACCGTGTATCCTCGGAATTCATATATTGAAGCCCTAATCCCCAATGTGACTGTATTTAGAGATAGGGTCTTTGTGGAAGTAATTTGGGGTCAATGAGGTCTGACCCTATAGAATTAGTATATTTCTAAGAAGAGATACCAGAGAGCTCACTCTCTCCACCATGTGAGGACACAGTGAGAAGGTGGGTCATCTGCAATCAAAGAAGAGAACTCTTGCCAGAAACCAGATTGGCTGACACCTTGATCTTGGATTCCCAGCCTCCAGGATTTTGAGAAAGTAAATTTCTGTTGTTGAAGCCACCCGGTCCGCATTATTTTGTGATGGCAGCCCAAGAAGACGAATACAGACTGTAGATTTTAAGTGCATGGGCTCAGAAGCCAGATCTGCCTGAGTTCAGTCCCCATCTCTACAACTTACTAATTCTGTAGAGTTCATCATATTAATTATTTTCCCTGTGCCTCCATTTCTCACCAGTGTAATGAAGATAACATTCATCTATTTCACAGGGTTTTGAGGACTTACTGGCTTATTATTACATGGGCAGCCCTTAAAACAGAGCCTGGGACACAATAGGAGCCATATGAATGAGCCAGGCTATGTTTCCAAAGATGGCACCCCAGCAAGGCTTCTTCCATGTGCTCTTTTGTAATGGGATCTTTCCATGTCCATGAAGAGGTAGAGTCCGTGTGCCCTTTCCTTAAATCTGGGTTTCCCCTGTGAGCCACTCTGACAATACAGTGTGGTAGGAGATAGCTATGGAACTTCAAAACTGGATCAGCTTCCATCTTTATTTCTTGGAACACAGCTTTTTGGAACCCAGCTTCCACACTGAGGAACCTAAAATCAGCCACAAGGAGCCCGAAATGGAAGAAAAGCAAGATCCCAGACCACAGCCCCAGATGAGCTCCCAGCGGCATCCAACATCAGTTGCCCCTATGCAAGTGAGGCTGTCTTGGACCTCTCAGCTTTCCCAGAACATACACTGACACCCTGTGAATCAGGAATGCCACTGGCAAACCCATGAGATCATGAGAATAATAAATTGTTGGTTTAAGACAAAATTTTGGGTGGAAGTTACGCAGCGAGAGATAACCAAAACAGAAAGTAGAACCAGATATTGTTTCTTGTGTAACAAAAATGCGTCATCAGTGTGTGTGACCAGCTGTGGCCTTGGGAGACAGCATAGGCTGAGGAGCAGCAGGGAGACCGTTAACAAGGCTGGAAAAGCAGTGAGCAAATTGTTATTGGAGATTGGAGAAAAGGGAAGCTGTTTTATGTAATGGTACTTCATTGGGCAACACTTTACCCACAGGAAGGTGACAGACAAAAAGCATGCTTAATACACTTACCGATCTGAACTAAGGAGAGTCCTGGAATAATGTTGAAAGTACCAAATGGCTTGGTATTTTTTTTTTAGCTGCCTGTGATAAATGGGGGAAAGAGGGATGGTCTAAAGAAGGAAATGTTCAATACTCAAGCAGAAATTAGAATATTTTCAACTTGCGGCTTAGAAAATAAAATTGTTTCTATCGCTCAGCTTCTCTAAGGAGTAAAAAGGGTCTCAAAGTAAATAAAAACTTGAAAGAAAGAACAATCCAGGGCATTGCCACTAAAACATAGCCTCAGGTCAAGATCAAGTAAAGGGCATGGCTGTTAACTTTCTTTGTTACGGCTTCAGAAAAATGTAAAGAGGTATCTCTTAGACCTCATTGCTAGACGAAAGGACTCTAAAGAAAGTCAAGAATGTTGGGCTACAGGATCTTGGCTACACCCCAAAGAAGAGAGACATCTTTCCTGTAGAGATCTGTGGATGCTTTTTTTTTCTAGTAGTGTGAACCCCAGCAAGATTCATAGGAACCAACAAAGTTGTACAGAAAATTGTACAAATGGGAGTGACACCAGCTTGAACTAAAAAAGACAGAGATGGGCTTGCAAAAATGGATGAAAGGGAGCAGGAGGTATGAAAAGTACAGCATAGGAAATATAGTCAATGCTTTGTAACAATGTGCACTGTATGGGGACAGACAGTAGCTCCCCTTGGGGTAAGCACAGAGCAATGTATAGAGTTGCTCACTGGCTATCTGGTATACCTGAAACTCATGCAACATTGTACGTCAACTATAGTTCAGTTAAAAAAATTCTTAATTAAAACAAAGAGACGGAAACATTTCAAAATGAAAAAGACCTGTGCACCCCCACATTTCTATGACTTAAGAGTGAGAGTAAGGAACCAACTCAGCACGAGCTATAAATATAAGCCATTCCTAATGGAACAGGAAATAAAAAACTCTCAGAAGACAAATTACAGAGTCAGAACAGCAGAGCCAAAAGCTACTGAGAAAGATCCCCCAAAGCAGCAATGGGCCCTAATAAATATGCACTCTCTGCCTGCAGAGCAGCGAGAATTGGTAACATATGCACTGGATTTCAGAATTGCTATGGACCAGCGACTACCACCAACCTCCCTGGTCACCCCGTCCTTGTGTCTACTTTATGCTGAGCATGTGGAGGCAAATCGATTGTCTTTTTTGGCTCACAGGCCTCCCCACCTGAGGAACTACACCCAAGGATCCTCACTTAGATTTAGAAAACAAGATCTTGAACCTTGAGGCTGAGCCTGATGCCATAACAGGATGGGAATGTTAGCAGCCTTGGGAGGAAATGACTATAGTTTGCATGCCAGAGGAATATAAATTATGGCCCCAGGCAGGCCACGCTGGATCTGGCTTCTAAGGACTGCCGGGGCAATGCTTCCCATCCCACATGCCCTTTTGCAATGTGATCCTGAAGCATATTTGTGGCAGTGACAAATCAGAAGCAACCTAAATGTCCAACATCAGGGGATGGGTAAATTATGTAAAGAGTATTAAATTATGTAATGGTTGACTCTTTGATGGCATAGAGTGAATGATGCTCATGACAAAAATTTTAAATGAAAAAAGGCAGAGTATAGAATAAGCCTTTTTTCAATAAATAGATAAATAAATAAATATATACAGTAAGCAATGGGGCCTGGTAGGAGAGAACTGTGCAATTTGCAAGGCTGGAGCTGAAGAGGGTTACAGCCTTCTCACTGTACCTGGGAACACTGACCTTGATAAGTAGTCTCCATACGGAGAGAAGCCAAGCGGCCAAGTGCTGAGGCCCACATGTTGCAGAACAGGGGCCTCTATCCTGAGCTTAGCTGACCTCCCAGGCAGCATCCAACACCAACTGCTTACCATATGAGTAAAGCCATTTTGGAACTTCTAGCTCTCCTGTGGTGCCCAGCTCAACACCACATGAAGCAGAGGAAATATCCGATCACAGAACTGCGGGAAATAATGCATTGTTGTTTTATGCAACTATATTTTGTTTTGTTTTGTTTTTTAATGTTTTATTTATTTTTTAAAGATTTTACTTACTCATTTTTGAGAGAGAGAGAAAGAGAACAAGCAGGGGGAGCTGCAGTGGGAGCAGAGGAAGCAGGCTCCCCACTGAGCAGGGAACCCAACGTAGGCTTGATCCCACGACCCTGGGATCACGACCTGAGCCAAAGGCAGACGTTTAACAGACTGAGCCACCCAGGTGCCCTGTGCAACTATGCTTTGGTGTGATTTGTTGCACAATAACAGGTAACCAAAATGGTGAATGTTTATTTTTACTGTGATTTTTTAATTTTTAATTTTTTTAATTTTTTTAAAGATTTTATTTATTTGACAGAGAGACACAGCAAGAGAGAGAACACAAACAGGGTGAGTGGGAGAGGGAGAAGCACGTTTCCCACGGAGCAGGGAGCCTGATGCAGGACTCGATCCCAGGACCCTGGGATCATGACCTGAGCCAAAGGCAGACACTTAATGACTGAGCCACCCAGGCGCCCTACTGTGATTTTTTTAAAGATTTGCTTATTTATTAGAGAGAGAGAGGAGGGCAGAGGGAGATGGAAGGGGAGAGAGGAGCAGACTACCTACTGAGCACAGAGCCCCACATGGGGCTGGGTCTCATGACTCTGAGATCATGAACCTGAACCAAAGTCAAGAATCAGAGGCTTAACCAATTGAGCCACCCATGCACCCCTTTACTGTAACATATATATATATATTTCTATGGTGCTTCAATTTCCCTTGCCTGGGCTCAGGTCCACACTGGATCTGGTGGAGAAGAGGAACCTCAGGGTGTCCAGTTTTCACTCAACCTTTGCTTGCAGTGAAGCAACTCTGCAAATCACCTCTTACACAGCCTGCTGGAACCCAAATAAAGTCACAGATTGGGATACACAAGGATGACACAGACACCTGTCACAGGATGTGATGAAGTTTAACAAGGATGAATGCAAGGCTCTGAATTTGTATTAAAAGTCAGCTGCCCAAGGACATGTGGCTTAGCAGAAACATACATTTATTAACTCAGGCTTTTTTTTTTTTTGCATTAAGCTTATAAGTATTGCAAGAATAATGAGGCTGCCAAAAAACCTCATGTGGTTGTAGACTTTATTAATAGAAGTAAAGCACCCAGAATAAGGAAGGCTATCGGACTCCTCCAACGGGGTCAGACCACACATAGAAGATTAGGTTTTGCCCAAAGCACAAGAAAAGTGAAAGAACAAACTGGAGTGAATTCAGGAGAGAATGGCAAGACAGTTTGCAGTACTCAAGAATGTATTATGTATCACTTTCAGTTTAAAAAGTAGAGTGAATTAATGGGTGTACAGATGCCTAGGTAAATGGCTAAGGGAATAAGTTTTTCAAATTTGAAAACAGTCATGCTATGCCTTGATCTCATTTGTGCATTAAACAAAATACTTACTAAATGGATACTGAGTTCCTAGCATTTTCCTAAGTATTAGAAAGACAGCAGTGAGTTCCCGCCCATCATGTAGCTGGCATTTTAGGTAAAACCTAGTAAACCAATGAGATTATTTGGGAGATGTATGTGTGATGAAGCCAATAAATTGGGTCAATTGGGTAGAAAGCCTTGAGGGATCGAAAGTCTTGATTTTGGTTATTCAAAGAAAGCCTCTCCAAAGAAATTACATTGGAAATGGAACTTAACCAATAAGAAGGAAATTCAGTGAAATAATTGAAAAGTATCTTTCCAGGCAGTAGGAGCTGATGGTGGAGATATCCTGCAGGAGGAAAAAGTTGGCACTGTATAAAGACAAATGGAGAAAAAGCCAGTGTGTTTGGAGCATTATGACACAGAGTGGTGTAAGTGAAGATTAATCAGATGGGCATGTCCATCCTGAACTTAAGATTTTATTTCTTTGAGAGAGAGAGAGTGAGCAGGAGGAGGGAGAAGGAGAAACTCTCAGGGAGACTCCGTGCTGAGCATGGAGCCCACCGTGGTGCTCGATCACATGATCCTGAGATCATGACCTGAGCCGAAACCAAGAGTTGGATGCTCAACCAACTGAGCCACCCAGGCGTTCCGCATTCTGAATGTAAATGTCATTCCACTGTTCCCAGAGCATGTTCCCTGCCATGGTGTGGGTATTGAAGTCAGGTTTGGAGCTTGCCTCATATGGTCCTTGTACAGAGAAGATACAAAGAAAGAGGAGTCTAGTGCCCACAGAAGCTCTCTTCAGCTCTCTGGAAGGCTGGCACGTGGAAATCAGGTGGCTTAGGGTCAGGGTTTCTGTGTCCCCAGGAGGGGGCATTATGATCACCAGTTGGTAGAAACTACACGGGTTGTTCAGCTCAAGCACAGGCAGAGTTTTCTAATTAATATCCCCATCCAATGACACAATGTGTCCTGGTAGGTAATGACTTTCTCATCCCAGGAAAAGTCCAGGCGAAGTCTGGGTACTGCCTTAAGGTTACACTTGTTGGAAATCACACAACTGGCATTAGATTGGAATTAGTGTTTCCTAAAGGACAGGGCATGGGCCTCCGTTGGCAATGGTAGATGTTACATAGATGTTTCTTTAAGTAATCAGATGAAGCAGTACAGAGACTACTGCTTTTCAATTTCTTCTCTATTATTCTGTTTATTTTAAGGTTTTATTTATTTATTTGACAGAGAGAGACACAGCAAGAGAAGAAACACAAGCAGGGGGAGTGGGAGAGAAGCAGGCTTCCTGCTGAGCAGGGAGCCCGATGTAGGGCTCCATCCCAGGACCCTGGGATCATGACCTGAGATGAAGGCAGATGCTTAACAACTGAGCCACGTAGGCACACCCATTATTCCAGTTTTTTAATGGAAAATTCTTCTGTATTTTATTCAAGTATAACTAACACAATGTTATATTAGTTTCAGGTGTACAATATAGTGATTCCACAATTCTATACATGACTCAGTGCTCATCACAATAAATGTATTCTTAATCTCCATCACCTGTTTCACCCATCCCCCACCCACCTCCCCTCTGATAACCACCAGTTTGTTCTCTATAGTTAAGAGTCTGTTTTTGGGTTTGTCTCTTTTTTTCTTTCTTTTTTTTTTTCTCCTTAAATTCTGTCAAGGAGAACATCTCATGTGTCTTTAATAGTTAACACTTGCTTTGTATCCCTTTCTTCTTTTTAAGATTTATTTATTTATTTAAGAGAGAGGGCACACAATCAGGATCATAAGCAGGGGGAGAAGGAGAAGCAAACTCCCTGCTGAGTAGGGAGCCTGATGCAGGGCTCTATCCTAGGATGCTGGGATCATGACCTGAGCCAAAGCCAGACACTTAACCGACTGAGCCACCCAGGCACCCCATGTATCATTTTCTTAAAAAAAGAAATAAATGCTTAGATGACTCTTTCCCAGGTAATAGTATCTTGCCAGATTTTTAAAACATTATTTTGTTCCCACTGTATTTCTGTATGTATATATTTATATATTTAAGGTAATTGATGTGGGATTTATATTTGTGGCAATAACAAAGACTACTTTTATCAATAAACTATATTACTGAAGAGTCACAGTGACTTAAAAGAAAATATCATGCATGCAGGCATGGATGTTATACAGTGTGGATCATTACTATGGAGAAAAATCATTCTAGTGCTAGGCAAATGCTTGACATTTAGAAAACTCTGGTTAGTTATTAAGGTCCTTCCAATCCTGAGCTCTTTCGATTCCATGAAACAAAATGGGGTTTAAATTGTTTTGCTGATTCTCTTGAACAAAGTCAACTCTTTTAAAGAAAACAGAAAGGCAGGATTCAGGTATGTATTTCAGCTGAATGGAGAGTCATCCCCAGGGATCTTCAGCCCTGCCATCTACTATTTCTTTCGGTTGTAAGGTTCAAAAAAACACAACTGCAATGGCTAATTTTGTATGTCAACTTGGCTAGCTTACAGTAATCAGTTGTCTGGTCAAACACCAGTCTATATGTGGCTATAAAGATAATTTTAAAGATTTTTTTAAATTTATTTATTTTAGAGAGGGGGCATGAATGGGGGGAGAAGCAGAGGAGTGGGGAGAAGGAGGAGGGGAAAGAATCTCAAGCAGACTCCATATTGAGTGTGGAGCACCCAACACAGGACTCAATCTCACAACCCTGATATCATGATCTTGAGATCATGACCTGAGCCAAAACCAAGAGTCAGATGCTTAACCAACTGAGCCACCCAGTGCACCACATAAAGATATATTTTTAGATGTGATTAACATTCAGTTGACTTTAAAGTAGATTAGCCTCCATAATGTGGGTGGGCCTGATACAATCAGTTGAAGGCTATGATCAAAGACCTGTTTCCTGAAAGAGAAGGAATGCTCCCTCCAGGCTGCAATGTAAGAATTCTGCCATAGCTTCCTGCCTTCAGACTCAAGACTGCAACATCAACTTTTACCTGGATGTCCAGGCTGCCAGCTTACACTATGAACTTCAAATTTGCTAGCCCCCACAATCATGTGAGCCAGTTCCTTCAAGTAAATCTGACTTTATTTCTATAGATTATCTATCTATACACACTATCTACACACACACACACATAACAGTAACAAAAACCTTAGAGGAATTTGTTCTGTGCTACTAACACTATGGTGGTGGACTTCAGGTAATACTTGATCCAGGGGCTCAAATGGTAGCATGAAGATTTATTTTTACCCATGTCTTGGGTCTGATTCCTGATTGCAGATTCATCATCAGCATCTGCAAGGTGCCCCTTGACAGCTCCAGGCTTGCATCCTTCCAAGTCCAAGTACAAAAGTGAAATAATATCTTATCCTCCAACAGTTCAAACAATTGTCATGGGCCTAAATGCCTCTGTTCCCAGTTAATCTCCTGTTCATCCCTGAACTAATCCCTGAGGTCAGAGGGTGGAACACACTGATCTTCTCACCCTTGTGCATGAGGGTGGAGAGGGTTGCATCCCCAGAGGGAATGACTTCAGCGATACTGTTATCAGATCTAGGATTAGAAGATCTGGGACGGGAATAACAGCACTCCATTGCACCATACCTCTCAGATATTAATGGGCACAAGAGTCACCTGGGGGCTGGTTAAATGAAGATTCTGGTTCATTAGTTCTGTGATGGGGCTTGCAATTCAGCATCTCTGATAAACTCCAGATAATTCTGATACGGCTGGTCCATGGACCACACTTTGAGTACCAAGTCATTATGTCGTATATTCCAGAGGCTGGCTGATAACCATCCCTAATTACAGTGAGTGGTCAGACCAAGGGGGAAGGGAGGTTCTGCTTCAACACAGCGTTTTACCAGCCATAACCCATCACTCCAGTGAGGCTCTGTCTCTTCCTTGCATGCTGGAGGCATGGACAGAAAGGTGGTCAGACACATACATCATGCAGCATGAGCCCCTGGGGCTGCTCAGTCATGCTCAGGGTAAGCGAGGACAGATAAAGATGTCCCTGTTACCTGGATGCCTTTGTGGAGAAGTCTGAATTCCTCAAGACTTACACAATTCACCAGTCGAATCAGAGAAACAGCCCAGAGCTGCTGTTTGTTATGTTATGAGCGAGATCCACTAGAGAAACCAGAGGTCAAGGTAGGGTCATATAATTTCATGGTTGAAGATTTTGCCCATACTGCATACTTCTCAGATAAGGTGTTTATTGCTGTAGGGGAAACTTGAACTTTGTTGGGCAAAGGAGACCAAAGTCTTTTACTTTTTAAATACCATGTTAGTCTTTCAGCCAAAGGCTTACCGGCAGGCTTCTGTGTCTAGGTTTTAAAGAGTGCAGGATTTGGGAGGAATCTGATCCGAGAGAATCATCGAGCCTTATAGAGAATGTCGACAATTGGATCAACTGTTCCAAGTTATATG
This sequence comes from Callorhinus ursinus, assembly GCF_003265705.2. NCBI lineage: Eukaryota > Metazoa > Chordata > Mammalia > Carnivora > Otariidae > Callorhinus > Callorhinus ursinus. The sequence continues at coordinate 3,392,499 of NW_027397149.1, forward strand.
CCAGACAATCAATAGCTGATTCAATCAGGATTTTAGCTATAACAAGGAACAGTTCTATTTCCGTCATTAAGGGGAATCTGGCTCATCTTTTCATGGTTGATCTGACTCTCCGATATTAACCACAACAATTGTCAAACAAATAAGTAAAATAAATACAACCATCCCCCCAAAGTAGTCTTAAAGGAGTGGTGATTTATGTCACAGAATCCTGATAGGACTTTTAATAATAATTTCTGGCCAGATTTCACAGAAAGACAAAATGTAGCACAGCCAAGCAAAGAGACCTTGAATTCATAGGGTAGAGGTTGAGGTTCAAACACATATCCCGGCTTTCTGGTACATCTTCAAGAATCTGAAATCAGTCTCCTTTGCTGAAATAAATTGCAAATTATGAGGATTTATTTCCAAAATATCTTACTTAATTTCACTTGGTCATTCGATTTTTAAATTCATTCATGTGTTCATGTATTGCTTTCCAAGATGAAACTAAATCTATTATGGAGAAGATAATCAGGGTATTTGAGTATTTTCCTTGGCTGAATATACTTTCCCTGAGGCAGAGAAAGTCAGGTTTGTCCAACATGGATTTCTACCACCTAGCACAGTGCCTGGCAAAAAGGAGGCACTCACGTATGTTATTTAAATGAATGATATAATAAACAACTAGATTCAAATATCCACAAAGACACATTTTTTTTCCTCTACCAGAAATAAATTTCTGGTGGGAAAGATAAAATCATGTGAGGAAATAAAAATGTATATACAAAGAAAAAAAGGCATAAAATTGCCTGGTATGTTTCAAAACAGGTAAAGATTTTGATACAAATCAAATGATAAACTGCATGGTGGGAACTGGTAAGAGGTAAGTAGGCAAAGGAAGGAAGGGGCCAGATTATGATTTGTATTTGTTAGCTACTTTCAGGTGTAAGTGGTGTCTGAAATACAATTAGAAGTGGTTTAAGCATTAAAAAAAATTGTAACAGCACATGTAACTGAAAAGTCCAGAATATCCAGGTTCAGGCATGGCTGGATCTAGGTGTTCAAATGATGTCATCAGGAATCTGTCTCCCAGAGCACCTGGGTGGTCTGCCTTTGGCTCAGGTTATGATCCCAGGGTCCTGGGATCGAGCTCTGTGTGGGAATCCCTGCTCAGCAGGGAACCTGTTTCTCTTCCTCCCTCTCCCTGTGCTGCTCCCCCTGCTTGTGCTCTCTCGCTCTCTCTCTCTCTCTCAAGAATAAATAAATAAATAAATAAATAAATAAATAAATAAATAAATAAATAAAATGAAAAAGTATGTGCATCTGCAGCCCCGAGCTGACATTCTCCCAGTTGAGGAATTTCATCAGAAACAAATACGTCTTTATCTATGATGTGGATCCATGGTCTGTTAGCTTTAATCTGCAGCCTGGATTAGGTCACATGCCTGTTCTTTAGCCAATCAGTGGAGCCCAATGATGATGGTATTCTCATAGGCCACCCTAGATCACATTCTTATCCCTGTATCCTGGAAGTGTGAGCAGTCTTACTCAAATGGCATGGATTGAGTTTGGGAGAAGTAGGAATTCCTAAAGGAAAACTACATCAAGCAAGAAAGCAGCTAGACCTCTCCTAGCCCCTGCCAAAATTCACAACATGCTGTCTGATCACACTTATAAAACTTTCTAGAAGATGCAAACTCATCTCTAGCGATAGATCAGTGGTTGCTTGTTTATGGGAGGGGGAGTAGAGACGAGGAATTGCAAAAGGGTAAGAGGAAACTTTTGTCTTCGGGGTAAATGTGTCAAAATTTCTCAAAGTGTATGCTTTAAATATGTGCAGTTAATGTATGTCATTTATGCTTCCACAGAGCTATAAAATATTGTAAGAGGGAAAAGATGAAGGTCAGGCAAACAGGTGTCTAAGACGGTATGCCACAAAGCAGTGAGGAGTCGGCACAACTTTTTATTCAGAAAAGTAATATAACTAAGAATGTTAAGATCATTATGGAAACCGTACGAGAAACTATCAGGGTGGCGACAGGGTAGAAACAAGGAGGCATATCAGATGTCTCTCATGCCCCACCTGACACGTCTCAGCCCACCTGGTACTTGAGATTTTGCTGTGTGCAGGTGCAACCTGACTCTACCCCATCCCTAGCTTTCTGCTCTACACCTTTTGTGTTGCCAAAGCTGGGAAGCCGGCAGCAGCCAGCCTGGCATTCAACATGCCCACCCTGGGAGTCTATGGAAGATGCAAGCCAGAGCATAAATGCTCCCTCTTCTATCCCCTGGATGGATAATTCTTTGTCATGCTCTAATTACTTCTTTGGAACGTTCCAGCTGGATCAAGCCCCCGTTGCCCATAGCAATGACCAGCTCAACAGCGCTCTCTTCTACTGGTTTCTCTGCTTCCCTCTTCCACTCTCCCTGAATTGCTCCCCTCACTAAGCCACCTGCAGTGAATGCTGCAGGCTCTACTTTCCAGGGCTTTGGGGAACCTGAAAAGGATGAAAGTGAATATGATCGTCTAAGTGAATAGCGCTGACAGCCTGAACTAAGGCAATGCTGGTTTGGATGGAGAAGCAGAGAAAGAATGACAGGTCATGGTGACTGGCCTTGCAGAGAGGAGGAGAGACTGCATGCATTTAATTCACCCAGGACATCAGTAGACAACCAGAGGAAACCCAAAGACAGAAATGATTGTTTTACAAAACAAAACAAAACAAAACACATAGTGTCAGAATTATCTAGGACCCATGGTTCTGAGAAGGAGCTAACATTTCCGTTTTCTGGACACTGAAATTGTGGACATTTGACTTTAGATTTTTTTTTTGATGATACAGTGATTGTTTACCAATGATTTTAAGACATTATAAGCATATATAACCGTTCATGTACTGAAAGAAAGGTAACAAGACAGAGGAATTCAGATGGGGCACATTGGGGATGGCTTGTCTTTATGCCATGTTATGTAGGGCCTCACCTGGAAGACTCTCAGGTCAGGGTCTGGAATCATCTGTTGGCTCATGAGTTGCCCATCTGGTGGTGAATCCTGGCTATCATGTGGGGGCTTCCTCTCACACAGCTGAGTCCCAGCCTTTTGGAGGGAGGGAGAAAGGCATGCAGTGTCATTCCCTTGGTCAAGGCGGTCTCAAAAGTCTGCCTACACTCAACCAAAGGAACCATGGATCCCACATGGGATGGAGGATTGTCAATGTCACATTGCAAAAAGGGATCATGTGTTAATTTCCTATTGCTGCTGTAACAGATTACCATACATTATTGGCTTAAAGCAACACATCTTTAATTCCATAGACAGCGCTATCCAGCAGAAATATAATGCAAGCCACACGGGTGATTTAAATTTTCCCAGAAAGCACATTTATGAAAGTAAAATTTAGATAGGAAAAACTACTTATATTATTATTTTGCTTAACCCAGTTATCCAAGATTCTGCCATTTCAGTGGGAAATCAATATTACAACAACTGAGATGGTTTACATTGTTTATACTAAATCTTCAAAACTCATGGTTTATTTTATACTTATACCATACCACACCTTCAATATCATTGGTGGCAATCAGACTGCATAGCTACAGAAGGTAAGGTTGAAGTTTTTCTGAGGGTAAACCTCTAAAAATCCAAATATGAGGCTTACATCACATACACAATCCGATGTCCAAACCCTCCACTCCCAGAGAGATTTTTCAGTTTTAGACATTGCTTCTCTAGCTTCTGTCTACCAGATCACGAGTAGGGTTAAGGGTGCAAGTGAGGGGATAGTATGCTATCCCAGGTTGACTCTTGACAAAGGGCCCCTGATCATTCACTTCCAGTTCAACCATTCTCCCCACTTCTGTTCTCTATAGTAATAACTTATACTGAGAATAGGTAATTGAGCTACGGGGTGGTGGCTCAGTTTTGAAAAATAAAATTTCACTCCTGCTTTCTCTCTCTAGTGCTGGAACTATATCAGTCCCTGAAGGGTAGTTTCCCAGCAGGTTGGTAGATGGACAAGGCTTAGCTTTGGTATCTTCTTCTCAGCTTCCCTACCGCTCCAGGGTCAAGTCCTTGTCCACAATTACAGCAGAGAACATATTCCCTTTCCCTGCAGGTTCTTCTTATGCTACCTACGTGGAGGACCCTCATTCATGTGGACCCCACGCAAATGTTAATTCTCCGTAAGAAACTTCTCCAACACTAATCTCCCTCTTTCTTCATTTCATTTCAAATCCCCTTGTATATCTTCTTTCTATCAGAGCCCTTAACACTTTTTACTCTGATGGTTTATTCATTTCTCTGCCACGCCAATGTATTGTTACATTTTCCAAGGAAAAGACGATGCCATTCATCTCTTCATTCTCTGTGATTATCACAAGGCTTTTCCCATAGTAGATATTCAACCATCGGGACTCCTTTGGTCCAGTGAATAGAGGAAAGCTAATTGGCCCATATGGGGGAATGAATGTGTGACCTTGGCTTTATCTCCATGAGCTTGGAGACAAGATTTGCATGCTTTTGTTGTCCTGGGTCAAGGGAACCACATGCTGTTCAAAGTACTAGGGTTTGAATACAGGGATATTTGACAATACACCTGTTTAGTTAGATAAAGGGGACCTATTCATATACTGTGGGAAAGGAATCAATGAAGTTCCTGGCCCCTTTGCCTTTCACAATAGTCTTTCTGAGCAGCAGAAAGAGAGAGCCTCTAAGAAGGTGATTAATGTGAGCTCCTGCTGAGGACTTCAAATTGATCTTGGCAAAGAAAATGTCATTTCTCTGCCTGTCCCTTGGTCTCAGAGAGAAACTACGGAAAGGAGAGTTTCAAACAGATTGAAGAGGATATGCAAGATATTTTCAGGGAAGACAGAGGTTATAGTAAGGCAGAGGATATTTACACTTGGGGTAAATACAAGTGGACTCACCAACTCAATAATAAAAGTTCATTTCCATATTATGTTGCCTTGTTCTTGTTAGCATCTTTAACAATGACACAGTTGATCCTTCATGTGACACCCTGATCTCATGGGCCATTGACCCCACAACTACAGTGGCTTTCACTCTTTATTTTTCAGGTATTTATAGATACATACTATTTGCCTGACACTGTCCTCAGTTCTGAAGAAATGGAAATAAATCAGACATGGTTCCAGCCCCGAGGAAGCCAATATTCTAATGGTGAGACAGATATAAAAACACAAAATTATAATCTGTCATAAATACAATAATAGAGATGACTATGAAATATATTGTTGATACAGAAAAGAGGAGTATTTATTTCCCTTTGTCACTTTGCTCATTCATTATATATATAATACATAATTACATAACATTTATATAGTTATATTTATATGTATATACATATAAATATATGTGTGTGTGTATATATATATATATATATGAGTGTGTTATAGCAGTAGAAAGAACAAAGTTGCTATTTTGAAAGTTCCCTGAGCTAACAAACACTTGGATTGTTCAGAAATCTAAAGAGGTCACAGTGTGGCTGTTCTATATTGACCACTAGAGCTTAGCAGTCAAGGGCAGAGTGGCATAAAATGAGGTTGGAGAAAGAAGTAGGTCACATCATGAAGGGCTTTGTAGGGTATGCTAAGCAGTTAGCTCTGGGTGGTTTTTGTTGTTGTTGTTGTTGTTGTTGTTGTTGTTGTTGTTGTTGTTTTTGTAGATGAAGGGATTTAGGTCACCAAGTAACAAAATATGATTTATAATCTTGCATGATCATTCTGGCTGTCAAGTGAAGAACAAATTTGGGGGTGGAGGTAGATAAAGGTGAAAGAAAGAAAGTCAAGAGGCAGAGAGATCTGTTGGGAAGTTGTGGGTAGTAGTTTAAGTGAGAAATTATGGTACCTTAGACCCAGAAATGACAGTAAAGTTGGAGAGAAGAAGGTACATGGAAAGCCATCCACCACACATACAATAATGCAGGAATGAGCAAGAAGAATCCAGGAAGAGGGAAAAACATGTAAAAAAAAGGGAGGCAAAGAACAGTTGAAGGAACTTTGTCTTCTCCTAGTCACCAAGAACAGCTTAATCATACCAGAAACATCACAGTCATCGCCACCATGATCATCATCATCACTGCCACAACCACCATAATCATCACCACCACCACCATCACTATCATCTTCACTGCCACAACCACCACCATCATCACCACCACCATCATCATCACCACCACTATCATCATCACCACCACCACCATCATCATCACCACCATCATCATCACCATCATCATCACCACCATCATCACTGCCACCATCATCATCATCACTGCCACAACCACCACCATCATCATCACCACCACCATCATCATCACTGCCACATCATCATCACCACCATTACCACCACCATCACTATCACCACCATCATCATCACTATCCATCACCACTATCATAACTATCATCCACATCATCTTCATTTCAAAAACCATCATAATGAATAATAATCTGTAATGCATATAGTTTTACATACAGTAAACTTTCATCAGTATTCACGCATTTGAATTTTTTGAGGTGGCTCCTCAATTTTGAGTACAACTTCTTATTTGAAACCTCTTTTCACACCACCCCATTCATCATCACTGAATGTTCAATTTCTAGATACCTCTCCATTGTCCTCAAGCTTTTTGTCTCTATCCTCGTGTGCCTTCCTTCCTCATTTCACCATTTGGTCAGATTTAACAACCTATCTTTTAATGCCCTGTAGATTTCATCATTTCTCTGAAATCCCTTTATATCCTAACAAGTCCGTAAACGTGGATCACGGTGAGCATTAAAATTTTCTGATTGTGAACATCAAAATTTGGTGAAGAGGGTAACCACTATGATCCAACTTTCCTTATTTGATCTCATTAAGAAATATCTCTCACCACTCCACCCAAGTCCTGGTACCAACTTATCCCCTCTGTGTTCAGCAGTCAACTCTCTGGAGAACCTCAGCTCCTACTTCAGAGAAAAGACAAAGACAACCTTCACACAGGTCCCTGTACCTTCTCTTACCTGCAGCTTAAAATCTTTCTTCAGACCATTCTTTTTATGACTTCAGCTTATCTTTGTATCCAGCCATGTCTTTTCTCAATGTCATCAATAACAGATACCAAACTCGCTACAAATTTACTTACTTCAGTTGAAATTTTTACCAGCAGCTCATCAGACACAGCTGTCTTTTGAAGTCTTGAAATTCTATTTTGACTGAGTCTGGTATCAAGATAGCAACTGCCTTAATGAGTTTTAAGCTTGTCACTATTTTATTCTCTCCATGCAGAGTGGAATTAGGGTACTTGATCATTGATTTCTCAGCTCTGAAGTTAATATGGGCCTGTTCCCTAGGTTTACCACAGAAAGAAGTGGGCACCTTCCTAGTCAGAAATGTATCCTTATTAAGTCCCTCTGAATATCTACATCCACAAAAGGATGTTACCACTTCCTAATCCTGGATATTGGTCTGTTAAATCACAGCAGTGTGATTTCAACTAGTTAAAAGAAGCTACACTCTTTTTTTTTTTTTTTAATGCCACAGGATATGCTCTTGAATTCAACTCAGTATTCACCAGAACGCCAATTAAGAATAACTCTATACAAAAGGTTATTTAAAAGATACAGTCCATGAATTTGGAAATTTCAATATCTATCTCTAGACAAAGCCACATCACTAGATTGCTGGGAAGCTTGATGATGCATGCAGATGCCTGAAAAAAAATTTTTTTCAGAACTATGCATTGGTGGGATAACTTCAAACCCTAGTGACATTCGTTATTAACAACAAACAAACAAAAAAGTGTTGTTCTTTACATTACAAGTATCTGCTTTGTAAGGATCTCAGAGATACATTCTAATCTGATCTTTGCGCCAAGAACATTTTACCCCTCCTGAAAAGTGGGCTTGTTTTTTATTTCATGGGCATTGTGAGTAATGGGAAAATAGTCAAAATTTCCTTAGGAAACCCAAAGTCAAATATTGGCTTCTTTTTCTGGAGTGCAGGTCATGGTGCTCCGCAATCTAGCCTTACGCCAAATTCTATTGACTACCCTGTCTTGTTTTTCTATTAACTTTCACTGTACTATTTTGTGGTGTTGCATGTACAGTTAGAAGCCACTGGGAATCCTTTCTGGGAAAGATGGAAGCATAATCAAATAAACTATGTTCTTAGTTTCTAGTGTCTTTGAAATGTTGCATCTCTTCTTATACTTTGAAGGAACTTCAATAGAAAGGTGGAGGAAGCTATGAGAACATTTTTTTTTCCACTAGAACTGTGAACTCATTTCTAGCATTTTGTCAACTGAGTAAATATGTTGATGATATCTAACTTTGAGATGGGAAAGATGAAGCAAGTTCATAGGAATCTTCCTCTGAAGATTTTTTTCTTTTTTTCTTTTCTTTCTTTCTTTTTTTTTTTTTTCGGAAATGACTTAAGCAACGTTCATACTAATGGGCAGTGTTTAGATACCAAGATTGTTTTAACCAGAAAGAGATCATGAATCAAAGAATGATTTTTGTACTGATGAGCAGGACTCAGCCAGAAGGAAATAAAGTTCTGCATTATTAAACCAGTCTCCCAAAGCAAGACAGAGTAATTGAAAGAGAAAAACAACTGGGCTGCTTCCCCTGTGTTTGGGTCTCGGAGGATTATAAGCATCCCCACATTTGAAGTAACCATTTGAGAGACAGACTGCCAAAAGGAAGCAGGTTTATCCTAATGGTGTGGGAAGGTCAGGACAGAAGTTGTGAACCTAGTTTAGGTTCGTGACTTAACTTTAGCATCATGACCATCCTGTTTGGATTATAGAGATGCAAAAAAACTCCCTGTGTTCTTCCTACACAGCCTAGGCATGACCTACAGGAATCTCTAACATCCTGTCTGGCTTCAACCACATCCATCTGCACAGAGACACAGCAAGCTCCGTCAGACTACTGATGATATTTCTTGTCTCTCTCTTTCTCTCTCTCTCTCTTTTTCTTCCTTCCTTCCTTCGTTTCTTTTCTTTCTTTCTTCCCAATGTTTAAGGGCTGCCAGTTGAATAAAGCATAAGAAAGAGCAAGGAGCAAACAAAAATAAGCTATAATCATTGTAGCCGGTCCACAGAAGTCATTCTGCATGAGTAACTCAAATTGCCTTTGGAAATGGGAAAAAGAGTTCTCAAAAATATGAACCCCATACTCTGCACCAAATGCCATTCCCATAAATTACAGACAGAGCCTCTTGGGCAGGACCCTCTGGGTTTGAATTCTGGTTCAGCAACTTCCTAACTTTGTGACGGTGGCTAAGTTATTTTGATTCTCTTAATCTTCATCACAGGAGTAGTAGGAGTACCTGAAACATTGGGTTTACATACAGGTAAAAATGTATATAAAGGTATAAAAGGTACATGAGCATACAGTGGAACAGCTCCTAAGTATCTGTGGCTAGAATATTGGGATTCGGTTTTTAATTCCTTTTTACAAATGAGTCACTGAGGCTCAGAAAGTGGGCACAATTTGTTCCAGTTTTCCTCACAGCCTGTGATATTACCATTATGCGTGCAAATGGGGTGCACACACGCACACGCACACGCACATGCGTACCAACACTCATTCTTTACGGATGTCATTAATCCTTTGCTTGACCAACAGTGATATCAGTGTCCCAAGGTCATCTCTTTATTCTTATTATGTGAAATACTGAAAAGGTCTCCTTATATCTGAAGAGCTTTATTAACATGCTAAATATGTCTTTCTTGGGTCCTAAAAGTATCAAGAGGTAGGAAGTTGGTAGAAACCATCTTCAGAACAGGAGCTGGGTGGGGGAAGGGGTTAGTATGTCTAAGACTAGCTCTTCCTGGTTGTGGCGTGTGGTTTCCAGTGTTCAAATGTGAAATCATCCAGAAGAAGTGAGAGAAACTGGGAAGTACAGATCCAAAACCGCCATAAAATCCAGGTAGACCAAAGGGAATTGTTGGTAGATGAGGTAGAGAGCTGAACGGGGGCCAGAGAGCCTAAGGAGTTAAGGGCAAAGAGAGAAAACTATATGGCTTTGCAAAAGTTATTTAGCTTCTCTTAAATACAATAAAATGTGAATAAGTGAAATAAAAGTACATACCAAGTGGAGATAAGATGTCCAACCCATGCATTAAAAAAACAGATTCCCATTTGACTTAGTTTTTATTCTTAGATTTTTGCCAGAGCCTCCCCAAACAGTCTCTGCCTCTGTTTTTGCTTTTTTCACCACTTCATTGAGGTATGATTGACATGTTAAAAGTCATATGTATTTAATTAACACAACGCAAGGAGTTTAGGGATAGATAGATAGATAGATAGAACAATACACCTGTGACCATCACCACCAACCATGCAATAATCATATCCACCTCCTCCCAAAGCTCCCTCCTACCTCCTTTATCATTATTATTTTTGTTATTGTTTGTTATTGTGTGTGTGTATGTGGGTAAGAACACTTAACACACCCTCTTGGTAAATTTTAAATATACAATGCACTATTGTTCACCCTAAGTACCACACTGTATGGTGGACCTCCAGAATTTATTTGCCTGGCATAACTGAAGCTTTGTCACATTTGATCATCACCTCCCCCATTCTGCACCCCCTCCAGCCTCTGAGAACCGCTAGTCGGCTCTCTGCTTCTATGAGTTTGACTGGTCTGGCTTTTTTATATGAGTGAGATCATGCAGGATTTGTCCTTCCACATCTGGCTTATTTCCCTTAGCATAATGTCCTCCGGGCCCGTCCATGTTCTCACAAATTCCACTGCCTCCTTCTTGGAACCCCCTACTTGTCTGCCCTTCTCTTACTAAACTTGCTGAAGGTTTTGGGTGGTTCCTGTGGTTTTCCTTTTAGAATGTCGAGTTCCCCTATGCCTCAGGGTCTTTGCATCTGTACTTCCCTCTGTTTTGATTCCTCTTTCTCCACATCTCCTGGGTAGGCTTCTTCTTAGGACTCTGCTCTCAGCTAAAGACTGGCCCTGATCATCCATCCTCCAAGGGTTATTCGATCCCATCTCTCTGTCCATTTCCCTCATTGCACACCTAGACATCTGTGTGCTACTCTATGCACCTCCTGCTTTATCACAGACACTCCCCCAACTCTTGGAGACTGTGAAGCTGATGAGGACAGGACCATCTTACATTTTGTGTCTCACCGTCTCTCCACCTCCTACCACGGAACCTGGCATATAGTGGGATCTTAGCATGCCATAAATATAAGAAGACTTAACATTTCTTAAGTCTTTATACACCTTGCATGATGCTACATGTTTTTCATGCATTAGACAATTTAATCTTCACTATCATCCAAGGAGTCATGTGTTCTTCTTATTATTATTGTGACTGTTATTATTATCCCTATTTTATAGACGAGGTCATAGGCTCAGAACAGTTAAATAATTGGCCTAAAGGCACACTGCTACTGAGTGGCAGAGCTGAAATTCTGCCACAAGTTTGGTTCAGGAGCCCAAGCTCTGATCCACTATCCACATTTGTATCTCCAGTCATCCTGATGTTAGCAATGAGTGATGATCTCAGGGATGACTGCATGTTCTTGGACCCAGATGGTCTTTTTTGAATTCCCGGCTACATTTGTTTGGGCTGGAAAAACTCATTAAAAAGAATCAACCTGGGGAGGTTCAGTTACCAAGCTCAAGGTCTCAAGTGGTTTCAAGGCTCTGGACCCGTCTATTTTTCTAGGGAGGCACACCCACCACTCCAAGATGACTCATTAGTGCCAAGTCAATGCCTTGTGATGGGATGGGTTACAATTCCTGCAAAGTTATTGCACTGCTCTTAACTGGGCACAGTCCTTTGGGGTTGGACTGTTTACAAAACGGTGATGAATTTTCCACATCTCCAATTCAGCATTGCTGCAGAAATTCTAGGTCCTTGCTCCTTACCTTCTGCAGATGTGTGGTCTACACGCTCTCACATTGTAAAGGGAAAACTCTAGCATTTGGCTTTACACTACATAAAAACTCGGGACACTTCTGCACTCCCAATATGTGGTAGTTTGTCCACATCAGGCAGTTCTCCAGTTCTCAGTGGATACCAGTTGAGTGTCCTATAATTTAACTCCCTTCGGACACTCCCTACCTGGAAACAGCACCAGATTCCATAGATTAGGGGCTCAGCCCTACAAGGATGCCCCCCATCTCAGATGCTGATCTCAAGTCCAGGTTGTCACCTGTACTTCTGACTGACCAGCTGTATATCAGATGTTCTCTCCATCCCTTCCTTGGGTTTGATTAATTTGCTAGAAGATCTCATAGAACTTAGGACAACTGCTTACTCACCAGATAACTGGTTTATATTAAAAGGAGATAACTCAGGAATAGCCAGATGGAAGAGATGTGTAGTACAAGGTATGGGGAAAGGGGTTTAGAACTTCCATGCTCTTTCAAAACCTCTATATGTTCACCAACCCAGAAACTCTGAACCACGGCCTTCAGGGATTTGGGGGTTTGGGGTTTTTTGGGAGGCTTCACTACACAGGCCTGACAGATTAAATCATTGGCCCTAGATGACTGATCTCAACTTGCGGGCCCCCTCCCTTCCCCAGAGGTCAGGAGGGGACTGAAACTTACAACCCTCTACTCTTTGGTTGGTTTCCCTGGCAACCAGCCTCCAGCCTTAAGTGCTAGCCTAGAGTCACCTCATTAACATAGAGTCAGGTGTCATTGAAAGAACTTTATTATGAATATCAAAAGACACCTTTATTGCTCTTACTATTTAAGAAATTCTGAGGGTTTTAGAAAGTCTGAGCAAGAAACCAAAGACCAAACATGTGTTTCTTACTATAAATCACAGTATCACACCCTCACTGCCATTTCCCACAGCGCTTGATAGTGCCCTAATTATTTATTCAGCAAGAACAAGAACGATAGCAATAATAGCAGTAATGATACTAATAGTAATAGTAATAAAGATTATAGTAATAGCAATATAATGGCTTTATGTTTGGCATCCTTATAAGTCCTTCACTCATATGAACTTAATTAATAAAATACTTTTAAAAACAGGAAGGAGTGCTCAAATACCTCCCCAGTCTGCAACAGACACCTCCAAAAGCTCCTATTCATGTTTTCTTAAATCTGTGGATCTATTTGAACACATCCAGCCTTAAACGATTCCATTTATCTGATATTCTGGAAGTGGCAAAACCACAGAGACAGAAGATAGATCAGTAATCTCCAGGGGCTGGGAGGTGGGAGAGGGGTTGATTCCAAAGGGGCACAGAGGAATTTGGGGGAGGGATGGAGTCTGGAAGGGTTGGTGTCTGCCAAAGTCACAGAACCATGCCCTAAAAAGGTTGAATTTAATGTATGTAAATAATACCTTAATAAAAAATGAAAAACAAACCTTAGAGTTTCATTCTCCTCTATAAATATATTAATATTTATTTTACTAGAAAACAAATGTTTTAATGTATTTACCAAAACACATCATTAGCCTTGTTGGAAGAATGCCCGTACTTTCTTATTCTCTTCCTTTAAGGACTTAAAGCCATCAACTTTGCAATCCAAATGGCCTTAGGTCAAATACTGGCCCAGCTCCCTGAGAGGGTCACCTGTGGGCAAGTCACTTAGATTTGCTCAGCTTCAGTGTTTCTCCTGTAAACTGGGGAGCCGGTGCTTTCTATAGAGAGCTAAGGTGAACTCTCTCTTTGGTCTTGGTACCAACTAGTCCTTTCTGCAATGTTAACACATAGCTTATGATCAATAAAAGGTCGTGATTCTTATTGTGTTGCTGGTTCTGGGCTTGTTTCTCCTCAGATAGGTTTCTTGGCCTTTCTCCACTCTGCTCTGTAGTCGTGGGGCTTCTTCATAGCTGCATCTGCTAGGCTTCCAAGACTTGCTCTTGGATTGGTAGAATCAGACCTGGCAGGACACCATCACAGAGCAAGGGGAAAGGAGACACAGAGCATCCTCCCCATTCTACTCCATGCAGAAGGCTTCTAGAACAGGGGCTGGGGATCCTCCATGGCTTCAGCTCTTCCCAGGTGGATCTGTCATGGTTCTAGCTTCTACCATATGCCCCTGAGCTCCGGTCACACCACTTCTTTTTGCCTCTCAGGCCTGGGAGCTTGGCAGCAACTTCGCGCTGTATCTTACTTTCTGGGGCAGCCTCATTATCCTGCTTAGACTCAGCATCTCTCGAAACTGGGTAGATAATCCCCTCCTTGACATTCCTTCTGTCTTAAACACTTGAAGTCATTTCAATTTTCCTGCTGAGACACAGACTGATACAACTGTCTTCCCTGAGATTTCTGGGGGCCTCGGTTTGAAAAACATGAACCGGATTGAGGACCAATAGTTCATTATGGACTCTCTGTGTGGTCTTGGCCAAGGCAATTCACAATGCTGTTTTCCTAGCTGTAAAACCAAGATGTTCCGAGTGGGGATCACCGAGGGCCAGCATTGTGCTAGAAACCTCTCCCCTGGCCTAGATTAATTTTTTCATCATGAGTCTTAATTACATATGTCTGCATTCTCTTCACCTCTCACTCCTTGCTTGTGTGGTTTCTCTCAGTTGCTGAGCCAATTATGAAATAAGCTGAGCTGGATCCAGGCTGTGGAGAGTGAGCCAAGTGACTGAGCAAGGTGGAGGCAACCTCGTCATCCCATCTCTTGGGGAGGACCCAACAGCCAGAGCATCCTCAAGCCACACGCGGGATGCCTGCCCTGTCCTGCAGCCTGAGCACCCCACACCTGCAGGAGGCTCTGGTCCCTCCACTCCACCATTCTAAGGCACACAGCCAGCAGCTCTGTAGGCTCCAAGAACATCAGTTTCAAGTTGAAAAGCCTAGAAATGAGGACACTCCCCTGTCTGAGTTAATTAAGATTTCAGTTTCCAGCAGATGTTCCGGTGACTAAAGAAGAAAACACAGACACACACAATTTTCTTCCTTCTCTTCCTGCAGAGACGTTCCCTTGGGACTCTCATGGATTCAGACTCAGTTTTCACAGACCATCATCACAACCACCAGCCGCCTAAAATCCTAACAGTAACGACCACCACCATAACCGTCATAATAGCCTTCACTTCCTCAATGTTTTCTACCTTCCAGGCACCCGACCTTCAGATTTTGCACCTCATTTAACCCTCACTACAACCTAATGCTAAATCCCATGTTCCACCTTTTCAGCAGAAACAGATCGGAGGAGTATAGTTATCAAGCCACTGTTCTGACGCCCGTGGTCTTATCAAAGAGAATTCCCTGCTCCCCCCAAACGCCTAAAATAAAGCACACTCACACACAGGTGTGCACACACACATCTTTTCACCTCATCTGCTTTATCTGTGATCATGATTCTTATTACCACCCAACACATACATTTATCTTTCCCTGTCTGTCTTTTCCCGTTAGAATGTAGAGTCTATGAGAACGCAGTCTGTTTTCTTCACTCTTTGTATCTCCAGCACCTAGAAAAGCACCTGACACATAGTAGGTGCTCAATAAATATCTGTTGCGTGAACTGAATAAATGAACCACCCACTTCCTTCATAGCATTTACTATTATCTGGAGCTATTTTAACCATTTATGTGTCGATTGCTACCGTCTGTTTCCCTGTGTTGGAATGTTAGGTTCAGAAGGACAGAGGCCTTGCCTCCGTGGCTCACCACTGTATTCTTTGTGGCTAAAACATGCCTTTGCCCAGCAGGTGGTCAGTACATGTCTTTTCAGATCCAGCACTGATCAAGAACAGAACTGGAACTGAGCTCTGTTTTCTTGGTTCCAGATGCCCTGTGGCTGTCTGCCAGCTTCAGTCTGGTCCTTGGGTTGGCTGTATCCCAAACATCTCTGGAACCTAAACGAGAAGGTGCCAGCTCAGCACTCTTTCCGACAGGAAAGTGCAGAATGTGAGACCGATTCATGTAGCATGTCTTGGCTTCTAC
This sequence comes from Callorhinus ursinus, assembly GCF_003265705.2. Lineage (NCBI taxonomy): Eukaryota > Metazoa > Chordata > Mammalia > Carnivora > Otariidae > Callorhinus > Callorhinus ursinus. Next base: position 3,408,375 of record NW_027397149.1, read on the forward strand.
CACCTGGGCACTGTCATGGCCACGGGCCCAGTTGGGGACACTGGGGATGTGAATCACAACCAGCATTGACATCTCCCAGCTTTCTACTGCAGGGAAGATTGGTGGAGGAACTGTCTGGAGCAGTAGGTGGAGATAAGTGCAGGCATATGCTTCATTGGCTAAACAGGGGACAGAGCTAACTAGTGCCTGATCCAAGTTCCCAAATGCTGGGTGGGTCATCCACAGCTAGCACTGCAGACAGAGGGAAGCACAGGCAGGCTGGTCCCCCTTGGAGAAAACCAGTCATTTCCCCTCACTCCTCATTGTATTCAATGAACCAAAGCCACCCATTCAAGGAGTTCTTTCATTCACTATCAGGGGCACACATGTCATCTTCTTCCCAGCTGGAAATGGAAGAGGTCCACTAAGTGGGTATTCACATTCAAAACCATTCTTTTTTCCTTGAAAGTGCCTGGATCTCCATATGGGTTCTCACAGCCCTGCTGATCCAGTCTGTCCTGTTCTGTCCCATAATTCTGAGAGGCCAGGATCACTTCTCGGAAGAAGGGCTCTCCTCTGGGAGCCTCTAAGCCTCCTCTCTCTTAAGCTCAAGTCAGGCCCCTTGTACCGAGGGTTAGATCAACCTTGAGGTCCATTCAAGTCATGGCCTGTCCTTCTTTCAGGTTCCAGGACCTACAGTCAACAAAGTCTATATTGCTTTCTCACATTCTAGAATCCTCTGAGACTGGCTTGATGTACTCTCCCCATTTTTGAGGTGAGAAAACTGAGGATCACTGCTGTCTCCCAGCTGATCCAAAGTGAGGCATCCAGGAAGCTGGACTCTGATTCTGACCCATGCTTATTTTGTCCTAGCAGTGTTGGCTGCCAGATGTAAGGATGGACAGCCCCTATACTCTTTTCTTTCATTAAACTATTTTTAAGATTTATTTATTTTAGAGAAAGAGAGACAGCATGAACGGGAGGGGCAGAGGGAAAAGGAGAGAGAGTCTTAAACAGACTCCACACTGAGTGCAGAGCCCAACACAGGGCTCAGGCTCACAACCCTGAGATCTCACAACCCTAAGAAAAAACCTAGAGTCAGATATTTCTTTTAACTGTTACACATTTTTTAAAAAAATTTTTGGTTATGTTAATCACCATATATTACATCATTAGTTTTTGATGCAGTGTTCCATGATTCATTGTTTGTGCATAACACCCAGTGCTCCACGCAAAACGTGCCTTCTTTAATACCCAACACCAGGCTAACCCATCCCCCCACCCCCCTCCCCTCTAGAACCCTCAGTTTGTTTTTCAGAGTACATCGTCTCTAATGTTTCGTATCGCCCTCCTACTTACTCCCCTTCATTCTTCCCCTCCTGCTATCTTCTTCTTCTTTTTTTTTCTTAACATATATTGCATTATTTGTTTCAAAAGTACAGATCTGTGATTCATCAGTCTTGCACAATTCACAGCACTCACCATAGCACATACCCTCCCCAGTGTCTATCACCCAGCAACCCCATCCCTCCCACCACCCCACCACTCCAGCAACCCTCAGTTTGTTTCCTGAGATTAAGAATTCCTCATATCAGTGAGGTCATATGATACATGTCTTTCTCTGATTGACTTATTTCACTCAGCATAACACTCTCCAGTTCCATCCACTGGATGGAAATGACAAGATCTCATTCCTTTGGATGGCTGCATAATATTCCATTGTGTATATATACCACCTCTTTATCCATTCATCTGTCGATGGACATCTTGGCTCTTTCCGCAGATTGGTTATTGTGGACATTGCTGCTATAAACATTGGGGAGCACGTACACGTTCAGATCCCTACATTTGTATCTTT
>NW_027397150.1:0-20651 GCF_003265705.2 Callorhinus ursinus
CTACTCTCCTGTTCGATCTCCTGTTGAGTTCGTAGGTGTTCAGAATGGTTTGATCCCTATTCAGCTGAATTCCTGAGACCAGACGAAATCTAGGTCTCCTACTCCTCCGCCATCTTGCTCCCTCCAATGACTGGATTTTTTCCCCCAAAAATACAACACATGCAAAGAAACAGGAAAGTGTGACACACATTCAGTGAAAAAAGGCAATCTATAAAAACAGTTTTCAAAAGGGCTCAGATGTTGGATGTAGCAGAGAAAAATTTTAAATGAGGTATTATAAATATATTCAAAGAGTGAAAGGAAAATATGCTGTCAATGAATGAACACACAGTATCTCAATGGAAAAATAGAAATTGTAAAAAAAAAAGGATTAGGGTAGAAATTCTGGAATTCAAAAGTATAATAACTGAAATTAAAATATTTGTTTGATTTGTTTATAAGCGTATTAGGTACAGGAGAGAGAATTCATTAACTAAAAGATAGATCAATAGAGATTGCTCATCTTAAATGAAAGTGAGAATGAACACTGAATAAACTGAACAGAACTTCAAAGACCTATGGCACAGTATGAATAAGTTCAACATAGTGTAATTGGAATACCAGAAAAAGAGGGACAAAAAGGCAGCAAATATATTTGAAGAAATAAAGAAAAGACTCAAACTTGTCCAAAATTTGGTGGAAAACATTAATTTTCAAATCCAGGCAGCTCCAAGAAGATGGTCCCTAGTTAAATTAGAGTCGAACTGCTGAAAACCAGAGTAAAGAGAAAATGTGGCTAGCAGCCACAGGAAAATAACATGGTACTTACAAGGGGTCAGTGATAATGGCTGACTTTTCATCAGAAATTATACACACATAAAGACATTGGAATGATTATTTGAAGTACTGAAGGGAAAAAATTGTCAATTGAAATCTAATAAATTTGCTATCTGATGAAGAACTCCTTCAAAAACAAGAGCTAAAGACATTTTCAGATAAACAAGAACAGAGAAATATATCTTTGCAAGTAATTCCAGAGACCCCATCAGTCTGAGGGGAAATGACTCAAGAGGACAATTCAGATCAGCAGGAAGAACCAAAGACACTGGAAATGGTAAAAATGTAAATAAATACAAAAGACTAAATATAATTTTGGTTTTCTTCTCTTGGATTTTTAAAAAAGGCACGATTGTTTAAAGCAAAAATCATAGCATTATCTTGGAGACTCTGATACATCTTTCCCAGAAATGAATAGAACAATTAGACACTAAAAAATCAGTAAGAATACAGGTGATCTGATTGGCATAGCCAACTTCTTTAACTTAACTGACATTTATAGAACATGACATCCAACTGCAACACAACCTTCCAAGGGCACATGTAAAATGCTTATCAAGATAGACCATATTCTCAGCCATAAAACAAACTGCAATAGGTTCTGAAATATTGAAACATTACAGAAATGTTTTTGACTGCAACAAAATTGTTAGAAGTAAAAAAATACAAAACATCTTTTTACAAGCCCCCAAATATCTGGAAATTAAACAACATACTTTAAGATGACTTATGGGTCAAAGAAGAAATCACCGAGGAAGTTAAAAAATATTTTTGAAGTAAGTAACAATAAAAACACAGCATATTAAATTTTAACTTTAATATTAAAAATTTTGGGATATAGCTAAAACAGAGCATTACATGCTCTTAAAATATTTGCAAAACATATATCTGATGCATGACTTCTACTGAGAACCTACGATAGAACTCTTAAAATAAGATGCAATAGGGGGATGCCTGGGTGGCTCAGTGGGTTAAACGTCTGCCTTTGGCTCAGGTTATGATCCCAGGGTTCTAGGATCGAGCCCCACATCGCTCCCTCTCCCCCTGCCACTCCCCCTGCTTGTGCTCTGTTTCTGACAAATAAATAAAATCTTAAACAACAACAACAACTATTTAAAAAGAAAGATGCAGTAGGATGAAGAGCCTCTCAAAAATGAGCAAATGATGTGAACAGACACTTCACCAGAGGAGGTAGACAAATTACATGAAATGTGGAAAAACGCTTAGCATCATGAATCATTAGGGAAACATGAATTAAAGTCACAGCGAGATACTACTGCACAGACCTACCCGAGGGCCAGCATGGGAAGACTGGAAAAGCCCCAGGTATGGTTGAGCAGGTGCAACAACCAGAACTCCCATGCATTGCAGAAGATTCTGGAAGTGGTGGGTCCACTCTGGGGACTGGTCTGGCAGTTTCTTATAATTTTAAATGAACATTGACTGTATGACCCGGCATCCCACTCTTGGTTGTGGATGTCACAGTCCCGCTCCAAAAGAAATGAAAACCAAGGGTGAGACTATATGAGACAAGACAGGTGCCCAGGGAGGGAAATTCACGCCCTAGGCTGCTCTTGCAGCACCCCGAGAGTGAGTGCCTCCCTAAACTTTGTACCCAATGCTCTCCTTGCCTCACCCTCGCCCCAGCCCTGAACAGACGTGCCCACACAAGGACCTGTGTGTTCCTAGTGTCTGTATTTGTAATAGCCCCAATCTGGAAACAACCCAAAGGTCTATCCATTGGTGAGTGGATAATCTCGCCCTGGTGCATCCACAGGATGAGGTGTTACTGAGTTTCAAGAAGCCAAGAGTTACAAATACACACAGAAGCGGGGGGCTCTCCCAGGCACCGTGCTCAGTGAGAGGAGTCAGACCAAGTGACTGCATTTACATAAATGTCTAGGAAAGACAAAATTACAGTGTCAAAAAGCAGATCTGTGTTGCCTGAATCCAGGTGGATCCCGAGGGAAGGGGATTGATTGAAAAAGGCGCTCTTTTTGAAGTGATGGAAATGTCCCCCATCTTGACTGTGATGGTGACCGCCTCAACTGTGTACATTTGAGTAACTGTGTGAACATACACGTCCTTCAAGGCAAACAGAACTTTGTGGGTCCCTGAGACAGGCTCAGAAGCCCGGAGGCTCCAGGAGCATCCAGATGCCAGCCATCCTCTGCTAAGCAGTAGCACTGGGCCTCATCTGGTGATGAGCTGACAGCCTCTCACGGAGCCCTTGTCTAAAGCGAGACCCACACATTAAAGAAACAGAAGCACTCATCCTTCATTACAAAGAGCAAATGCTCCTGAAACAAAGCAGAGGACTCCAGAATGGCATGGGAAGCGCGCTGAGGCAGGGGAGAGCAGGGTTCATTTCTCATCGGTGATTTTTTTTTATCAAGATATAAAATACATACAGTAGAAGTCACCAATTTTAAGTGTAAACAAGATTTTCTTGTGTTCCCCAGAGAAAAAAGTTAACTTTCCTACAACTCTGTATTAGACTCATTTAGGTTTTTAACTTCTTGGGTTGGTGTGGGGACAGTTTGGTCTGCTGTTTGCCTCTGGATATTATGAGTGAAGCTGTGCCTCCCCTTTCTGTTCGGATCTTCCTTTTAGAATCACGGAGTAGGGTCAGATGTGGATGTCTGTGTGGCCACTCAGTGGTTGCAACAAGTGGGTTTAGATAGGAAACAATGTGAGCTTGTCTCTGTGTATTTGCTCTGAATTTGCTAGGAACACCTACCCCTCAGGGCCAGTGGCCTGGGCTTCTGAGCTGGCTCTGTCCCATGGTTACAGCAGTGCCCCCTTGGATTTGTGTGTGCATTTTCATTTTTGCATGGCACTGGGTACCAGCACCACCGGAATTATCTCTAGGAGCCGAGCCTGGAGAAAACAGCATGCTGGCAAACACGGCTTTTTGCAAACCCTTCTGGGAGACATTGTTGGGTGAGGATGAAGAGCTTTGCAGAAGTTACAAAGTTCACTTATTTACTTTTTACTGGAACAAAATCATAGCAGGGTATCTAGGCTGCCATAGGGCTAAGAGTTGTGTTCATTTAGAATCAAGAATTCCCCTCACTTGAGATGCTTGTTGGTATCTGGGGAGAGCAGCAACCACTGCAGAACACTGGCGGGAATGTTGAAATCACAATGGAATATTTGGGGGTTGTTCTCAGCAGATGCTTATCCACATCCTCACAAGTCTTGTCATATACACTAGCACCATGGGAAGGAACTGGTTGCTCAGGTGAGCTGATGGGGCACCTCTCCTTCTACCTTAACTTCAGAGGCTAGGGGATGGGTGGCGCCCACATGAACCCCCAGCTTCCCAGTTGTTGTCCGGCATTCGATGGTCTTCTGTGAAGGCCCCTTTTAGACCCTGCATCAGGAGGTCCAGAGCTGAGGCTGCAGAGCTGAGCTGAGCCCAGCTGGGAGCGGAACCCAGATGCTTGGCCTCACAGGTGACACCGGCTGCAGTGGCTCATGGTTGTGGGGTCAGTGGTCTCTGCAGCAACAGTTGGTGGAGGTGGCTGTGGTGGGGCCCTGAGACCACAAGGGCCGCCGAGGCAGGGGGAAAGCAGCTGCATGTCTGGGCCCAGGCCACACCTCGAGGGGGTGCAGGAAGGATGGAGGGGACCTGGCAGTTCCTGCTTGCCAAGGTCTGACCAGATCTCACTGGCTGCAGAGTACAAAGAAGGTATTAATAGTATTTATGTAACTCTCTTTGGAGAATACCTCAAAGCTAATCAGCATCATAATGAATCTGTACTGCGAGCGAGCGTATGTAAATGGGAGAGGAATGAACTGTTACTGAGCTTGCATTCCTTGATTTAGTGGGTCATCAAAGAATGGGTAGATGGTTTAAAATGAGTCAACTTATAAATTAAAAAAATGACTTAACTTATAGTTGATCATGTTTATAGTAAATGGACTCAAGACCATAACCAGTGGACCAAAAAACGTGAATGCACATTAGTCCCATTAAATTCCAAATCAACAATTTAGTTCCAGCAGAGTAACATCACCCACCACATTAAATTAACATTAACTTGAATTGTACTGCTCTGTTTCCAGTTTTATACTTTAAATTTTTGTTGTTATTCGAGAAGCATAAGGTGTATGGATTTTGTATTTGCACACCTTTGAGTAATGTGGTAATAAAGTTATTATAAATCAAAACTGAGTTCACGGTGGGCACGGGGAGTTTTGAGAGCGGCTGAGAGCCTGGCGGGGCGGTCTGTGCCCCTACCGCCAGCGACACCCAGTGGCCAGAGGTGGAACTGCAGCCCCACGGAGCGGTCCCTTGAAACCTTGGTCTCCTGGATACCCTCAGCCATCTTGGGATGGAGTCAGCAGTGCTGCGTCCCGCCTGTCCCCTGTTCCGTCCGTGCCACACTGTGGCTTTCCAGCTACTGCCTGCAATTATGAGAGCAGTAGGCATCATGTGCCTATGAGGGGACGTTTCCAGGAAGGCACTGCTAAGGATTGTAGCCGTCCCGCAATGTAGACAGCTCCGCTAGACACTCTCTGGTCCGATGTTTTGGGTAATAAGCGCCCTGCCACCAGAAATGTTTAACCAGCATCCGAGCAGACTCTCAGGTGCTGGTGAGGCAGGGACGGGCCCAGGTTCCCAGCCACCATCAGAAGTTGGCCCTAGGGTGAACGGGGCTTGGGGTCTCCCAGGGGGTGGCATTGTCCAGTGATGTCAGGGGGTGAGAGCATGTGGTGACACATCTGGAACTTGTACTCACACTCTGGCGACCTTTCTTATAAGGAGATCTTCAGCCTGGGCGCCGGCACTCTGACCAAAATGAGGTAAAGAAATGAATGTGTGCCTCTGCTTTAAGGGAGCTCAAACCTGTTACAACCACGTCCCCTTTCCACCATCATGGCTGACAAAACAGGTGTCTTCATGAAGGGATGTTGTCTCCTGAACTCCTGAACCCCTGGCTGGAAGGAAACAACGCATCTCCTCCTGGAGGGCTCTGGACCCAGCTTCTCCATGGGGGGCACAAACGGGGCAAGCTTGTCACCATCTGGATGGTTGTCCTGAAGACCAGGGGGAGGCCAAGATGAAGAGCGCAGAGCCTTCCTGCCTCCACCCTACCCAGTGGCTTTCTTTCCGGCTGCGTCTGGGCTTTGACAGTGAGTCCTTGCTGCTCAGTCCTGTTACACCCCTCCTTTCCTGCTAACATGGGCATGCTCCCTGCTGAGTGCTCACAGACAGATTGCAAACAGCCCCAGGGGGTAGATCATCCACCCGCTGGGGCTACAGCGTCCTCTCTGTGTGCCGAGGCGAGCTGATGCTCCTACAGACGCTGACACATGATACCGTGTCCCAGTCCAGCATCTCCCCGTCTTTCCTTCACGTCCCCAAGGGCTCTTCTGCAATCACGTGTAGCTGGCCAGCCTGGGGCGGCAGTCTGGCTGTGGGGGACCGAAGGAATCCATTCTCTATGGACTGAGGCCCCCCCCAAATTCATTTGTCAGGCTGAGGCCACTCCCTGTCATTTGTCTGGAGAGTTTTTTGTTTGAGAGAACTCACTGTATTACTTAGGTCGGCAGTCCTGTGAAAACAGCTTTTCACAAAGAATAAAATGTAGAATTACTCTAGAAATACGTTGTGAAAGTCTTCTGCCTCCAAGTGGGGAGCTTGTGAGGCTTCAGACGCTGTGACATAAAGTATCAAAAGGTTGACATTGCCTTCGGGAAAATGGTTATTACCCCCACATGAGAGAAGCAGGCTCACCCACGATGGGTCCTGGAGGGTGCCGAGGGCTAGGGCGCTAGTGGTCTCCAAGTCCGCGTGGCAGGATTTGATGATTAGGTCTTAGTGCTTTGGTTTGGGTTTTTGGTTTATCTTTTGCAAGTAGCCTGTCTCCAAAACAGACAGAGGCGGGCGGGGTGGCGAGGGCCCGGGCTGGCAGGTGCTTATGAGAGAGACACTGTCCACGTCCGTCAGGGGCTCGGTGACCCAGAGCCAGGCTTTGAAATGGGCCGTTTCAACTGTTATGCATTTGTTTGGCCTGCACCTTTCTCAAGGCGCATCTCTTTCATTTAGCACTTGTTGTGAGGAGATTCTTGGGCGGGTGCTCCATCGTGTGCTTATTATTGTCGGAAACACATAGAAAACCTTGTTGGCGATGGAGCCTGCCTCTGGGGGCCCTGACGGCCTGCCTCACATACTGGCCACGCGGCCGCCATGCGTCCTGCTGTTGGTCACATGAGCCTTGCACCTGTTGTGTTTCTGCGTCCTGGTGTTGGTGGCCGGTGCAATCTGTCCCCACCACACAGGGTTACTAGCTCTCAAGGGCCTTGTGTGAAGGACAGAAACTGGAGGGCCCTTTCCTTTTGAAGCTGGTGACCTCATGAGTGTGGACCCCAGCCCTAGGGTGGACCGAGAGTCTGAAGAGTGTCTGGTGGTCCCACCACTCTTCCGGAGAACAATCTCCGGCCCTCCCTTCCCTCCCACAGGGTCCAGCTAACTCTCTTTTCCCTAAATGAAGCTTTCACCAGCCACTTAAACCTGGAGTGCCTCCTCCCTTGACCCTGACTTCGGATCTAGCTCCCCTGTGCTTGCCTATTTCTGCGCCTCTTTCAGGATTTTACTGGGTTTTGATCTGGGGATATAGATTGGGGCACAAAACAGGCATGTGACAAAATTCAAGAACTGCAGGTGTAACTTGAGGTTACAAGCAGCTCAGGGTTTTTGCGAAAACCTGACAGGCAGCCAGCCCCGGCTGTACTTTTCCACTGCTGGTGAGGGCTGGGAATGGGGCAGTGCCTGTTCAGATGTGAAAGACAGGAATTACCACAACAAAAGCACTATGCTGGGCTTAGGTTTTCATAAAAAATTCAGAAATCCTTTAAAATGTTTGTTTTGTTGGAAGAGGGCGGCGATCTCGTTCCCTTGACACAACGATCTTTCCAGCATGGAAAAGTCCCGCAGCACCACGCGCCAAACGGTTTGAGTGGCTAGCTGCTGGATCATTTGCGTCCACCAGAGTAACGTTCCAAATCAGCTTTAACGTTTACCTAATTGTCTTCTTATGACTTGAATAATGTGTCTAAACATTTCATCCTTTAAACTATTGAAACATCAAGGTTTTAATGTGTCTTCGGTGAAAACCAGTCTGCAGGCTTCATTGGACTGGGGGCAGGGTCTTCTCTTCCCTCGGAGCCGGGAGGAGTTTGGTAGGAGCAAGACCCTAACCCAAACCCAAACGGCAACAAAAGATTTTGGCCTTGAAACTTTTTCTTTAAATCTCGAGAGCAAGCACTTCCCTGACGACAAGCGGTCTTGGTCACCCTGGGGCTGCTGTGGCAGCCGGGGTTCTCGGGAGGAAGAGAACCAGCAGGCCAGACAGACCCACAGACAGAGAGTAAGGGACAGAGGGAAGAGACGTGGCGAGGGTGGCTGACCGGATCCCGGCGGCTGAGGAGCCCCTGCGGGCGGGACTGGGGGCGCGGAAGCCAGCAGGTGAGTCCGGGTCTCGGCCCAAGGACCCAAGAAGCCGGGCGCTGCTGGCCCCCCCCGCCCGGGAGAAGGCGGCCGCGCCGCTCAGGCAGGGGGTGGATCTGCCTTCCCTCCACCATTTTGTTCTGTTGGGTCTATTGGGGCCTCAGCCCATTTGGCTGAAGCCACCTGCAGTGGTGAGGGTGATTTTTACACAGTCTCCCAATCCAAGTGCTGATTTCTTCTGGAAACGCCCTCCCAGACACACCTGGGAATACTGTTTTACCAGCTGCCCGCGCCTCGCTTAGCTAACAGGTGAAGGTAACCATACGGTTGCCAGCAGGCCGGGGGTTTAAACTACACGCACGCTGTGGGGACGGGCTCTGTCTTCTTCCCAAAATACCTGGCGGAGTTGGCGGGCCTTCATCTGGGCCTCCGGAGTCACAGCCATTCAGCTCCCCTGTATTTCTCAACATACGACTTTATTTAACCAGTTGATCTTAACCTTAACCACAGACAATAAACCAGAAAAAAATGTAAACAAATAGACCCCCGGAGTATTAGGTTTCGGGCTAACGTCTCGGTGTGTCCACGCAGGCGCACGGGGCGTCCTGGGGGTGAGTCGGAGCGCTGGATCCCACCGTCCGTCTCCCAACACAGACACCCCCAGCCTGGGACCAAAGCTACCTCAAGTGCAGGCTGTCAACCTTCTGGCTCCTACCTGTCACTGAAGGCGTCCCTGATGCGTGCGGGGTGGGGGCGGGACCCTGAAGGCGTCCCCGACGCGGGCGGGGCGGGGCGTGCGCGGAGGTGTGGGGTTCCGAGCTGCCGCCAGGTGGGGTGACAACCAATCCTGAGACCCCACGGTCCCCAGCAGCCCCGTCCCCTCGGCCGCGTTGAGCTCCCAGAGGCCAGGACAGGCCCCCCCATCGCAGGGGGGTTGGCCACAGCAGCATGCTGGCCTCCCCTGCACCAGCCCCGTCCCTCCCGGGGCTTCCTAGCAACTCTTCTGGGCCTGGACACTCGGCACAGCTTGACCTGGCTTTGGCTGAGCCTTTCTGATGTGTGCGGTCCTTCCGCTGGAAGAGAAGGAAGACCTACTTACGTGACCGCCGGGCCGTGTGTCATTCTAATAAAGGTGACGCATGGCCTGGCATCACCACCAGCACTACGAGTGACCAATAGACATGATGGTGGTAGAGCTACCGCGTAAGGACTACCGTCCACATGCCCGGCTCTGCTCTAAGCATCATTCCTTCATCGTTCACAACATACTTAATGAGACCCTGCTGGGCACTGTCTACGCATTACCCAAGGGGGCTGTGGGGTCTCTGAGCCTTAGCGGGAGGAGAGGGTGAGGAAACGAGCCGCTGTGACAGGAGGTCCCACAGCAATAAGACCGTGAAGAGCCTGGAAGCCGCGCCGAAGGGCCAGTGAGAGATGCCGGGCGTGGGGCTGGGGGTCGGAGCTAGCCTCTCTCCGGAAGGGCCTTCTGGACAGAAATTTGAACGCAGCACAGGAAGGAGCCTTGCAAAGCTCTGGGGAAGGAGGAACCAGCAGGGGCGCAGCAAGGGCAAAGGCTTCCCGAGAGACAGGCCTTCTTCCACTTAAACATGTACTCTTTTTAGTGCATAGTCTGAGTCTTGGCAAATATAGGCGCTCATGAAACCACCAGCAGCACAGTCAAGACGGAACATTCCATTACCGCCAAGAACTTCCCTGACCCCTTTGTGGTGAGCCCTGCAGCCCAGCCCTTCTCACGCTCCAGCCACTGTCAGGCTAGCTGTCCCTGTGGTTCCTCCTTGTAGGAGTATCGTAAAAATGGATGTGTGCAGTCTGTAGTTTCTTTTTTTCTTTTTTAGAGATTTTATTTATTTGTTAGAGAGAGAGAGCACGGGAGAGAGAGTGAGCGAGAGTACAAGCAGGGGGAGCTGCAGGCAGAGGGAGAAGCAGGCTCCCCGCTGAGCAAGGAGCCCAATGCGGGACTCCATCCCAGAGCACTGGGATCATGACCTGAGCCGAAGGCAGCTGCTTAACCGACTGAGCCACTTCAGGCGTCCCAGTCTGTAGTTTCTGAAGATGGTTCTTTCACTCAGTGCGATGCAGGTGAGCTTCAGCCCTGCGGTCGCAGAAACCAGTAGCTCCGTCTTTCTCTTTAGAGCCCAGTGGGATTCCATTGTATGGGATTTGTCCATTTGATTGATCTGTTTACCAGTTTGGGGATATTTGTGTTGTTTCCAGTTTTTGGAGACTTGTCATCAAACTGCTAAAAACATTCATGTGCAGGTTTTGGTGTAAATGGTGGTTTTCACTTCCCTGGGGTCAGAGATGGGGGGAGGGCTTGCTGGCTGCTGTAAGTGTGGGTGTAGCTTTATGGGAGACTACCAAGCTGAGAAAAGTTTTTTAAATGTTTAAATCTTAGTCTTCACCACAGCTGCTTGGGGTAGGTCCTGCCCTCACCCCACCCTGCAGGTGAGCGCACTAAGCTGCCCTCTGGTTAGGCAGCTGACCTGGGGCACGAGGTTGCGACAGGGCAGATCTCAGGAGTCTGGCCTCCACCCTCTTGCCTGATGCGATGGCTTCTTGGCCCATGGGCTTCTGTGCCATCCCATGCTGCCTTCAGCTTTCCCGTCTCTGCCCCTCCTCACACCGCCTGGCCCTGCCCTGCCTTCCTGCAGCACCTGTCCATCAGCGCATTTTCTCCAGAGGTGACGCCATGCGGGCTCTCCAGGCAGGGTGCTCACCCCTGTGCAGCCTGGGGCTGCCGTGTCTGGGAGCAGGATGCTTCTCCTGCTGCTGGCACCTGTCAAGGCCACCAGTCTCCAGCAGGGTGGCCCCCAGGAGACGGGAGGCAGCTCCCCCAGCTTGTTCCTGGCTACTCTTCTCCCAGGCCTGGCACCAGCCCGGGGACCCAGTGGCATCCAGTGGTCACTAGTGGTCAGCTTTACCTTGAGTTTTCACTGTGCAGCAACAACCCCTCTGACACCCCTCCCCAGAGACATGTTCTCCTGCAATGGACACATGCTTGTGCTTAAAAATTCAAACAGTAGATCAGAGCAGACAACGAAAGGGAAGTTTCTCCTCCTTTTACTTGAGGTTTGCTGCTGCAATTAACAATTTCTGTTTTTAGTCATCTGGTTATTGGCTCACAAATATGAATGTCATGATACCATATGCAAATTCTTGATTTATCAACTTTAGAGAGTATCTATTAACTCCACTGTAGGGAAGAGAAAGAATTTAGTGTTTTATGACCTTCCTTTCTTCCTGTCCCTCTACTTCTTGGCTTTGACTTGTAAAATTACAAGGTTTTTCCAGGGTTCGATTTATGCTTAAAAAGAGTGGCTTGAATCTATTTCTCGATGTATCATCTCAAGACAAAAATCTGCTGGTTCTCGACTATAGGAAATGAGGAAATAGTGTGCGTGGATGGGCCTGGGCTCGCCGCCTCAGATTTCTGTCAGGTTATCGTTTTTATCATTTATAAAGACCGAAGCAGGGGCGCCTGGGTGGCTCAGATGGTTTAAGCGACTGCCTTCAGCTCAGGTCATGATCTCCAGGTCCTGGGATTGAGCTCCATGTCAGGCTCCCTGCTCAGCAGGGAGTCTGCTTCTCCCTCTTCCTCTGCTGCTCCCCACTGCTCTTGCTCTCTCTCTCTCTCGCTCTGTATCTTTCTGTCTCAAACGAATAAATAAAAAAATTCTAAAAAAAAAAAAAAAAGACCGAAGCAGCTGTCGTTAAGTGTCCTGTGCTTTGGGTTGATTCTGAAAATGCACTGACACAGCGTGAAGGCGTCACGATGCCGTGAGCGTTACCTGCGCAGAAGCAAGCACTGGGATGAGGCCCCTGCGGAGGGAAATAAAAGGCTATGTAGGGAAACCTTGGGCGCTTGGAGGACAAGGGTCCACGGGGGATGGTGTCTTCCTTCCACTCGGTCATCTGCCCACCACCACCTTGCATTGAGCCTGTGGCAGGTTTGAACCAGGACTCCCTTATCTGCCTGGTTTCTCCGGGGCTTCCTAGTTGCTGTTATGTTTATTGTTGCTGCTCCTGGGGGATCAGAGGTCTCCACCGCATCATCAGGCACTAAGACCAGGTTAGGATCTTTGAGTTCTAACTGGTGTATCGTCCAAGCGACTTGTTCTCTGCACGCAGTCTTCACAGAGACCCCTGCCTGTCTCCAGACTGCCTTCTAACCTGCTGTGTGGAGGTCAGCTTGGGTTTTTCTGTTGTGCACCCAAGTCCTACATTTTCCCTACACCCCCCAGTAGTCCACGGTTATGGCCCCAGAGCCTTTCACTCCCCGACAGAACTTAACTGTCTTGGGAGTATGTGCAGTGCGCTGTGGTTGGCATGCTAGCCCCGAAGGACGGCCAGACAGTTCAGATGACATAATCTGGGGAGGGTGACAGGCCGGAGAGGGGCTCTTGGCTTCGGGTGTGGCATGGCCTGGAGTGGCCCCTGATGCAATCAACCTTCTGACTCATGTCGGAGTGTGCAGGGACCAACCTCACTGCCCGGGGTGCTCCCAGGAGGCTGCTCAGGGGCCGAATACTGGACACACACACACACAAACACAAAGAAACGTGCACTAACACACACACAAACACACACGTTTAGACATTTTTACTGAATCAGTTCAAGGTATTTCAAATATTTTCAAAAATATTCTTAAAGTAATATCAGATTATTGATTCAATAGTATCAATACTATATAGTTGATATTCTATTTTCCCTGTCTCCAAAATCTCTCCCGCGGCTTCTTCTTGACCTGGCATAAGATCGCGGTCCCCACTGGACTGTCAGACTTCCTCCAAGCCCCGTCCTTGCTGCCCTTCTCTGTCTTTACGACATTCAGAGGCGGCTCTGTCAGAACAGCCCATGCTTGGAATGTGTGTCCCCTCCCGTGACGGGTGCGAGGACGTCTCTGTGCCCGCACTGGGGGGCGCACGGGAAGGGGCTGTGCATCCAATGACTTGGGCAGGGGTATCAGTCCGTATGCAGGGGAGAAGCTGTCCTGGTGTCAGGGGCTGACCTTAGTGTCTGAGGCAGATGGGGGCATGGAACACAGCCCCATGGTGAGAAGGTCTGCAGACTGCCGGTGCCTGTTCCCAGGGCCACATGCTGTCCCACCTGGCTGAGTGCTGCAGTAGTGCCGCCAGGCTGATGACCATTGAGGAAAGCCACCGTGGGGGGCAGGTGCCCATCGGGGGAGGACAGGTGTCTGTGGGGAGGACAGGTGTCCACGGGGGGCAGGTGTCCGTGGGAGGGCAGGTGTCCATCGGGAGAAGGACAGGTGTCCTCGGGGAGAACGGGCATCGATGGGGGGTGGGGGCAGATGTCTGTGGGGAGGACAGGCATCCACAGGGCACAGATGTCCAGGAGCAGGCCCCACTGGGTAGAGTTTGGGGTGTGTGTGGGAGTGAGACTCAGAGCAGAGACCATGCCTGAAGCCTGCTGAGGAAGCCAGGGGACAAGATGGTCCTGGGTGGGAGACACATGTCACTGGACAAAAAACCCACAAGCTCCAGACTGTCGCTTGGGAAACAGCACTGTCCTGCAGGTCCCGTGCTCGGGTCACACTGCTGGCAGAGGCCACAGGATGGGGCCTGGAGCCATTCAGTTCTTCCCACTTCCATGTCCCTGCCCCCAGGAAGGATGGCTTAGGGTGCAGGGCCGGTGTGTGAACTCAGCTGCGAGGAGCTGCAGAGGCTGGGAGGGATGCCACCTTCACCTGCGAGTAGATGACAGAGGAGCCCTGGGGTCTGGAAAGCCGCTGCTGGCTGGTGGCCGGGCCGTAGGAGGGCAGGTAGGTCCGGAGGAGCCTTAATGCGGAGTTTGAAGCCACTATGGGAAGAAGAGCAGCACTCAGCTGGCAAAGGTGACCCAGCACTCTTGCCCGGCTGCACATCCCCACCGGCCCCGTCCCAACCCGGGTCCTCTCTCTGCCCGGACGGCAGCCTCCCTGTACTGCCAGGGCCCTGGCCTGAGACCTCGGCCTCCGGCGGGGCCCGGCCCTCCTCAGCATCCCTCCCAGTTCCCCAGGCTCCCTGAGACCACCTCTTCTCTTGTTAGTGCTTTGAGCTCAGACTCCTCACATGCACTGTGGAGAGCCCGGCCAGGTCACCTGTGTGGCCTCAGGCAGGTCACGGCCACCTCTCCGGCCCTGGTGGTCTCCTCCATGTGGTGGGAGTAATAACATCATCCCCCTCTGGGGTTACTGTAAACTGATATGAGTTTGTGTGTGTGTGTATGTATGTATTTTCCAGTGTCCGTCACGTGTGCCAGTACAGTCCTGACTGCTATGAATAAACACATAAACAAGCATTAAATATATAAGCGCACATAGCGTATATATTTGTAGCACCTGGAACTGTACTTGGCACACAGGATCTCAACACATGCTGATGGGACGTTAGGTGTTGTTATGACTTTTATATACTATCCTAAATCTGGAATGTGGAATGTGACATCCGGCAGGCGGCTCTCTCCTGTTGGCTTGGAGGGACCATCTAGGCTTTGTGACTTCAGGGCGGTCTCACTTAAGGTCCTTGGCCTTAGTTCCCTCATTTATAAGATTGGGATAATAACAATACTCACCTCAAAGGAAGTTGTGGGTATGAGCGAGTTCCTGTGTGTGACAGGTGAGCCATTGGACCAAGCATGGGCACAAACACAGTTCATTTGACTTTATACAAGAGGATCGGAAAACCAGAGAGGGAAGCAGAATGGGTAAAATCACACAGCACTCCTTACAGAGCACAGGTGAAAGGGAGTCTGCCCCAGAGGCAGGTCTCCCTTGTGCAGGAGGGAGCCGGGCTGGGGCTGGTCATGGCTGAGCACCCCCCGGGGAGGACGGGCAGAGCCAGCCCAGCAGCAGCGAGTCATCCTCAAGCTGCGGGGACGGCATCCCCATGTCTGCTTTCTCAACCCTGTGGGTTAGAGTGGGAGGAAGAGTCATGCCCCCGAGATGTCTGTGTCCCAATCCCTGGAGCCTGTGAGTGTGTGACCTCGCAAGAAGGGACTTTGCAGATGTGATTCAGATTAAGCACCTTGCAGTGGGAGATTATCCTGGATTATTCAGGTGAGATTTTAGGGAGAACTTTAAATCAGAGAACTTTCCCAGCTGTGCTCAGAGGGAGACCCGGCTTTGGACGAGTGATCAGAGGGATGCAGCATAGCACTGTCCGCTTTGAAGGCGGAGGAAGGGGCCGTGAGCCGTGGGGAGGGGTGTCCTTGAGAAACCAGAAAGGGCAAGGAAGTACTTTCTCCCCTGGAGCCTCCAGAGAGGAGCGCAGCCCGGGCAGCACCTCGACGTGAGCCCGGGAGACCTGTGTCTGGCCTCTGACCTCCAGCACGGTAAGATAATGCGTCGGTGACGTGCGTCACGGCAGCAACAGAAAGCTGATGGAGGGAGAAGAGGAATGCCAGCCCGTTTCCCATCACAGTGGGGAATGCCGAAGCCCAGACAGGGCAGGTGTTCCCCCAGGCCCTCCGGAGGCCGTCGGTGGGGGATGGAGAGTACGGCCGGCACGGTGGGGCCGGGGAGCCCAGCAGGGCAGGCGGGCATAAGTGAAGAACACCAGCGACCCCGCGCGAGGGCGGCTCTGTGTCCGGTCAGCCCAGACCTGCAGAAGGGGTGGAGGCCGAGCTGCGTGCGGCTGGTGCCTTCGAAGTCAAGAGTCCACGGGTCTTACCTGCATGTCTGTTCCCCTCCTGAATCATCCGCACTTCTGAGTACACCACGTCTCCTCCTTTAGGGTTGACTTGGAAAGAAGGGGCAGAGAGCTATAAGGTCCTTGCCTCTTGTCCGACCTACTTCCCCCAGCCAGAGCTTGTCTTCTGCACAGCCCCATGGTCCTCTCCTGCCCCACCCCCACCTGGACCAACCCTGGGGTCCCTGCCCTAGTGGGGGGCCCTTGGTCCTCACCATTGCTGTACACCGGTTGCAGCTCCATCCAGCCTGGAACATTGTAGTAGGTGGGCTCCTGGGGGTCCGAGTCTGAAGGGCTCCTGTGAGACAGAAATAGCCATGTTTCCCAGCAACCCTGACGAAGCAGTTGTAATCATCACTCCCTGCTTGCAGGTCTTTATACCAGCGGCTGGCTGCCAAGCCTGGACGCATAGATGAGCACATACCCAGCGGTCTGCTAGTGTGAACAACCACATTACAAATCTCGATGTTTCCAGACTTTGTGGGCACCTGATACACACCAGGCACTGCGCTAATGCTTTTAACAATATGAAGCTGATTCTATCATTATCCCTCTTTTATAGATGGAGAAGGTGATGGCTCCAAGAGGCGAAGTGACTTGCTCAAGACCACGTGACTACAAAGGGGGCAAGAGCCAGGATTAGAACTCTTAGATCAGGATCTCAAAGAAATCAGTCATGATGAGGGCTCACAGGAACTCTGCATGGTTTGGATGCAGCGGCCATGCGCTTGCCCAGAGATGGTTTGTGAGCCATGGTGGGGCTCCCAAGGTGAGTCTCTGGGATCCAAGATGGCAGCCCCTTCTTACAGGCACAGCCTCCGGTGGGAAGAGCGGTCTCTCTGGGTGGCCGGTCATGTGACTCCATCTTTTCGGGGGTCCCCAGAGCAGGTATTAGGTTGGTCATGTCCAGAGCTTTGCAGCGCCCAAGCTGAGACTAGCTTAGGACATGGATGTATTCAGTCTTATAGTGGTCACTCAGACAAGCAGTGGTAGAGAACGTAGGTTACTAAATAAAAAGCACTTAACTCTTGATGCAAGAAGGTGTGTGTAGCCAAGGTGGTGGTGAGAGGTCCTGGCAATTGCCTTGACATGTGCCAAGCGAAACAGCAACACGAAGGTGGCACAACCTATCTGTGTCCCCAGCAGTGACCAGACCTGGTTCATTTTTATCCCCTGTGGGCATCTCATGAACCACAAGCAGCACAGCCCGGGTCTTACCTGGAAGCGTCAGAGGTCGGCCTTCCTCCTGCAAGGGAAAGCAGAGGGTTGCTGGAGCCAGGGGAAGGAGGCCGTCACAAGGAGCACGGCTGCTAGGAGGCTCATGAGAACCTGCCGCATGGGGCGCCAGCATTAGGTGGACCCGGCTCCACTCTGCCCAAGGGAGGTGGCAGATGGGGCGGAAACTGCTGACCCTGGCTTGCGGCGGGGCATAGTTATACCATGAAAGAGGATCTTGTCAAGAGCAATGCTCCATAGCTGCCGGCGGGAAGCAGGTCTGGTCAGCTGTGGAAATACTGCACATTAAACAATCAGGAGGTCGTCAGATCCCATTGGGTTTCTGCTCTCATTCCTATTCCTCGGTCTTTCTCCTCTGCCTCCCCTTCCTTGGGGGCTCGTGAGGGTGGAGAGGGAGACACACTGAGGTTTATGATGTTGGATAAACTCTGTCTCATTGAGGCATCTGCGTGCACTAGGGCCATTTTGGGAACCCTGTGTTCGTAAAGATGAATTCTAGGGGAGCAGGCAGGGAAGGTGGGGAGCTGTGGAGAGCTCAGGGGTGCTTACAACGACAGCCTGAGCCCGAGGGGAGGTGGCAGGGAGGGCAGGCCCTCAAGCGGAAGGTACCCACCTGCTCTCCTGGGGAGCCGACAATACAGCAGCTGTGCTAAGACCGCGAGGCCCACCATGCCGAGCAGGCCCCCAGCCACACCGCCGGCAACAGGGCCACTTCTGCTCCCTGTCAGCCCTGGAGGGGAGATCCCACGCGTGAGCTGGAGGGAGAGGCTCGTGGTCTTGAACTGCTCTGACCCCTGCAGCGGATGCCTGGGCCTGGGAGGGAGGAAGAGTCCAGGCACCAGGACTGGGAGCCTAGGCAGCAACCCGGGAAATGGCTCTGCTCTTGGGGAGGAAGCTCATGTCTGCGGCTGAGGCCAGGCTGGAGGGTCGGGACGGACAGGGCCCACCAGCGAGCATCAAAGTCGGCGGTCCTCCTTGGCCCCCTGCTCCCACTCTAGTACCATCCCTTCAGAAACACTTCAGAGGAGGACCACGTAGAGAACTCTCAGCTTCGTGTCTCTATCCTTGAGAAGAAGTACCCTGCTCACACATCATGAGGATTATCAGAATATCCTTGGAGGGGATATCTGTCCACATCGGTGGCCTGGGCACAGGAAACTTACCTGAGATGTTGAGTGGCACCGCCTCGCTGCGCTGGGCCCCCAGGCCGTTGTCGGCCTCACAGGAGTAGTTTCCAGAATGTTCTGCGGTCAGAGAGAGGTTGAAGGACACTCCTCCTCCAGAGGGGGCCGAGCTGCTCCCCAGGGTGACATCCTCGTGATAAAACTGGTACAGGATCGGGGGAGAGCCGCTCTGGGCCTCACAGCGAAGCTCCACCACGTCCCCAGGGAAGGCCCGGGCCCCGTGCGTCCTGAGGGTGAGGACCGGGCGGGACGCTGGGACTGAGGGAGACAAAAAGTTAATACAAGTCCCTGCTTCTAACATATTCGTAAATGAGCAGAAATTATAAACAAAGGGCAGAGGTCAGATCTCAGTCTTGGAAACTAGACTGAAACTCATATGACAGACAAAGCTACTGACCTTAATCTACAGATGCACAAAAATACCGAACAGAAAAGTGTGGAAAGGGTATGAATCGCTAAAAACTTCAAGTAGCCAATAAATAAATAGATTATTATCTCCGTTACTAATTAAATACATACAAATAAAAACACCCATCAGAAGGACAAAGCCTAAAAAGACAGATCATACTCTTGGACTTGTGGACAAACGGGCACCTCAACATGCTCTAGGTGGGATTGCGGATTTGAAACACTTTCTCAAATTTGGCAAACTTAAATTGCCAAATTTAAAATGCACATCAAATTTGACCCTGCAAATCTACCTCTAAGACTGCTTCCTTTAGGGACAGTTAACTGACTGATGAAATACAAAAGACATCCAAGATGTATTTTTTAAGTGAAAATGCAAGTTGCATAATTATGTATAACCTGATTCTACTTCTGTGAAAAAATTTTACACCTTTATGTTTATAATATATTTGAATATTTCTAGAAAAATATCCATGAGTTCTAGCAATTTTGGGGTGGAGTATGTTGAGTTTTCTACATAGACTATAATGTCATCTGTGAAGAGTGAAAGTGTGACTTCTTCTTTGTCAATTTGGATGCCTTTTATTTCTTTTAGTTGTCTGATTGCTGAGGCTAGGGGTTCTTAAAGGGTATTATGCTAAAAGAAATAAGTCAGTCAGAAAAAGACAAATACCATATGATCTCACTCATACGTGGAATTTAAGAAACAAAACAGATGAATATAGGGGAAGGGGAGGAAAAATAAAATAAGATAAAAACAGAGAGGGAGGCAAACCATAAGAGACTCTTAACCCTAGGAAATAAACTGAGGGTTGCTGGAGGCGAGGTGGGTGGGGGATGGGGTAACTGGGGGATGGGCATTAAGGAGGGCACGGGATGGAATGAGCACTGGGTGTTATGTGCAACTGATGAATTACTAAATTCTACCCCTGAAACTAATACTACATATGTTAACTAAATTAAACTTAAATAAACATTTTTTAAAAAGAAAGAAAAATACCCATGAAACTATTTTCTTTTCCTTTCCTTTCCTTTCCTTTTTTTCTTTTCTCCCATGAAACTATTAACAGTGGTTATATCTTGGAAGTATGTGGACATGAAAGTGTGTGCCTGCAGGTAGAATGGGACCTTCACTTTTCATATTGTCCCTTTTGTACCATGTGCTTTTCTAATCATGAAGATTTATGCATTCCTTCAGAATAATGAATTACTAAAAACTCAAAAGTTGTGTTAAAACATGGCCACAAAGGATGAAGGAATGTCACGATGTAGACTTAGGTGGGGACCTGGGTAGGCCCATGCCTCAACCTGGCTGTCCCATTCCCAGCTGTGTGTAAACTGGCTACTTTCTACCTCTGAGCCTCACCTTCCTTTCCTGTAAATTGGGGATAAAAGTGGTTTCACTGGTTTATCTTAAAGATGAAATGAGATATTACATGCTAAGTACTCAGCACAGGGCCTAGCACATGCAAGGACTGAGTGGTGATGATGATGGTGATGCTGGTGGAAATGATGGTGGTGATGGTGGTGGTGGTGATGGTGGTGGTGATGGTGGTGGTGGTGGTAATGATGGTGGTGATGATGGTGGTGATGGTGGTGGTGATGGTGGTGGTGGTGGTAATGATGGTGGTAATGATGGTGGTGATGATGGTGGTGATGGTGGTGGTGATGGTGGTGGTGATGACGGTGATGGTGGTGGTGATGGTGGTGGTGATGGTGGTGGTGATGATGGTGGTGATGATGGTGGTGATGGTGGTGGTGATGATGGTGATGGTGGTGGTGATGGTGGTGGTGATGACGGTGATGGTGGTGGTGATGGTGGTGGTGATGACGGTGATG
>NW_027397150.1:21051-296430 GCF_003265705.2 Callorhinus ursinus
GGTGATGACGGTGATGGTGGTGGTGATGGTGGTGGTGATGGTGGTGGTGATGGTGGTGGTTATGGTGGTGGTGATGACGGTGATGGTGGTGGTGATGATGGTGGTGATGGTGGTGGTGATGATGGTGGTGATGATGGTGATGGTGATGGTGATGGTGATGGTGGTGATGGTGATGGTGGTGGTGATAATGGTGATGACCAGAACATTCTTCTCAACTGTCCTTAGCATACTTTTGCTATACCCCAGTTCTACCTAAACAGGAGTCTGGAGGTTTGGCCAGCCAGGAGGGCCATCACAACCGGTTCAGAGCTCACAAGAAGCAGCTTTCCTTTGGATATAATACTTAATGGCAAGAGGTCAGAGTGCAGCATAGAGAGTGGAGGAATTTGGTGGAGGGCTGGCCGATTCCATTCATGCCATCCTGCTTTCACCTCTCTGTGTTTCCTGTGCCACCATTGCTTTAAGAATCACTTTGTAAACAGGATTGGTTGTGTCTCCTGAAAGGCTATGCACGGAGTTAATGTTAAGACAGACTTTTTAATAAAGAAGTTTGAGGCACATTTATATTCCTGGTAATAAAAGAAGCACAAGAGTAGAGGCTTGTGGGGGTCAAAGGGAGAAAAATCCAGACAAGGAATGGCTAAATCTTTTTTTGGAGCAGAGAGACACATACTCAAAATTTAATTTCCCTTTCAGTAATCATACTTATAGATCAGTATATCGTCTATGGTCTAAAAAGCTTTTGCATTTTTAGTGAGGAGTTTTGATCCCATATAGGAAGACTGTGCTGCTTGGACGGTCCAGGTTCCTACAGCCATAACTGCAGGAAGGGACCTGGACTTGCAGATGGGTTTCTGCCGGCAGAAAGTCCCCGGCTGTGCTGTCACACCAGCAGTGGGGGTGTTGGAGCTCCAGTCTGGCCGCCGGGTAGAGAAGGCATGCCAGGCTTGGTTGTGCTGCTTGAGGGTAGGACCAACCCACCTGTGACGCTGAGTGTCAACGATTCGCTGCGCTGGGCCCCCAGGCCATTATCAGCCTCACAGGCATAGTTTCCAGAATGTTCTGCGGTCAGAGAGAGGTTGAAGGACACTCCTCCTCCAGAGGGGGACGAGCTGCTCCACAGGGTGACTTTCTTGTGATAAAACCGGTACAGGATCGGGGGAGAGCCGCTCTGGGCCTCACAGCGAAGCTCCACCATGTCCCCCACCACGGCCCGGGTCCCGGGAGTCCTGAGGGTGAGGACGGGGCAGGACGCTGGGACTGAGGGCAAAAATAGATTAGTTGACATCAGTATCTTTTCACATTTCCTTTATTTTCATTTTTCAGAGATTACTTCTGTAGAGTATTTGTGACACTTTCTAGATCTTTTCTATGTATATGAACACCCATTCACACCAAAACGTAAATAAACATGTAAAAACATACATGCACACACATGCACGGGATCACAATACACATCCTGGTCTACACCCTGGTTTTCCCTTCAGCAGCACATCATGAGCCTCTTTCTACATCATTCTTAAAGGTCTATCTCATCCACCTTTAGAGACCAACTTTATTGAGGTATAATTTGTACATAACAAAATGCAGCTCTTTTAAATTTACAGTTTGATGATTTGGGGTGAATACTGCTCAATTATTTTAACAAGCACAAAGCCTTCCAGTGTATGGATTCACCATAGTGCACTGAAGGAATTCCCCACGACTGGGAATGTCCTTGCTCTCCTCCTGCGGATAATGTCACGGCCAACAGTCCTGCACATCCATCATGGCACGTTTGTGTATGCACTTCTTAGGATAAATTCTTAGAAGTGGAATTTCTGGGATGAGAAATATGAACATTTCAAATAAACATATATTATGCTAGACTGTTCTTCAAAAACTTTGGACCTGTTTGCACTTGCACTAAGGAAATATAAGAATTCCAGTTCCCACACTCTCATCAGTGAGAGTCATAGAAGGTGCAGAAGGTTATTATTTCTTCTCTGTTCCTAATCCTAAATTCTACAGTTGTTTTCTCTGAACAACTCACCCATTGCATCCTATGTGACCCTGCGGTCTACTCGTGGGTGTTTCAGGTGCTGCTGGTGAACTACAATCCATTAATGAGAAGTTACTGCCTGTAAAGGATTCAGACATTATTGACAAAATGGAAAATTTGAAAGCTGTGGTTAATTTTTCAAAATGTATCCAGTCAATTCTATTTTGTTCTCCACCATGAAATAAGAATAATAATCATGAGAGAATTGTTGTTCTTTTATTTCTTCTTCTCCCTTAGACCAACTGAGTTTTCTTTGTTACATTTATTTTTTACATTTTGGGCACTTTCTGTAACCATGATTCTCACAGTTGAGTAGCCTTTGTTTTCATTTCTGAATCAGTGGTTTTCAGCCCTATTTGTACGATAGTCTCACCTAAGGATGTGTTAAAAAATATTGATTCTGAGGCCACATCTGAGAGATTCTAAGTTTAATTGGTCTGGAGAGAGGCTTAGTAATGAGCCTGTTTCAGAGTTCCTAAGTGATTCTCACGGCAGCCACCGCTGAGAGAGATTCAGTGTATACGTTTTATATCTCAGTGAAGTCATTTTGAGTCCTTTGTATCAATTCCTATTTTGGCTGGCTGCATTTTGTCATCAAGTAATTTTTAAAGAAAGTTTAATGGATACTAAGTTCCCTGAGTCCCTGCATGTCTGAGCATGACTTTCGGATTTGGTATAAAATTCTCGGTTCTCTTTCCTCCCTTGAAAGTACAAGTCTGGACATGACTCCTCTCTCTTAGCAATGATTTCTGTGGAAAGTCTAAGACCAGTCTTCTTTCTGAGATGACTGCATTTATTTACTCATTTACTTATTGCCATGATCACACGTGCGCGCGCGCACACACACACACACACACACACACAGACAGATGTTTAACCTCGACATTCAGTAACCTCCTCAGGGTAAGTCTTTCCATCTATGTATTCAAGTTTTCTTCACTTCAGGAACAATTTTTATTACATCTTTGAGTTTCGTTTCTCTCCTCAGTTTGGTTTCCTAACTTAGAGACATTCCACTCAGTGGTCTTCGCTGTCAGACCTCTGTACTGTACATTTTTGTCTTGTTGCCTTTGTATCTGTCTCTCTTTCTACTTCGCATTCTGTATTATTTTCTCAAACCAGTTCTTCATTTTATTAATGGTTTCTAGAAGTATGCATTCTAGCCTTACTGCTTCAAATTTGGATTTCATTTCCAAAATAGCTTTGTAGGTTTTTTTTTTTTTGGTGTTTCTTTTGAGCTCTGCTAGACAATTTTTAAAATCTCTTGTGTTATCTTATCAACTCTTCTTTAACCTGTTTATTCCTTTTTGTAGTTTTTTTTCCTGAAGTCTGTATTTTCTTTAATTGTTTTGAGAATATTTAGAAGAATTTGTAGGATTTTTTGTTTCCTATAGTAATTTTTCTTTTTGAAGATATTATGTGTTATATTTTAAGTTTAAAAGCATCAATGCAAAGACTCCCATATTGTGCTTCGTTTTTGCTCATAACTTATTCTCCAGTGAATGAAGTTGTATTCAGAGTCTTGTATTTGCTTGAGAATGCTGTGTGTGTGTGTGTGTGTGTGTGTGTGTGTGTGTGTGCGCGCCTCTGTATGTGTCCGTGTGTGTATGTGTGTGTGTTTCGGGGACTCAGAGCTGGTGATATAGATCAGAGCACATCCCCACGATATCTCTTTGCCTTTTCTTTGGGGTACGTTCCCTCAAAAGAGTAGATTGCTTTGTCAGAATATCTGCCTGACTCACAGTGAAGCTTCTCACTCAGCTCACAGATAACTTGTTCGCTAACCTAGGGCTTATTAATTTCTGCTCACTTATATAAGCAGATGCAAAGATCAGTTTTCTCTTCCTGCTCTTCTCTTCCTCATTTTACCTCAAAGACTTCTTGTTCATTGAATCGTAAATGCTGACTGAGGACCTATACTGTGCCAGACACCGAATAGGTACAGGGGTGTCGTGGAAACCCCGAGTGATCAGGTTCCATTCTCATGAAGCTTATATCATGGTACAGAGGGAAGCAGACAAGAAACAGGAGATAAAGAGGTTTCAGGTACTGCTAAGTTTGAGAAGAAAATAAAACTTGATAATCGGATGGAGGATGCCTTATGGCTGGGGGCGTTCCTAGATAGATTAAGTTCTGGCTTTGGAATCTGGGTCTCAGAACACTTAAATTTCTTAAATCATCTCTTTACCCCACATTTTATATTGGGGGAATGTCTTCTGCTGGTCATTCTTGATTTCTGTGATCTAAAACAAGGGTTATCAAGGAGCTAGAGATCCTTTAGATCCATATGCTCAAAGGTAAGACCATCTGTACCCAGACTCATGTGTCCCTAAGACCAGCACATCGCCAGTTTGTGCACTCAGCAGGCCCCACCTCCAGCTGCACTCACACTCTGACTACCACCCGCTCCCACAACCCTCAAGGTGCCTCCCCCAGCTCTGCCCTGAGCGATGATGAGGCTCCGTCATGGTGGTGCTCTCTCTTGCTGGGATAGGTAAAGGAGCCCAGCTTGGCAGCATGCACGGTTTTCCCTGGCTCTCTTCTCTGGGGCTTTGACTGGTGCCTCTCACACTCTCCCTCACTTCATTTCTTCCAGAGCTTCACGAATTCCTGGCCTTAGGGTTCCTGTTCCAACTCACAGAACTCTGAGGGTGCGAGGAACACTAATTATTGTCTTATCTAACTTCTAATTTAGGTGAAAACAGCGCGACAAAGAAAGTTTAAACGTTTTGCCCAAATCACGAACCAGTTATGTTCATAGCCAGAGCTAGAATTCAGGTTTTCTGATTCATACTTAGATCCGATGACCCAAGTGTTTTTCAGGTACACGGGCTCTTTCTAGGAAACTGCAGAGTCTGCTGTGCATATAGTTCCCTAAAACGAGTATTTTCTGAAACAGACTTCATTACGTGTCCTGTCGTTTCCATACTTTGTTGGGCTAGAGGTGGGCAGTGCACTGGCTGTGGCCTAGGGCGTAGCTTGGAGGCGAAGCTGCCCCCCCACCCCCCGCTGGACCAGGTGGAGCCACTGCTTTGGCAGCGAGCCACCCAGCATTGGCAGACACGGCAGAAGGTGGAATACAGAGAAAGGCGTCACACCCAGAAGCTGAGCAGTCGATGTTGGGTGTTGCAGAAGCTGTGAGTCAAGAGAAGTCATGGGAGAGAGGGAATGGAGTGGAGGATGCTCAGGAGCTGCAGGGATGGTGTGCAGGGATACGAGGAAAATAGCTGGTGGCCTGCGAGTTGAGCGATGGGAGCTTCTAGCTCGTCGCCTATTGATATAACCTGCTTTTGAGAAGTAAGTTCTATTCTGAGACATCTCTCAGCTCTTCCATGGGTCTGCAAGTGTCGTCTTTCTTTCTTGTTTTTCTCACTCCCTGGATGTCCATACAGGCCCTCCCCCTCTGGGGACACCCCGGGTCTCCGTTTCCTTGTGATGTGGAATGGACCACTCAAGATCTTCTGGTCATACTCCTGCTTCTCATAAAAGCAGACAAACCGATGAACAACTGGACTTCCGCTCTCTAATAAGCAAAGATACCAGTGTAAATAGAAGCAACTTCACTCCAAAGACGACACCGTTTTGGTGGTTACATGAGTCACCATGAGCTGGTACACCCCTGATTTGTATACTTTTCTGAATGTGTGTCACAGTTCAACAAAAGCTTTAAAAACGTAATACAGTAAAATGAAACTTATTTTAATGAATTAGGACAAAGCATCATGGAAACTCCAGAAAGCCATTCCTCCTTTCCTCGTCGACCCTACTGTGAGGGCTTGAACCTCTTCAAGGAGGGAACTCCGGAGAAATTGAGGGCTCGCCTGTGATTTGTCCGTGTGACTGTGCTTGCGGCTACATGAGCGCACGTGTTAGTGGGGAAAGCAGGGGATGCTTCTCTGCACTGGGTTAAAAAAACTTGCCTTGGGGACTGAACCTACAGGGCATGAGAAAATATTCTGAGGGACTGAATTCATCTGGCAAAAGCTGGGGAGTACGCTGAGCTATCTAGGGGTCTGGCTGAGCCAGGGCTGGGTGAGGGCTGAGGCCACAGGGAGCTGGTTCTATGGGAAGGGGCCGCCAGGGGCACCAGCTGTGTGTTGGCGGGGAGGGGGAGGCAGGGACTGGAAGGTACATGCAGACTTCTGAAAGGCTCAGTGTGAGAGACGAGAACTGAGTCACCTTCCCTGAGATCAGCTACAAAGCGCTGAATGCAGAAGCAGAAGAAAGCGAATGAGAACAGAATCCCTGGGTGTGCCTGCTGCCTCGTCACTTACCGTGTGGGGCCTCAGTTTCCTCTTCTGTAAAATAGGGACAAAAGAGTCAGAGATGAGTGACCGGCAGGAATCCAGGGCTTACCTGTGACAAACAGGTTCTTGGTGTCACTGCGCTGGGGGCCGAAACCATTGTCCGCGGTGCAGGAGTAGGTCCCAGAGTGCTCTGCGGTCAGAGTGACACTGAAGGACGCCCCTCCTGCAGAGGTGGCCGAGCTGCTCCCCAGGGGGACATCTCCGTGATAAAACTGGTACAGGATGTGGGGTGAGCCTCTCCGGGCTTGACAGTGAAGTGTCACCCTGTGTCCCTCAACAGCTCGGGCCCCAGGAGTGCTGAGGGTGAGGACAGGGCGAGACACGGGGACTGAGGGAGAGAAACATCAGTCAGCAGGGGCTCCTGCGCATTTCCATCACTGGCCAGTCAGCCCCTGCCCTCCGGGCTGGCCTTTCCCTTTCCCGCCACCCGTGGCCCCTTCTCCCCACCCGCGCGCCTTGTTAGGTGACCTCAGTCCGGTTTCCCAGTGTAAATGACGCTCTCGGGGAAGAAGTTCCTTCTTTTGCGGCTGCCAGACCCCACCCTTACCTGTTCCTTCCTCCTGCCTGTGACCCTGGAAGAGCTGCCCTTCCCCCCCCCCCAAGGAGGGTCCTCCTCCTTCCCCCCAGGAGCCCACCTGCCTCTGTCCAGCGCTGGCTGTACTGGCTTCTTCCCATTTCCATTTAGATGTGTTTCATCCTCTCCAGGTGAGAAAATCAACAAAACAAAACTACCAGAGCTGTGTTTACTCTTCCCCATCATGCCTTTCTCCCGGGTTCTGAGGACAGATTTCTGACAGAAGGGGCTACATTTACTGTCTCCACTTCTTTGCCTCTCACTTATTTTTTGTGTGTGTGCATTGAGACCTGCTTTTTATCCCCACCAATCTATAAAGTTGATTGTCCGTGTTTGTGATTATAATATAATATAACGCTTCCATGCCTGTGCCAGGTGTATGTGTGTTTGTCATATAAAATGGTAAACATAGGCATGCGGACACTTAACTGAATTACCAAACAACCCTGTGGGGCAGGTACTATTATTGACCCTGTCTTAGAGAGGAGGAAGCCGAGGCCTCACGATGTAGGTGGCGAGGCAGCAGGCACGTCCAGAGACTCAGTTCTCGTTTGCATTCTGCTTCTGCTTTCAGCGCTTTGTGGCTGAACTCAGGGGAGGTGACTCAGTTCTCGTCTCTCACCAGCTCTCGGCTCTGTTTTGTCTGAACTGGTCCCTGTCTTCTGCTCAGTCTCTTCCCTTGGTTTCTGTGGGAAACGAGCACATGGCGCCTCCTCTGCCAGCCACAGTCCCGGGCGGGGGCCTTCCCGCTCCGCGCGCCTGGCCTGGGGTCCTGACTGGCCTCTCTTCTGGGGCCTCTGCTCTGCTCCTGGCTGCTCTCCAGACGGGCTTTTCTGCCATCCATCCTCCCCTGCAGCCAGAGTGATCCTCCCAGTGTAAAACTGTTCTTAGACCCCAGAGCTCCCTTTAGGATGAGGCCCAAGTCCTTGGCGTGGGTCTGGGGTGTCCCCAGGTCCTGGTCCTGGACCATTCCCCTCCTTCCCGCAGGCCTTCGACATTTGCCCCTGCCTGGACCACAGCCTCTCCCTGCCCTCCCCCGCTTCCCGTGACACGCCATCCAGCCGTCAGCTCACGCACAGACTCCCCTAGAATCCTCTTACGGCACAGCAGAGATTGGGGTGCCTCTTTACACCCACAGCCTCCAGGTACTCATAGCCCCTGGACTGGTGCTTGCCCTATTGCGGTCCACACCTGCCGCTCGACCTCTGAACTGTGTGCACAGGCCATGCAGGCTAGTCCGAGGCATCCGGAGACAGAGTGCAGTCCGCACGCAGGGCGCGCACTGCCCTTCTTCCTTAGGTGAACAGAGGCGCCGTCACGCAGAACCTTCCGCAGTGGAGGGCGCTCATGGTGATGCCACTGCCCGATGTCCTCGGGCCTCTGGGTGTCAGAGCCTGTTTCTCTGTGTCTTTCATCTGATGCCTCCCACAGGACTCCCGGGTCCATTTCCTTGTAAGACTGGATCCTGGCTTGTCTCCTGCCTAGTTGTGTTTTTTCTATAGACGAGGAACCCAAGTCGGCTCCGGGCCTGAGCCAGGACTAGACTCCGCACCAGTACCAGCCCGCACCCTCCAGTCCCCGCCCCCCAAAACTGTGCCCGGAATTTGTTCTCCGTAGACCGCACAACACTGGGACTCAAGGCTGCATGGAAGACACTTGCCCTTCATAACTTGGACACCCACCTTTGTGGCCTCAGGGTCTGAAGCCCAGTCGGCAGGCAGAGCCATCTCTGCTCCCCGGGCCCCCTGCGCTGCCTCCCCCCTGCCCGCCGGCGCCCACCTGGCCCCACAGCCTTTCAGTCCAGACGTGCCTGGGCGTCTGTGGAGGACCTCGGGTCCTGCTGCCGGCCGTGTGTCTTTCGTGGCTCTGTACCCGCTGTGATCAATATGCAATATTAAAGGGACAAGAAACACCTGTGGGCCCCTGGGGACTTATTTTGTAGTTTCCGAGAACACCGTGCTTCTGAGTATTCACAGGACAAGCGGTGAGAAAGAGGAGAACAGCTGGCTCCTCGGGGGTCGGGGTGGGAGGGAACCAGCAGCGATCCGCAAAGAGGCGGACAGCCGACCCGTGAGCCAGGACATCAGGCGGGGAGGAAGAGGCAGAGGCCCTGGAAGACGGGGGCGCGCTTCCCGACAGGGATGGGGGGCTGACCGCCCCAGGCTCACCGGTGACAGACAGGGACACCGGCTGGCTGCGCTGGACACCCAAGCTGTTCCCTGCGGTGCAGGAGTAGTTCCCAGAGTGCTCTGCAGTCAGAGAGATGTGGAAGGTCACCGTGCCCCCAAAAGTGGCCTTCATCTTCCTGAGAACTACTTCTTCACGAAGGAACTGGTACACGATGGGGTAAGAGCCTCTCTTGGCTCCGCAGGAAAGCGTCAGCAAATCTCCCTCAACAGCTCGGGCCCCAGGAGTGCTGAGGGTGAGGACAGGGCGAGACACGGGGACTGAGGGAGAGAAACATCAGTCAGCAGGGGCTCCTGCGCATTTCCATCACTGGCCAGTCAGCCCCTGCCCTCCGGGCTGGCCTTTCCCTTTCCCGCCACCCGTGGCCCCTTCTCCCCACCTGCGCCCCTTGTTAGGTGACCTCAGTCCGGCTTCCCAGTGTAAATGACGCTCTTGGGGAAGAAGTTCCTTCTTTTGCGGCTGCCAGGCCCCACCCTTAACCTGTTCCTTCCTCCTGCCTGTGACCCTGGAAGAGCTGCCCCTCCCCCCAAGTCAAGAAGGCTTCCTCTGTCCCTGTTTTCCACTTCTCCGCTCACTGGGGCTGGACTCAGGGATCCCTTCACCCTTCTTCCTTCCAGATTCACACACTCTTCCAGGACCCTCTTGTCTGTTCCTACACTCTCCCTGTACCCAGACTGACCCCCTCTGTTTCCAGATAGAGAACGCAGGAAGAAGCTCAGAGACTAGTTGGCAGCCACTCAGCAGGCTGTGTCCAGAGCCAGCCAGGACCTTGATCTGTCTCCTTCCTGAGTCCTGGTCCTAGTGCTGAATCCCATGTCTTCTTGGGAGTGGGCTGGCATTGGCCCTGAGTGCAGGGACGCCTCTGTAGAAGCTGTGACCTCTCACGGCCACGACTGTCCTTATGGCCTTGAGTGCACTGGTGGAGGGAGGGAAGGAGAGAGAGGGAGAGGGAGAGATGCTACAGACACACCGAGTGGTGTGATGGTCCCAGGCTGGATAAAGCATGAGGCCCACAAGAGACAGACACACGTTCAAAGATCTGGGAGCTAGCAGAGACATCAAGATGTGTTATCAGCTGAACTCTATTCCCTGGAATTGCATATGTCGAAGCCCAAACCCCCAGTGTGGCTTATTTGGAGATGGGGTCTTTGAGGGGATCATGAAGGCTAAAGGGGCCCTAATCAGATAAGACTGGAATCCTCGGAGAGGAGGAGGAGACAGAGGAACGAGGCTGGATAAGGACACAGTGGGAAGGTGGCCACCTGCAGGACAGACGGCCTCTCCATAGACACCAATCTGCTGGCACCTTGGTCTTGGACTTGTAGCCCCCAGAACCCTGAGAGAATACAGTTCTGTTGTGTAAGCCATGCAGCCTGTGGTGTTTAGATCAGGCAGCTGAGCAGACGAGTGCAGGCGACTTGGGGAAGAAGCAGGAAGCAGGTGAGGGGGGCGGTGGGTTGGGTAGCAGGAAGAGGACTGGGACCAGGAGTGGCAGGGCCTTTATTCACTGATTGACGGGACAATCGAGGGCTGCTGTGCGGCTCTGCCCAGCTCTTCCCAGCACATCTCAACACCTGCCCACACTTACTCTGCACGGGTATCTGGAATTTCTGGCTCTGTTTGTAGACACCGGGAATGCTTGCCCATGCCTCGCACCAGTAATACGGTGGGTCTTCGCTCCCCATGACGGAGGGGATTGAGATTTTCAGAAAGCTCTTCGAGCCTGACCCCAAGCTCTGGCCATCTCTGAAGAAGCGGAACCAGAGTTGGACGTCTGACTTCTGAGGGGAGAGCTGGGTCTCACACGTCAGGATCACTGGGTTCCCGGGGGTGGCCAAGGAGGGGTTAGCCCTCAGCACGGGACGTGGAAACAAATCTAGAGAGAAGAATCACAACAGGCCCCAGAGCAGTGAGGCCTGGAGCTACTCTGGAGAGAAGCACAGCTCTTCTGCAGTTGCCGTGAGCAGAGCAGGCAAAGAGGGGTGCACTTACGAGCCCAACACTCTTCAGCTCAAAGCACTCTTGCACTTTCTCTGATTCTTGCAGGAATGAGCCCTGGGGTTCGGTGATATCCCAGCCCACCATTCTCTCTCTCAGCCACCTCAGGGAACTTCCTTCCCATGAACCCTTCTCACAAATAATGAAGGGTTTACCTTGGACTTGGATTTTGATTGTGTTTGAAGAAACAGAGCAACAATAGGTCACAGATTCAGTACAGTGATATTCTCCATTATCTTTCAGCCTTGCGTGTTCAATGTGGAAGTTGGAGTTTTCACCAAGGTCCATCAGCACACTGTCATCCTTATACAGGGTCCTGGTCTTCCGGGCTGTGTCTACTTTTTCTACCTTTGCTCGGCACTTCAGAGTCACAGAGTCACCTTCAAACACGGAAGGGGGAGCCTGCAGGATCAGTTTAGCTGCAAGAAATGCAAGGCGGTCATTTGGTCCCCTCCACTGATTCTCCCTTCTTGTCATTAGTATATTGAAAAGATTTTATAGGATAAGGGATGGGGGAAAAAATGCATAAAATAATTACAATTCCTTGGGGAAGAATGAAGGGGAATAAGTCGGAGGGGGAGACGAACCATGAGAGACGATGGACTCTGAAAAACAAACTGAGGGTTCTAGAGGGGAGGGGGGTGGGGGATGGGTTAGCCTGGTGATGGGTATTAAAGAGGGCACGTTCTGCGTGGAGCACTGGGTGTTATGCACAAACAATGAATCATGGAACACTACATCAAAAACTAATGATGTAATGTATGGTTATTAACATAACAATAAAAAATAAAAAAAACTAATGATGTAATGTATGGTGATTAACATAACAATAAAAATTTAAAGAAAAAAATTAAAAAAATAATTACAATTCCTTTTTTTCTGATTTTAAGATGAACACATATGCCCTGAGAAAACTTGGAAAACAGAAGGGTAAATAAAAATCTCTTCTCAGGTGTGCACTTTTCTGGTGCTCTTTTCCATGTGCAAGTTCATGAGAGTCTGTGTGTACTGTGTTCTCTTTATGAAATCGGAGTAGTATATATATATTTGATAACTTGCTCTTTCACTTACTGTGTTATGAACACTTTTCTTTGCCATCAATATCATTAGTGAACCTGACTTCTAATGGCCTCCAAGTTTTCCTTCAATGTGACATGATATAATTTACTTAGTGAGTTTCCTTTTCTTGACCATTCAATTTCCTTCATTTTGGGGGCTGCATATCTATGATTTCAGTAGGCAAATTCTTAGGAGAGGAATTGCCAGTTCAAAGCGGATAAGCATCTTATTTTCTCCCTGTTACTATACTGTTTCCTTGTTCGTGAAAGCAAACAGCATTATAACTGCTTCAAATTCAAAACAGGTGGCTTTAGGGCACAGAAAAAAAGAGAAATGTTTCTTCCTTCTCTCTTGCTTTTTGTATACAGTTGACTCTTGCACAATTGGGGGTGAGGCACGGATCCTCCACGCAGTGGAAAATCAGAGTATAAGTTTTGACTCTCCCAAAACCTAACTACTAATAGCCAGCTGTACTAGAAGACTTACTGATAACATGAACAGTCAACTGACACGTGTTTTGTATGTTCTCTGTATTATAGGCTATAATCTTATAACAAAGTAAACTAGAGGGAAATGTTATTAAGAAATTCATAAGGAAGAGAAAATACATTTATAGCTCTGTCCTGTAAAAAAAAAAAAACTGCATGTAAGTGGATCTGTGCAATTCACACCCATGTTTGCATGGGTCAGCTGTACCTCTATCTGTTTGCCTGTCTACCTAGCTGAAAAATTCTCATGCTGCTTATTACCCCAAGTAAATCTTTTTTTAAAAAAGATTTTATTATTTATCTGAGAGAGAGAGAGCACGAGTAGGGGAGGGGGGGAGCGGCAGAGGGAGAGGGAGAAATAAACTCCCAGCTGAGCAGGGAGTCCAACATTGGGTTCGATCCCAGGACTCTGGGATCATAACCTGAGCTGAAGTCAGATGCTTCACTGACGGAGCCATCCAGGTGCCCTTCCAAGTTAATCTTATAAGGTTAAAGTTATGCATAGATTCAGAAACCATTCAAATAAATTACTTCTCAAATTCCTTTTTACCTAAGTCACAAGCACACCAATGTTTATAGCAGCAATGTCCACAATAGCAAAAATATGGGAAGAGCCCAGATGTCCATGGACAGATGAATGATTAAAGAAGATGTGGTATATAGATACACAATGGAATATTACTCAGCCATCAAAAAATAATGAAATCTTGCCATTTGCAATGATGTGGATGGAACTAGAGGATATTATGCTAAGTGAAATAAGTCAGTGAGAGGAAGACAAATACCATATGATTTCCCTTATATGTGGAAATTAAGAAACAAAACAGATGAACATAGGGGAAGGGAAGAAAAAATAAAATAGAAAATAGAGAGGGAGGCAAACCATAAGAGACATCAGTGTCTCTTTCTCTAGGAAACAAATTGAGGGTTGCTGGGCAGGGAAGGAGTAACTGGGTGATGGGCATTAAAGAGGGCACTTAATATAATGATCACTGGTGTTAAATGCAACTGATGAATCACTAAATTCTACACCTGAAACTAATAATACAGTATATGTTAACTAAATTGAATTTAAATAAAAAATTTAAAAAAATTTCTTTTTACCTGGTCCTATCTATAGAGATTTTGATTCACTAACTATAGGGCAGGTTCTGTGTAACTGTATGGTTCCTAAAGTTTTTATTTCTTTCACTTTTTTTCTCACCTGAAGAAAAAGTCAAGCTCACACCATCACTTAGGGGCGAGCCTTGGGTTTGGCATCTGTACTCTCCAGAATCACGGACCTGGAGGGTGTTTCCTGGGATTTCACGTATTATTTCTCTCCCAAGGTACCACTGGTACCATTTTTTGTTCTCTACTGCAAGGAAGTGAGGTACGTGGCAAGTCAGAGTCACTGCTTCTCCTTTGAAGACGATGGTCCATGGAGGATGGAGGGAAATCACGGGTTTGGGTGCAGATGCTGAGGAAGGAAGAGACAGAGTCTGAGATAGAGAACCCTGTGGTCCCCACCACAGCTGTCTGTGTGGGAGAGACCCAAGGACCAGGCTTTGGAGAATTCCCAAGGAAGCCATCTGGGAAGGTCAGTGATTGCTTAAGGCCAATTGTGGACCGGAGCCCCCAGGGGAGAATGGTTGCTCAGGGATGGCAATGAGCTAAATGATTTCAAGAAGGCAACACCAGCAGGATCCACTGTCAAATGCCAGTGGGAGAAATAGCTAGTTAGTCTGGTGTGGATCCTAAAGAAAGCCATCCCTGCCCCACATGGGATATTGGTTCATCGTGTTCACGAACTCATAAGAACCTCCAAAGGAATTGTGTAAATCACAGGTTTGTACTTTCCTAAAAGGATAAATCATATTTTCTGAAGATTTTGGCACTGAGTAAAGCTTGAGAGATTAACTTTTTTAACACCTTCATTTCATAGATGATTCAGATGCCCAGAACCTCTCATCATAGCTAATTGTGGCAGAGCAAGGAATGGACAAGTCATTTGCTGGAATCCAGAGGTGACCCAGACAAGGAAGAAATCCCAGGTCAGCTGATTCTGGACAAGGAGAGAGGATGTAGATCTTCCTTGCTATTCATGGGCCACTCTCTGACCCAGGAGAATGGCAATAAGAGTCAGAACTAAGAACATGTGTGATACAGATAATACATCTTTTCCCCCGATCTCTTCTTTTTTGCATTTCTTCCTTTAAAGGCCCCAATTTTTGTATGTTTTTCCATTCTCCACACATTTCCTGGAGGATTTTACTTCTAAAACTATAGAGGATGTAATATTCCTGCTGATATCTTCACCGTGTGATGTTACCAGATAAGTATTTCTGGCTTGCTGATTGGAGAAAACCCTGTCCCAAGTCCTGCGTGTTTGCCATGGAGTTGAAGATATCCTGCCTGGTCAAGTGGGGTCCATTGGTGATAGAGGTAAGTGCAGGGCCTACCAAAGGCCAGGAGCTGCTTGTGCATTTGTCTGTTCTTCCAGGGAGAGTCAGAGGGTGGCCACTTGGCTATCTTAGCCATTGGGTGATGCCAATAGACCACGTAACACTTTCACATCCCTTCTGGCCTCAGCAAGAACAGGAGATATTAGAGATCCTCTGATAGCCATTGCAAATGCCTCATATTTATTAGGGAGACACTCTTATCCAGAGACACTGAAGAGAAAAAGAAAGGAGAACTCACCAAATTGTCCACTGACAGGAGGAGCAAAAAAAAAAAAAAAAAAAAAAGAGCCAGAGATGAATACAGAGCAAGGATTCTTTGGCTTTTCAAAAGTAATGCTTGTTTTTTTCTATCCATTTATTATTTCTTTCATTAGAAATTCATTTTTAAAAAGTTTAATTGACGTTTGTCAAATGTCTCTGTATATACTAGTCATTGTGCTTGGACTTCTAAGATGAACAAAAAATGGTGCCTGCTGGTAAGAAGTTGACAGAAGGTGGAAGCAGAAATATGAAGCAAAATTATATAATTATAATACAGAATGTAAGTGCAATGGAAGTACACATAGGGCACTTTGTGGGCAGAAGGACCACCCCTGCCAGTGTGTGAGGTGTGTGTGAGTGTGTGGTGGAGGAGGGTGGGCTATGACAGGTACCTGAGGGAGGGATGCTTGAGAAAACTGAGTGAACACATAGGAGTCAGCCAGGCAAAGGTGTCTGTACATGACAAGAGGTGATGGAGAGGGTAATAGAGGCATAAAGGGCACAGAAGTGAAGAAATAGCATTGATGTTCAGGGGTTAAGATGAAGTTCTGAAAGGTAGGGAATGAAGGGGAATCAGGTGAGAGAGGCATGTAGGGCTCATGTCATGGGTGGTAGGTAGCTATGGTTTTATTATAAAAGCTACAGTTTTATTATTATAACCAAGAGACATGGAAAGTCTTCAAGTAGAGAGTGACAAAGTTAGAATTTGAAACTTAGATGGAGCGTTATGACAGTGGGTAAACATCAATGAGACCAAATGTGAAGCAGAGACTAATTAGAAGGCAGGACAAGAGATGATAATATTTAATTTTCTTTGGAGTGTTTATCCAAAATTATTTGCTTGTTTACTTTGCTTACTTTCCCTTCTCTGGAATAGAAGTTCTGTGAGAGCAGGAACTTCTTAAATTCATCATATGCCCCCCTCCCCGTACCTATAACAGTGCCTGGCATATAAGAGATATTCCATAAATATTTATTGAATATTTATTTATTGAGTAACAATTAAGTAATTAGTAGAGATAGGAGGATACAGCCTTGAGAAACGGGTAATAGAAAGACAAAGGGGGAAAAATTGGCAAGTTTATAAATTGCATAGGCATTTCAGATGAGGGACAGATTTGGTTTACTCAACAGAAATTTTTGAAATGTCAGCTGTATGCCAGGGATTGGATAAGACAAAGGAAATCCATCAGTAAGCAAGAGAGATATTGTCCCTCTCCACATGAGGATAATGGAGAAGTAATCCAAACCTAAGTGTTCTATAGAGAACAATGGATTATTTGCCATTACCCAAATATCTTGGTCACCATGGAATTTGTGTTGTTTTAAATGTAGCTAAAACTTTTCTGAGTGTTTCTAATGTGGTAGACTTTCACATATATTATTTCATGTAATCTTGTTAATACCTCTATGAAGTAAGTTCTATGATTTTCCCCATTTACAGGCCATAAACTGGTCTAAGTAGCTAGTAGGCAGCAGAGTGGAATTTTGAACCGTTTGTTTGAACACATCCTGTTTGGTCCCAAAGCATGTGCTCCTGGCCGATCCTGCCCTTTTGTGTTGGTACCACACTGGGATGTGTTTCCTATTTCTGGAATGTTTCATTCAGCTTCCATGGAGCCTTTTTTCTTATATTGTGCCCCACTCCATCCCTGCCCCTTCCAGCTCCCACTCTCCCTCTGTTTCATGAAGTTATTACCAGCTACTTGGCATATAGTTTATTATTTACTTGCACTATAATTGGTACTTTTGGACAATTATTTAACGGGGATCTTGGTTAGGTGGATGTTTCTTGTACACTGGACTGGCTGGAGGCCCTTTTATATCATGAGCTTCCTAAGCACAGAAATGCTGCCTCCTATGCTTTCCCATCATTCTCAACACCAAGTACAATGCTGTACATAAATGTTACTAAAATTTTTGTTAAATAAATGAATAAATATATTTTATTCTAATAATTTAAACTTTGGTAAAAACAAACCCATTTATATGTATGAATTAAAAGAAACTGAGACGCATCAACAGGTGCAATTACAATGTCAAGTACCAGAAGTGACAGGAACAAGACGATGGAATAGGAGGTCTAAAACCTGTGTCTCCCACAGAAACACATATTTGGCAGCCATCCACAGATAAAAGTGGGGAGGTGTAAGACCCAGGTAGGAGATTGCAAAATCCCACCGGAACCAAAGACCAAGGAGGATCACTTTGAGAAGGCAGGCACATGCCCTGTAGAAAACTCACTGACTATGAGCCCATCTGCAGACCTAGAGCTACCTCATCTTCCTGTGGACTCAACTCTAGTCCAATTTATCCATGGTCTTGCCTCTAGATCCCATTGCCAAGGGACCCAAGAGGAACCATCCACATCCATGCCCCGATAGCAGGCCCACTGATCTCAGACCTGACTACTGTTGCTGAAGCAGTCCTGTGACCCAGCTCCAGTCCCACTTTACTGCAGTCTAGAGGTAGTCTTGGCCATCCAGGAATCAGCCTAACAACCCACTGGGAGAATACTCAGGGACCCAGGAGAAATCACACCCATTCATGCCCCTGGTAACAGGTTTGCCAACTGTGGACCCAACTGCAGACCTAGCAATGGCCATGAGATCCAGCTCCAGCCCTGCTCAACCATAGTCCTAAAGGCAGTCCCATAAGTCCAGGGAAGCAGCAGATGGTATTTACCTGCCAAAACCAGTCTGTAAAATTATCTGTTCTTCTAAATAAACAGACACCCATGCAAAGTTACACAGATCATGAAGAGTCAGGAAAATATGACAACATCAATGGAAATTAATAAAGCTCCAGCAACTGACTCTAAAGAAAAGGGGATCCATGTACTGCTTGACAAATAATTCAAAATAATAGTCTTAAAGAAGCTCAGTGAGCTATAAGTGGACACAACTAAATGAAATCAGGAAAATAATACCTAAACAAAATGTGAAGTTTAACAAAGAAATAGAAAACAAAAAAGACTCAAGCAGAAATCTTGGGTCTAAAGAATAAAATAACCAAACTGGAAAGTTCAATAGAGACCTTCAATAGCATAATTGATCAGGAGAAAGGATAAGCAAACTTGAAGACAGAACATTGGAAATTATCCAGTTAGAAGAACAAAAAGAAAAGAAAGAATGACAAGAAGTGAAAAACGCTTGAGTGACTTATGGAATAACAATAAGTGAATCAATATACATATTATTGAAGTCCCAGAAGAAGCAGAGAACAAAGGCAGAAAGATTATTTGAAGAAATAATGACAGAAAACTTCCCAAATCTGGGGAGGGAAATGTGTATCCAGGTTCATGATCCCCAAAGAACCCCAATAGGCTGAACGTCAAAGGTCTAAACCAAGACACATCATATTCAAATTCTCAAAAGTCAAAGACATGGAGAGTTTTGAAATTAGTAAGAGAAAAATGACTCATGAAGGAGTCTCATACAAAGAACCCC
The DNA here is from genome assembly GCF_003265705.2 of Callorhinus ursinus. Classification (NCBI taxonomy): domain Eukaryota; kingdom Metazoa; phylum Chordata; class Mammalia; order Carnivora; family Otariidae; genus Callorhinus; species Callorhinus ursinus. The sequence goes on from NW_027397150.1 coordinate 39,860, forward strand.
CCATAAGACTTATAGTGGATTTCTTTAGCAATATTGTAGGCCAGGGTAGAGTGAGATGATATATTCAAAACACCGAAAGAAAAAAAAAACCCTGCCAATCAAAATACTATGCCCAGCAAAACTGTCCTTCAAAAATGAAGGAGAGATACATACCTTCCAAGACAAACAAAAGCTGAGGGAGTTAACCACCACTAGACCTGCCTTACAAGAAAAGCAAAAAGGAGTTCTTCAAGAACACCAAAGAAAGGACATTATTAGGAGCATAAAAACACACAGAAGTAAAAAACTCCCTGGTGAAGGTAAACATGTTGTCAAATTCAGAATACTCTAAATATAGTATCTTAGTCCATTCAGTCTGCTATGACAAAAATACCATAGTGAGTGGCTTATGAACAACAGAAATTTATTTCTCACAGTTCCGGAAGCTGGAAACTCCAATATTAAGGCACCAGCCCGATTCCTTTCTGGTGAGGGCCCATTTCATCATAGACAGCCATCTTCTGATGTGACAAGGCAGAAGGGTGAGAGAGCTCTCTCTGGCCTCTTTTATAAGGGCACTAATCTCATTGATGAGGGCTTTGCCCTTAAGACTTACTCACTTTCTGAAGCCCCACCATCTCCTAACACTATCACCTGACAGGTCATAATTTTAACGTATGAATTTTGGGGGACACAGACCATAGCATACTGTATGGTGATTTATAATCACTTTTAACTGTTGTATAAGTTAAAAAAGACAAAACCATTAAAAATAACTATAGCTACAATAATTTGTTAATGTATACACAATATAAAAATATGTAGATTGTGACATTAATAACAAAATGTGGGGAAGGAGAAGTAAAAGTGTAGCGTTTTCATACATGATTGAAATAAATTTCTTAGCTCAAATTGACTGTTATAACCATAAGATGTTTTATACAAGCCTCATGGTAATCACAAAGGGAAAAAAAACTATAGTAGATACAAAACAGATAAAAAGAGAGCAATCAAAGTACAGCACTACAGAAAATCATCAAATCACAGAGGAAGACAATGGGACAGGAAGAAAGAAAAAAAAGGAACTGCAAAACAGTCAGAAAACAATGAAAAAATGACAAGAGTAATCCTTACTTATAAATAACTACTTTTAATTTAAAAGGATTAAATTTTCCAAGAAAAAACACAGAATAGCTGAATAAATAAAAATAATACAACTATATGCTGCCTATAAGAGTTTCATTTTAGATTTAAGGGCACACATAGGCTCAGAGTAAAAGGATGGAAAATATGTTCCATGCATATGGTAACCAAAGGAGAGCAAGAGTGACTCTACTTTTATCAGACAAAATAGATTTTAAGTCAAAAATTGTAACAAGAGGGGCGCCTGGGTGGCTCAGTCAGTTAATCATCTGCCTTTGGTTCAGGTCACGATCCCAGGGTCCTGAGATCGAGCCCCACATCGGGCTCCTTGTTCAGGGAGTCCGCTTCTTCCTCTGCCCCTCACCCCGCTCATGTTCTCTCTCTCTCACTTTCTCTCACTCTCTCTGTCTCTCTCTCAAATAAATAAATAAAATTACAAAAATAAAGATTAAAAAAATTGTAACAAGAGACAAAGAAAGGTATTATACAATGATAAAATAGACAATTCATCAAGAGGATATACAACCATAAATATATATGCACCCTATATGAAAGCACTTAAATATATAAAACAAATAGCAAATTTGAAATAAGAAATAAGTAACAATACAATAATATTAGGGGACTTTAATAACCCACTTTCAACAGTGGGTACATCATTCAGACAGAAAATCAATAAAGAAATGGCAGACTTGTACAAAACTCTAGACTAGAGAATCTATGTATCTATTTGTAAACCTAATGGACATATATAGAACATTTTATCCTACGGTAGCAGAATACACATTCTCAAATGGACATGAAACATTCTCCAGCATAGACTATATATTAGGTCACAAAACAAGTCTCAAATTTAAGAAGATTGAATTTTCTGACCATAATGGTACGAAACTAGAAATCATTAACAGGATAAAACTGGAAAATTCACAAATAATGGAAGTGAAGCAACAAGCTCCTGAACAATCAATGGGTCAAAGAAGAAATTGAAAGGGAAATCAGAAAATATCTTGAGAGAAAAAAATGGAAACACAACATAGTAAAACTTATAGACTATAGCAAAGCAATTCTAAGAGAAAAGTTAATAGTGATTAAGGCCTACTTTAAGAAAAAGATAAAGCTCCCAAGTAAAAAACCTAACTTTACATCTCAAGAAGCCCAAAGTTGGCAGAAGAATGGATATAATAAAAATTAGAGCAGAAATAAGTCAAATAGAAAATAAAAAATAATAGAAAAGAACAACAAAACTAGAGCTATATTTTAAAAAAGATAAACTAACATAACACAATAAAAAATAATGGCAAATTGTCAGATTTATTCTGTATTTAAATAAACAGATATTAGTGAGAGAAATGGTAAAAAAAATAAAAAAGATAAGGTAAATTGACAAATCTTTAGATAGACCAAGAAAAAAAGAGAGAAGACTCAAATAAAATCAGAAATGAAAGAGGAGGCATTAAAACCGATACCACAGAATTATAAACAAAGACTATTATAAACAGTATATATCAACAAATTGAAAAACTTAGAAGAAATCAATAAATTTCTAGAAACGTACAAGCTACCAATATTGGATCATGAAGAAATAGAAAATCTGAACAGACTGATAACAAGTAAGGAGATTTACTTGTTAATCAAAAACCTCCCAACAAACGGGTGCCTGGGTGGCTCAGTTGGTTAAGCATCTGACTCTTGATTTCTGCTCAGGTCATGATCTCAAGGTCATGAGATTGAGCCCTGTGCTAGGCTCTGCACTCAATGGGGAGTCTGCTTGAGATTCTCTCCCTCTCCTTCTGCCTCTCCCCCAACTCACATTCTCTCTCTCTCCCTCTCTGTATCTCAAATAAATAAATCTTAAAAAAAAAACAACTAAAGCCCAGAATCAGATGACTTCACTGGTGAATTCTATCAAACACTTAAAGAATTAACTCCAACCCTCTCAAACTCTTCCAAAGAAATGAAGAGGCAAGAACACTTCTAAACACACTTTATGAGGTCAGCCAAACAAGTACACTACAAGAAACAAAATTGCAGGCCAATATCTCTGATAAGCATAGATTAAAAAAATCCTAAAATGAAATGTTAGCCAACTGAATTCAACAGTATATTAAGAGGATTATGTGGAATTTACCCCTGGGATGACCCAGTTTGTGCAAGACAATAAATGTGATACACTAAATTAACAGAATGAAGGATTAAAATCTAAGGATCATCTCAATAGATGCATAAAAAGCATTTCACAAAATTCAACATACTTTCATGATAAAAAAAATCAACAAATTATGTCTAGAAGGAAATTATCTCCCATATATGACAAATCCACAACTAACATCATAGTCAACAGTGAAAAGCTAAAAGCTTTTCCTTTCAGACCAGGAACAAGGCAAGAATGCTTACTCTTGCCACTTCTATTCAATATAGTGCTGGAAGTCCTAGCCAGAGTAAATAGGCAAGAACAAGAAATAAAAGACATCCAAATCAGAAAGGAAGAAGTAAAAGTTTCTGTTTGCAGATGGTATTATCTTATAAAAAGAAAACCCTAAAGATTCTGCCAAAAAACTGTTGGAACTAATAAACACATTCAGTACAGTTGAAGGAAAAATGAGTTACATTTCCATACACTAGCAAGAAATTATTTGAAAAAAGAAAGAGAGAAACAATCCTACTTACAGTAACATCAACAAGAATAAAATATTGAGGAATAAATTTAACCAGGGAAGTGAACAGTCTCTATACTGAAAACTACAAAACATTGAAAGAAATTAAAGAAAACACAAATAAATATAAAAACATCCTGTGTTTATGGCTTGGAACAATTAATATGTTAAAATGTTCATATTATACAAAGCAATCTACAGATTCAATATAATCCCTATTAAAATTCCAATGGCATTTTTTTTCACAGAACTAGAAAAAAGAATCCTAAAATTTATATGGAGCCGCAAAAGATTCTGACAGTCAAAGCAATACTGAACAAAAACAAAGCTGAAGACATCATACTTCTTTTTTTTTTTTTAAAGATTTTATTTATTTATTTGACAGAGAGAGACACAGTGAGACAGGGAACACAAGCAGGGGGGAGTGGGAGAGGGAGAAGCAGGCTTCCTGCCGAGCAGGGAGCCTGATGTGGGACTCAATCCCAGGACCCTGGGACCATGGCCTGAGCCGAAGGCAGATGCTTAACGACTGAGCCACCCAGGGCCCAAGACATCATACTTCTTGACTTCAAACTATATTACAAAACTATACTAATCCAAAACTGGCGTAAAAGAAGACATATAGAATAATGAAACAGAATCAAGGACCCAGAAATAAATCCACACATTTACAGTCAACTGGTCTTCAACAAGAGTGCTAAGAACACACAATGGGGAAAGAATAGTCTTTTCTGTATAATGTGCTGGGAAAACTGAATGTCCACATGAAGAAAAATAAAATTGGGCCCTTATATCTCACCATGTACAAAAATAAACTTAAAATATATTGATGACTTACATATAAGACCCAAAACTATAAAATTATCAGAAGGAAACATAGGTAGAAAACTTTGTGGCATTGGTCTTGGACATGATTTCTTGGTTATGACCCCAAAAGCACAGGGAACAAAAGAAAAATAAGCAAATGGGATTGCATCAAAATAAAAAGCTGATGCACAGCAAAGGAAACAATCGAAAGCATGAAGAGGTAACTTGCAGAATGGGAGAAAATATTTGTAAGCCTTATATCTGACAAGGGGGGTTAATATCTAACATGTATAAGGAACTCTAACAAATCAACAAGAAAACAAATAACCTCATTAAAAAACAAGTAAGGACCTGAATTGATATTCTCAATAGAAGATGTACAAATGGCCAATAAGTACATGAAAAGATGCTCAACATCACTCATCATCAGGGGAATGCAAAGCAAAAACCACAATGAGACATCACCTCACACCTGTCAGATTGATTATTATCACAAAGATAACAAGCACTGTCTAGGAAGTGGAGAAAAGAAACCCTGTGTGCTATTGGTTGGAATGTACTTGGAGTAGTTATTATGAAGATTCCTCAAACAATTAAAAATAAAACTGCCATAGGATCCAGCAATCCCACTTCTGGATATCTATCCAAAGGAAATGATACTAGTATCTTCCAGAGACACCTGCTCTCCCACATTCACTGCCCCATTCTTTTTCTTTTTCTTTTTTTTTAAATTTTTTTATTGTTATGTTAATCACCACACATTACATCATTAGTTTTTGATGTAGTGTTCCATGATTCATTGTTTGTGCATAACACCCAGTGCTCCACGCAGACTGTGCCCTCTTTAATACCCATCATCAGGCTAACCCATCCCCCCCCCCCCCTCCCCTCTAGAACCCTCAGTGTGTTTCTCAGAGTCCATCATCTCTCATGGTTCGTCTCCCCCTCCAGTTTCCCCCCTTCATTCTTCCCCTCCTGCTATCTTCTTCTTTTTTTTTTCTTAACATATCTTGCATTATTTGTTTCAGAAGTACAGATCTGTGATTCAACAGTCTTGCACAATTCACAGCGCTCACCGTAGCACATACCCTCCCCAATGTCTATCACCCAGCCACCCCATCCCTCCCACCCCCCACCACTCCAGCAACCCTCAGTTTGTTTCCTGAGATTAAGAATTCCTCATATCAGTGAGGTCATATGATCCATGTCTTTCTCTGATTGACTTATGTCACTCAGCATAACACCCTCCAGTTCCATCCACATCGTTGCAAATGGCAAGATCTCATTCCTTTTGATGGCTGCATAATATTCCACTGGGTATATATACCACCTCTTCTTGATCCATTCATCTGTCGATGGAGATCTTTCACTGCCCCATTCTTTACAATAGTCAGTATATGGAAACAATCTAAATGTCTACCAGCCAATGAATAAATAAAGACAACAAGGCACAGATACACAATGGAGTATTATTCACCCTCAAAAAAGAAGGAAATCCTGCCGTTGTGACAATGTGGATGAACCTGGAGGACATTACGCTAAGTGAAATTAGCCAGACTCAGGTGAATACTGCATGACCTCACTTTCATGTGGAACCTAAAAAAGTTGAACTCACCGAAGCAGAGAATAAACTGATGTTTTCCAGGCGGTGGGGGAACTGGAGATGCTGGTCAAAGGAAACTTTAATTTATAAGATAAATAGGTTCTGGAGATCTAATGCACAGCATGGTGACTATAGTTAATAGTAATGTATACTTGAAATTTGCTAGGAGAGTAGGTTCTGAGAGTTCTTACCAAACACTCACACAAAAGGTAAGTGAAAAGATAGAAATGTTAATTAGCTCCATTCTGGTACTTATTTTAATAATATATGTATATCAAAACGTCACCTTTTATATCTTAAATATGCACAATTTTTATTTGTCAATTATACTTCAATAAGCCTGGGGAAAAAGAACGCAGTGTGCCTTAGGTTTTCCCTGTGCCTTACTCACCTCCCATCTGGGTCCCTCCCTGCCCCTGTGTTCTTTATCTGCCCATCACTGCTGTGGTTCGCATTCGAGTATAGGGGAAGGAGATCTCTTTTGTGTTAGAGACCATGCCCTCCCCTGCCCAGGACCAGGACCTGGGCTTGTCATGCAAGCAATAAGTATATGTCCTTTGCAGAGAGAAAAGGAAGGTCTTCTGTGAATAAGGCAGTAGGAACAGCAAATATCATACATTTTCTGGACTTCTTGAAGTAATATTTCTTGTAGGAAAACAGTGAATAGATCCTTAACTGTTGGGGTCACTGGGTTCCCTCGCCTGTAGGATTGAAGGTTTATCCCAGCTCTGACCATTCCTTCAGCCCCGAGGGAGAAGCCCCTGAGCTGGATGGTGAATCCTGAGAATGTAATCTCCCCACACAGGAAAGAATGTCTGAGCCCCAAGAAGGGGGAGAGAGCCCAGGGGGAGGGAGAGGCTGTCCGTGCCCCACCTGGGGACCCCATTAGCAGTTCTACTCACCCAGGACCAGCACGGACACCCACAGCAGCATGAAGACCTGGCCTGCCTAGGGCTGAGACCAAAAGAGAGGTTTTCTCAGGAGTTTTGGTCTTAGAGTAGTATGTTGCCCGGCAGCCCCAAGGAGCACATCCGAAAAACTTCTTTTTCAAAGAGCAAGAAGCATTAGTGAATTAGAAAACAGGAAGTGAAAGTCCCCATTTTAACTCTTCATCAAAATTTCCTGCCCTGTGATCAAAGTGAGAAAATAATGCTAGGGTTTTTAAAAAGCACATATCCTTGTCCTCACATTTTTAATGTCGAGAAATTACCTCAAGGAAAATATGCACAGTCTAAGAGAACGTGGGTAGTAGCGTCATTCATGACTGCCAAAGCACTACAGGCACATGAAAGATCGTGAAGGTGGGGCTGTTTATAAATATTCTGATACATCTTTACAACAATACACAACGCAGCTATTAAGGAGGAGGCCAACCCGCACAGATCAGCAGGCAACACCACCCTGGCCAGGGGGAAGAAGAGAAAGTAAGGTGGAGATTGTTACATGTAGTGTGGTCCCAGGGGGGTACATGTGAGAAACGGAATCCATGTCGTGCATCAACTGAGAGAAATACACTTTTTTTTTTCCTGAAAAGTATACTTAAAATAGTAGTTGCATTTAAAGAACTGTGGATGGGAAGGAAATATTTGTTTTATGTCTTTCTATATGTATGTGTATTGCTTTTATAAGTTTTTAACTCAAGTTTCCATCCTGGTCAACAAAGAGCCTGAAGACATTAGTACCATGAGGAATGCCAATTTCTTCCTTTCCAATAATGTTTCTTACCCCTTTTTTCAAGGTTCATGCCTTGCTCTCCTAAGGGGACATTTCACATCTACAAATGCACATCACCTTACATATATAATGCTACCTCCCACCTACTGTGCTCAGAGACAAGAAAAGTATGTAAGGGTAAATAGAGATTAATCCATCTTAGTCCAGCAAAGAGGCTTTACATGCTTTTGGATACAAACAGCGCTGCTGTGAATATTCTTGAATAGTTCTCCCGGTGCGTGTGTGCACGCATTTCTACTGGGCACACACCTGGGAGCGGAATCCATGGCTTGTAAGGCTTGCATGTATTTTTAGAAGGTACCATTAAATTATTTTCCAAAGTGGTTGTGCTAATGCACAGCCCATCAACCAAGGTGTGCGAGTTCTCGTTGCTCTAAAATCCTTGATGATATTGGTATTATATGTAGTCTTGTAAATTTTAGCCCTTCTGCTGGGATGATCTCAATATGGTTTCAATTGTTGTGTCCCTGGTGAATTTTGCAGTTGAGCAACTTTCATATTTTAGTTGGCAATTTAGATATTCTTTTTTAATGTGAAACATCTGCTCAAATCCTTTCCCATTTTTCTATTGGTTTTTCAGTCTTTCTCATTCTGTACTGTGGGGCTTTTAAAGCTGGATGTCTGTCCTTTTTCAGATACTTATTGCAATGTCTTCCCTGGTCTGTGGTTTGCCTGTTCCCTCTGTGATAAGAGCCTTTGACAAACCACCACTCTAACTCTGATGTGCCCTTTATCAATCTTTTCCTTTATGGTTAGAGCTTTTTCCGTCCCTTCCAGGAAGTTTTATCTACTCCAAGCTCTTGCAGCTGTTCTCCTGTTAGTTTCTAGAAATATTTATCTTACTTTTATTTTATCTACAGTGTCATTGGAATTGACTTTTGCCTATAAGTAAGGGTTTATATTCACCTACAAATGGCCACTTTGCCTGGTTCTCATATTTATTGAAAATTCAGGCTTTCCACAGCGCTGTGGAATTTCCCCTTTGTCATAAAACCAACACCCATGTGGTCTGCTTCTGGAAACTGTTCTCTTCTGGTCAGCTGTCTGTTTTCATGCCAACACCACACTGTCCTAATTAATATTGCTTTTTTATTTTTGTTTTTTTAAAAGATTTTATTTATTTATTTTGAGAGAGAGAGAGAGGGAAAGAGCGCGCGCGAGAGAGTGCAAGAAAGAGTGTGAGTGCACTAACAGAGGGGGAGGGGCAGAGGGAGAGGGAGAAGCAGGCTCCCCGCTGAGCAGGGAGCCCGATGTGGGACTCGAATCCAGGATCGTGACCTGAGCCGAAGGCAGACACCTAACTGACTGAGCCACCCAGGTGCGCTTAATTTTTTAGCAAGCCTTATTATCTAATAATTTTTCATGCAATATTATTCTTTCTCAACAAATCTGTGGCTGTTTTGGTCTCTTTATATTTTTCTGTGCATTTAAAAATCAACTTATGAATTCCTACTGTTACCTTCTCAAAAAAACAGAACAAAACCAGAAACCCACTGGATTTTTAATACTTGGAATTGTGCTGACTTGGTAAGTCAATTTATATAAATTAACATGGAGTGACTCTTCCAATCCATAATTATGGAATATCTCTCCATTTATATAGGTCAGCTTGAACTTCTCTCAAGAATTTTCTGTAACTGTCTTGTAGAAGTTACATCTTTCATTAGGCTTATTCCTAAAATATGTTGATATGTATTTTTGATGTCATTTTAAATGACATCATTAAAGGTTTTTTCTAAATATTTATTGTTGGTATATAGCTACATTTTTTTTCTGATTTTCTGTCAATTACCAAAAGAATTATGTTAAAGCTTCCCATTATAATTTTGAATTTGTCTACTTCTTTCATTTCTATCCATGTTTTCATTTTATATTTTGAAGTTTCATAGGGTGAATATACATTTAGAATTATTATTTCTTCCTAGTGGTTTAACACACCGTATTAAATGTCTGTCTTATCTCTATATGTTTCTTTTAAAATTTTTTAAATTTAAATTCAATTTAATTAACAAATACTGTATTATTAGTTTCAGAGGTAGAATCTAGTGGTTCATCAGTTGCACATAACGCCCAGTGCTCATCACTTCAAGTGCCCTCCTTACTGCCCACCCCCCAGTTTCCCCAACCCTCCATCCTACCCCCACTCCAGCAAACCTCAGTTTCTCTAGATGTTTCTAACCTGAGAACCACATTGGAGGGGGCTCATCTACCTTTGGACCTGATTTAGAGGATTGAATCTGAATCTGAATCTGATGCTGTGATTGGATAAGTCTTTGGGGGTCTCTGGAGGTGGTGGGCTTATTTTTCATATAAGAAGGATGTGAATATTTGTGGCCAGAGGATGCACTGTCTCCAAAGAGACAACTCTTCTCACAACTGTATGTGCATTCTGCTCTTCCCATCAGAAAGTTCATTGTATATCCTTTACGCTTGAATCTAGCTGACCCGTGACTTGCCAATAGAACATGACAGAAGTAAAGCTGAGCACGTTGGAGCCTGGCCCTTCAAAGTCCTGGCAATGTTCATATTTATTATCTTGGAGCCAGATACTACCTCTTGCGAAGTCGGAGTGCCCTACTGGAGAGTCTTACCAACTGCAGCTGCCCCAGCCTCCCCAGACAAGGCACCAGACGTGTGAATGAAGCCATCTCGCGTGTTCCCACCCGGCTGCATTCCTAGAAGAATGCAGCTACCTGAGGGACCCTAGCTGATCCAGGTGCATGGACAACCAACAGCATCATTGTTGTTTTAAGCCACAAGGTTTTGGGGTGGTTTTATATGCAGCAATAGGTAACTGAGATTGGCTTTTGATGAAGGAATACTGTTTCATCATTAAGTAATAATTCATTTATCCCTAATAATGCCTTTGTCTTCAAGTTTATTTTTCTAATTAGATCAAGCTTGTTAATCATGTCATTCAAATCTGCACTCTTCCTAATTTTAGTCTGCCTCAGCTTCTGCTTTTTTTATGCATGTATGTTTTAATTTTACCTTATTCTTTCTAATTTTTATATTTTATTTCTCTTGGCCTTTAATCATTCGCTAGACATTTACCACTCACTAGATAGCCACATGCTCCCCATGTCCCAGCTTCCAAATAGCAGAGGACCATAGACCTGTCTGGTGGGCTGTGAGTGAAACCAGTCCCTGCTACTTCCAGCCTAAAATAGACAAGAGCAGGTGTGCGTGTCCCAACAGCCCGTGTGTTCCAGAGAGCGCAAGTACAAAGTGAAACCCGGGTCATCTTCCCTTTTGGGGGGAGCTCCCAACTCATATTGGATATGTAACTTGAAATAAAAACTTTAACTTTTAGGGTACAGTAGGGAATATAGTCAGTGGTGTTACAAAAATCTAGCTGTGAAACTATCTTGAACTGATGGTTTTTTAATAAGGTTATTCCTTGGTAATGGTCTAAATTTCTGCCATGATAATTTATCTATTTCAGACTTTCTTCCTTATCTCAAAATAACCAGCTCTTGAATTTTATTACAGTTCTTTTTCCTGTTTTGTAATTTATACATTTCTGCTTCTCTTAGATGTACTGTTTTCTTCAAATTATTCAGTAAAATGTTAACCTATTTTAATTTTTTTCCTGTTGAACAGTATGAATACTTAAGGCTATGGATTTTTTTTCTGTGCTTTAGCTATATTTTGTAAGTTCTGATACAGTCTTTATTACAGCATGTCCTAGATAGTTTACAATTTCAGTTTTGATTTTCTCTTTGAAACAGGAATTTTTAGTTTTCAAATACCTACATGGTAGATTTTTCTTTTTCTATTTTTTGATATTAATAATGATGTTTTGTTAACCATTCCATTTTAATCAAAGAATATGGTGTGTACATATCCTAGTTTCTGGAATTTACTGGGAGTTTCTGTGACCTTAAAGTGGTCTTTGTTGTTGTTCTTAAATATTCCATTAAAAGGAGTGTGTATTCTTTATCTTAAAGAAAGAAAGTTCTAGGGCGCCTGGGTGGCTCAGTTGGTTGAGCGACTGCCTTCGGCTCAGGTCATGATCCTGGAGTCCCGGGATCGAGTCCCACATCAGGCTCCCTGCTCGGCGGGGAGTCTGCTTCTTCCTCTGACCCTCTTCCCTCCCGTGCTCTCTGTCTCTCATTCTCTCTCTCTCAAATAAATAAATAAAATCTTTAAAACAAAAAACAAAACAAGAAAGAAAGTTCTACATTTATTTAGGAGAACCAGCTGATTAAATATGTTAAGTAAAACTTTAGTATTCTCATGTAACACTTACTTTTGGTTGATTTATAAATTGTAAAATTATGTGATCTGATAGATGGAAACTCATGATCAATCTCAGGTTCCTTATCATCATACAGTACCCTTCTTTTGGTACAATTTAAAAATTTTTTTCTTTTTAGCTTGAATTAGATTTGTTTTGTATTAATTGCAAGATTCCTCTTCCTCTTTGTGTGTCTCTTGGGTATGCTTTCAGCATCAATTTACTTTACCTTTTAGGTCACTTTGTTTTAGAATTATTTCTTGCATATAGTATATGCAAAAACCTATTGGGTTTTATTTTTAGATCCCAAATGTGTCTATTGTTTTTATAACATTTGTTTATCACATATATATTCATATGACAACTATGTTGGTCTTCATTCTGTCATTTAATTTTGTGTTACCAAACTTTCTCTTCTAGTTGTTTTATTTTCTTTCTAGTCCCTGGTTTGCATTTTCTTTTAAGGTTGTATTACGTTGCTCATACCTTGAAGAGGTTATAGCTTCTCTTTAGTTCTCTTAGTGGTTTAACTCTACGACTTTAGTGTTCTTAAAACTCTTTTTCTTAATTGGACTCTATTTCCTGAGAAAAAAAGAAAGAAATCAGCCCACTGTACCTCTACCCATGTTTTCCTCTCTTTCACCTCCTGGTTAGTAATAATATAATTTCCACATTTTCCAAAGTTACAGCGTTTGTGCCGAGTGCTACAACCATAATTTTCACGATTGCATAGCATTGGTGCCATGTTTACATGGGTTGAAGACTCACCTCCAACTCTAGGTTGTATTTTGTCCTCAGGGCTCACTGTACTGTAGTCCCTATGCTCTCGCATGTTAGAAAGAGTCTGTCTTTGTCTTTATTCTTAAGATATCTGGGTTTAAAATTCTTGGGTTAAATATGTTTCTCTTGCAGATTCGACCTGTCCTCTTGTGGTGTGGGTCGGAACACTGCCTCCCCGCTGGATTCCCGCCCCTCGACTCCTTCCTGTTCACCCTGCTGGACTCTTCCCTTCAGCAGAATGTGTCTCGTTGGCAATCCTGTTCCGGTGTTCCGGATGTTCTCTTCTATTACATCTTTAGATATTTTCCATTTTTGTTTATTCTGTTGGCTTCGCTCAGCGTGCCATGAATGGGTATGCTGGCTCTTCCATCTGTCAGTTGTTTCAGTTATTTTCCCCTAATAATTTTAACCTTCTGATTCTTTCCGATTTCGGTTTGCTTACTTTTCTCAAACCTATCTTTCATCACTCGGTACATTGTAGCAGTGTTCGTTCTTTTTCTGTTTTCTGATTTAAATATGGCTGATTTCCCTCCTCCATTTTCAAACGTTATTCATTTACCTCCAACCTTGTTTCTTTTCTTTTGTTTTTCACTCCCCAAATGTCTTTTATATAAAAAAGAGAAATTTTAAAAGAATTCCTTTGATAACGTGGGGAAGACAGTATCTGATTTCCCCCCTTTGACTTAGTGGTATGGCTCTACTTCTGGCCATGCTCTTTTTCAGAATTACTCTTGTCCATAAGGTGAACCCCATGCCAGTAACACTGTAGGGCAGCTTCTCTCTGAATGAGGTTCGGGCTGTGGGGGAAGATCAGGGATGTGAGCCGGGCAGCAGACAGCTCCCGCCTACTCATGTCGCTTCAGGGCATTTCCTCACCGTCTCTGCCACGGCCTCTGTCATGGGGGCAGTTGGTCCTGGCTTGAAGTATCTCGCGGCATTTCCGTGTGATGGGGTTGGCACATACCTCTCCCCAGCTGACGGCGTTTGCGCCTGCAGAGCCAATACCACCCACCATCCCTGCCTGTGTCTGTGTGGTGTTTTGTTCAGCCCTACCGTCCAGTCTCCCAGCCCCTAAACTCCCCAAATCTTGCCTTTTGGGTAAGGAGTCGCGTACTGAAGCTTTGGACCTCGGGGGTTTTGCCACCAACTTTTGGAGGAGCTGGAGGTCTTCCTAGAGGTGTGTGTAGGGTTACGGTCACCTTCTTTCTTCCCTTAGTGTGGTTTTAAATTTGAATGTCACCGGGGTTAAAAGCCGTTCCTCCTAATTTGTGAGAGAGAATGCAGACTTTTCCAAAAGTTTCATTGAAGATAGAATTTTTCATTCTTTTTGTCATGTGTGCTTGGTTTTAGAAAGTAAAATGCGGTAGATAAGCTTTTATTCTGAACTGGACGAGATCCTTATCCAGAGCCCCCTATGTGGACGCTTACTGTAATACAGCGTCACACCAGGCACTTTGTCTCTCTTCCCTGATTTAATCTATGCATCAAAGCTGAAGCACGTTGAACGGGGGGTAAGACAGGCAATGTTCTCTCAGGCAGGCATTACTCTCCTAATTTTATAGATGAGGAAAACTGAGGCTCAAAAACATTAGGTACCTTAACTTCAAGGACCCTGTGAACCCAGAGCCTCGCAGCCAGTAAGTGGTGGAACCAGGACTGGAACCCACATCTGTCTGAGCGGGAGCCAAGCAAATCCAGTGAAGAGAGTCCATGGCCATTGACATTTGAGCAGGGATCTAGATATGACACGGCTAATGCAGCAGTTTCTGTGGTTAAATGATTCTCAAGAGCAATTAAGGGCCTATTCTGAGTCCCTGGTGGCAGGAAATGGAAACCCTGAAACCCCGTTTCTGAACTTATAAATACACACTGGACTATTTATATGTATGCGTACCATTGCACTAGGTCTCTGCGGACCAGAGTAAATGCTTGTGGAGGACCGGAGAGACAGATTAGTAGGAAGGGGGGGTTAGCCCCATCTGATCCTTTCAGGGCTCTGTGAGTCCATCGGGGAAAGGGGCAGCACCTCCTAGACGGTCCTCCATCATCGGGGAAACCACAGGGAAAGGTCTCATGGAACGTAGTGGGAAGGGAGGGCACACAGATGAGGAAGAAGTCTTCGCAGCGTAAACAAATCTGGATGAAAGGAGAGTTTAATTTCTTTAAATGGTACCACGAGGTCATTTTCCTGAGGGAAAATCTAACAGACTGTTCTGTCGGGACAGACAGAGGGTGGGGAACAGGCCCTGTCCCCGGAGAGACTCGGGGCTCTGCCTCTTACCAGCTACATGGCCTTAAACAAATTATTAAACTTGATCCCAAGTTGCTTTGTCTTTACAGACGAGGGCAACAACACCCATGCGCCGGGGTTGGTGTGAAAACTTCATCCTCGGCGAATTCAAAACCCAGCCAGCTTGTGCCGAAGCCTCTTGCTCTCTCCAGCTTTCTACACCTCAGTGATTCTACCTAACTGGCCTCATGTGTGGGAATGAACACTTATGAAAAATCACTGGGCCAATATGTATATATTGAATAACTCCAGTGAAGTGCAATTTTCAATGATAAAATTCTCTTGTCTTATCACCACCACCTAAGTTGTAAAAATTTCCACTACCCCAAATAGAAACCGGGCGCCCATTTGCACTTTCCATTCTCACCCACAACCCCAGGCGGCAGATTACTAATTTATTTTCTTTCTCTGTAGGTTTGTCTTTCTGACCAAACACAGGGATTCATGTGATAGGTGCTCTCCTGGGTCTTGCTGCTTTCACTTAGTATACGTTTCTGAGGCTCATCCCCGTGTCAGCATCAGTGTTTGGCGAATGGATGTTTTGAGGTTTGAGTGTTCTTGGCTGGGATAACAAGATTTAAGAGTCTCCTGGAGGATTTCACCGTTTCCTTTAGGGTAGTGCCTACAGCAACTTGAGTCTGATAAACGAGAGCGAGAGCCAGAAATAATGAAGAAAGGACACGCCTGCCATCTGCCATCAGACTTTCTGGGGCTGGGGGCGAACCTCCCACGCCCTTGGGTCAACTTGCACCCTTGCTACTTCCGTTCTGACCACGTCCAGAGGGGATATTAGGTCAAGCTAGGCGGGCCCTCAGCGTGGTCCTTGCATGCTGCCCCTTCTCTACGCAGGGGCCCGGTCACCTTGCATGGGGCTCCGGGGCACTATCGTCCCCGTTCTTCCAGCTTGTGGCTGGTCCTCCAGTCACGCCCAGATCTCTCACTAATTCAACCTCCGAATGCCCTCTATTAGTCTGTTTACGTGGATTTTTATTTCTCTTAATTACCTAATTTGCCTGGTTATAGTTAGAAAAACTAATGGAGACAGGCAGCCATCATGAGATTTGCCAAGCAAATCCCCCCCACCTTGGGGGTGTGCCAAGGTGAGCCTCACCTAAACCCTCCGCACAGAGACCCTCTGCTCTGCGTGCCTCTTTCCCAGCTTAGCCGTCTCCACACCCCATCTGTCTCGTCTGTTTGGACTCGGGTGGCTGGCCAGGGAGGAAGCCTGCTGTGTGGGAGGCCTATGCGTGCTCGCATCGGGCCGACACGAAGCCAAACCTCAAGAGTTTGAGCCCCAATTTCCTCATTCATAAAGCAGGTGTTAGTTATCCTTGCAGCCTAGTCGTCGGGACTGGATCAGATGTTTGAAAGTCTGTGCTCTCAGCACAGAGAAGAGGCTGAACAAAAGGCAGTTAGGGAGTTCACGAGCCCCCCACCCTGACCTCTGGCCTCTGACCTTTCCACTTACGCGGTAGCTGTGTCACCAGGCTGCTCTCAGCCCTGGGCTCGCGTGTGCAAGTGCTTTCTAACCCCAGGACTAACCCAGTTATAAAGCCAACAGTGGTTCATGGAGTTATGAAGAATTTAGAAAGAGAGAGCTAGAACTTGTTTGGGGCCTGTTTGATCCTAGGAGGTCGGTTCCCAGTTGGAGCCGACTGCTGACCCACGCCTCACGACATGAAGCGTGGAACTGTCGCTGGTCTGGCTGGCTAGGAGCTGCACCGTCATGCGGGGCCCTGCGCTCAGGAAGGCCCTGAGCTTGGTTGCCGTCTTGAAATTTCGGATAATTTTCTTTTTGAACCTGTGTTTTCTTTTTTAATTTTGTTATTTTATTTTTTTTTAAGAGAGGGAGAGGAGTGGGGAGAGAGAAGCAGAGTCCACTCTGAGCATGGAGCCTGACACGGGGCTTGATCTCATGACCTGAGCCGAAATCAAGAATCAGATGCTCAACTGACTGTGCCACCCAGGGGCCCCGCACCTGTGTTTTGTAAATGAAGTCTGATGGGACCGTGGAGTCAACACGTGGGCAGAGGAAATCCCTGCCACATGCGTGCCCGCCTTCCTTGCTGCCCATCCGCAAACATGTTCCCAGGGCCCGTGAACACACAAGTCCAGGTGGACCCACAGGGTGTGCGAGTCATCAAGGCTCAAAGGGATTGAAGAGCAAGCGTATCATAACATTGATGACTAACAGCCCCGAGAAGCCACGCTTTCCATTTGAACCAGAACTTGGCTTCAAATGCAGTGAGAAACTTGGACAACAAGGAAACCTGCTTATCCCTCCTTATGCCGCTGCCCTGCGTTGGCTTCTCACTCAGGCTGGAAAGAGCAGGAAGGACAGAGGAAGTCAGACCAGCCTGTGTGCAGCCCTTTACCTCCCAGACCTCCTTCCTTCCCAGCTTCCCAAGGGCACAGAGTGTGGGCAGGGGGCGCACATATGAAGAGATGAGTGCAAAAGCCAAGAGGCTGTTTTTCCGCATTTCTACCCTCTCATAAGAACAAAATGCATATGCACAGCTCTGCGATGTGAGTTGTCTAACCTCAGTGATTCCACAGATGCAGGAAATGCTCTTGTATTTGGTGTTCAAATATAAAGATGAACAATAAGATTCACAGTAATGACTTAAAATTGTATTTTTCCTCTTCTTAGAACGCAACTAAGAATTAAATACCAAAAACATCATGACAAGTGGAGGCAGAGACCATGGGAAAAAGAAAGAAGCTTATATTTCTGTACTTTGAACAACAATTTTTTCCCTTGCCTTTTGAGCAAGGGGTCTTGCATTTCCCTTTTTCACTGGCCCCTACAGGTATACGCAACCCTGCCCCACACCCTGCTCTCTCATCTGTGGTCCTGAGCAGCCCCTGGGGGGAGCACTGGCTTTTTGTGCTCTCGGGGAAGGAGGGCCCCATGCCAGTGAGCTAACTTCCTTTCCTAATGAAAACTCTCATTTTTTAAACCAGACAATAACAGAAGCCAACCGGTTCAAGGCCTTCCCCCGCCCTCCAGCTTATGTAAATTTTTCAGGTGTTATTTTTCCATGCCTCTGGGAAGTCCAAAGACCCAACACACTTTTGCATAAACATAAATGATATATTTATCTTGGGGTTCCTCTTTCTGAAACTCTTGAACTGACATTTGGCTGGGGGCTGTTTTATATTTTATCTCCAGTTCACACTCAGCCTTTTGGATTTTATTAAATATAATAAGCAAGAAACGGGGATGGAGCTCACATGAGCTGAAGGCCGATGGTGTGCCCTGCGGGGTCATCAGATACGTGGTTGGAAGGGGCATAGAGATCATCTAGGTCAACTTTCTACCTAGACTCAAGTGGAAAGGCAAAGAATTGTCAAAAGCACTCAAAATTCTTTAAAAAAAAAATAGGCTGGGGGAGAGAAAACCGATGTGAATCTCCAAGTTTCTAGAAGTTTTGGGGGGGAACATTAAATCCTGGCCCATGAAGTGCGACATGGAGGGGAACCAGGGAGGATGGTGTGCAGAGCAGGCTGACCCATCAGTGGCATGGTTGCCCCGGCTCCCCTGGTTGCAGCAGCTCTCTGGTAGCCACAGAGGCCCCTTGATGGGGGAGTCAGCTGTCAGGGAGGGGGGCTGCTCTCCTGCCCACCTGCTGGCTATTGCTCCTGGAGGCTCGGCCCTAGAGGCACACACTCCTGCCTTCCCCTAATGCCCGATATTAAATCCCTCTCCTCATAAAGCAGCTGCAGTGGATTCTGTTGTCTGCCGCCGAACCCTGGCTGATGTAGCAATGAGCACAAAATATGGGGTGGCGAAGACTCACTTGTCCGATTCAGGCCAGGCTTCCAGACGTTTTCAGTGACACAGATATGGCCTGCCTATCTCTTCCCATCCCGTGATCCAAAGTCCTGCTCAGCTGTGGTATTCTGATGACCGTTCTGGCCTTGTTTGCTCTCGTAGGTGCCGTGCCCTCCTGGGGCTCGGCCTCCCCGGACCCGTCGGAATCAAGGAGCCCACTTCCGAAGCAATATCTTCACCTCTGTCCTGGGCGTCTTTCTATGATGCTTTTCAGAGAGGCTTGGATTTTCCTCACGCGCATTTTTCAGCACCATGTGTGCAAAGCCCTGTCCCCTGGGCCCTCTTGGGAGACGCAGTCAGGGTGTACGTGAGGGGTTCGAACACGATAAACCCACTTCCACAGCCTCATCTGCATAAATCCTGAATCCTCGTACTACACTACACCAAGGAATCGCTGTTACCCGAACTGCACGGATCCCGGGCCGCCACGGAGTAACAGTCAAAGTCTGCCCCTCCAAGAGAGCAGCTAATGAGGACCACCATGCACGGAGTGGGAACCCAGACCCTGGCAAGTGCGCCAAATCCCAGTGCCCGAGCCACAGACTAAATTACCCTTCTTGTCCCTGGTTTCCTAGCCTTGGCAAAATATCCAGGTTTGGGCTGTCATACATGAGTGAGGTCTTTTAATTCTTGGGACATGCAATCCCTCCCCTTCAGGGTTTTGAGTGTAATTGGTCCCCCGTGACATGTTGAGCACATCCTTTCACCAGCAGACTGGTGGCTGCTCCCATTCTCTTCAGAGAGAAGCCCAACCCTGGACAGGCCACTGGACATCGGAGGCAACGTATGTCACGTTGGGCTGCCCTGCTCTGACTGCATAACCGGATAAGCCATAAAGCTGCGTCTCTGAGTGGGCCCTGGGCAAGCAAGACGCCTCTCGCTTATTCTGGCTACAGCACGATCAGTGTGTCCCTGGATTTTACGACGCAGGGTACCCGAAGGGTGCAGACGTGTGCAGCAAGCCTCGACGGGGAAGAGCCATCGATGACTTGAGGATTTTGAAGCAAACCTATGGCCTTGGCAAGTAACTACTCTTACTGTTACAGGCGGGTTCCCTGTGACCAGTTGACAAAGGAGGAAAAGACGTCTCTCGTGGTTTAAATATGCCAGCCTCCAGGGAGTCCTGGAAGGAGGCTGAAGGAGAACTCTGCCAGTGGGAGGGCTTCCGGCCGCACACCCTCAGCATGCTTTGCCTGCAAGATGACTTACCCAGAGGCCGGTCTGCTCTAGCCTGTGAGCGGGGGCCGTGTGGTCGCAGGTCAGAAAAGAACACAACAGGATGATCAGGGACAAGCTGTATGGGCGGGCCTGTGGGAATGGGCCCAGAGTAGGAGACCATTTGTGTCCTGTGTGAGCGCTCACCAAGCCTTGCTGCAGGCGGGGGTCTCTATCCTGCCGGGGGCGTCGGTCTCTTCGCCGCGCCCCTGTGCTTGCTTGAGGGTGCACCGCGTATGAAGTGACATTGATGGGGGATGCAGACGTTCTACAGACACCTGCTCGCCAAGGCCAGACTGGCCCCTGGCAGACAAAGGGGCCAAACCTGAGCTTTTGATGGAGTGGAAGACCCCCGTGAGGCCAGCTTGCTATGTGGTGGTAGACTGTTTACATCAGATCCCTTCCATCACAGGGAGGACAGGATTTTTTTCAATGATCATTTATTCTCTAAAAGTATTTATTAAGCACCTACTGTGTGCCAGGCACCATTGTAGGTGATCGGGATCTATCAGTGAGCAAAAAAGACAGAAAGTGTTGTCCCTATGAAACTTACTTTCTGTTACAAGAAGTGTAATAAATAAGTAAATTTTGTAGTATGTTTTGAAGTGATGTGCTATGGGGAAGAAAGTCAAGTGGTGTAGATAAGGAGACTAGCAGTGCTGGAGATGGGGGATAACGGTTTCCAAGATACATGTGATTGCGGGTGGGCCCCAAGGCCTTGATGGACATCTGGGAGGAAGAGCTCCCCACGCAGGCTTTAGGGGGGCGTTTGCCTGGTGCATGCATCGTCTGGAGCTCAGTGATGAGGGGAGAGAAGCAGGAGATGAGGCCCTGGAGGCCCGGCGGGGAGGTCGGTAGAGCGATGTGGGCACGTAAGCGGAGGAGAGAACTCACTGCAAGGGTCTGAGCACGTGACCACGGTGTTAAGAATGGGGGGCACGGAGGGATGACACCAGCAAGGGGGCCTCCACGAGGGTGGGGTGCTGGTGGTCACAGGATGCAACGGTGTCTGGGTATGGATATTTTAGTATTTTATTGTGGAAAACTAAAAACATACAAAAGCAGAAACTAGTGCAAAACCCCCTTCCTCCCACAATGTGCCTGCCACCCAGCTTCAGAAATGGTGCACACACAACCAGCCCCATTTCATCGCACCCACCCTGCTCTTACTGGGTTATTTCAAACAAGGTTATATCATTTAATCCACAAACACCTCAGTAGGAGTTCTTAAAGATGAATACTGTATCTTTAAAATAAAACATAACCATAACACTATCACTTATATCCAAAACATACAATAATTTCTTAACATTAGTGTACAAATTTCCTTTAGAATTTCCTAAGTGGTATTTTTCTTAACTTGGTTTGAGTCAGGATCCGAAGAAGGCTGGCCATCCCTTTGGTTTATGTGTGTCAAGGCTCACTGAGTTTGTAGGGCTTCCCTCTGCTTTCCTTCCCTTCCTCCCTTCCTCCCTCCCCCCTCCCTCCCTCCCTCTACCCTTCCTTCCTTTCTTCCTTCCTTCCTTCCTTCCTTCCTTCCTTCCTTCCTTCCTTCCTTCCTTCTGTCATTGGTTTGGTGAAGAAACCCAGTCATTTGTCCTGTAGACTTTTCCACTGTGTGGATTTTGTTGATTGTAGCCCTGTGGTGCCATCTCATGGTGTAATGTTGTAGTTCCATGTATTTCCTGTAAACTGGTGGTTGCATCTAGAAGCTTGATTGGATTCAGTTTTGATATTTTGGGCATGAATACTTTGTAGGTAACATTAAATACTTCCATCAGGAGGCACATAATATAATTTGGTTTTTGATAGAGCCTAATCAGTAGGTGTCCCATGAAATATCTGGTCAAAATAGTGGTTTGCTGTTTCTTTCGTTCTTTCTTCATTTCTTGGAAGAATTATTTATTCCCACATCAACTATTTGGTGGTGGGGAAATAGCATTTGGAGAATACAACCCGTGGAAATGTGCTCACTGCTGTCGGATTGCTAATTATTTCTAGGCCTTTTCAGTGGACAGACCTAGGAAATAAATATCTTTGTTTTAAAAAACAAGGTTTGACATCAGCTTATGCTGATAACTTCCAACTCAAATTTAGATTTGTATGGCTATCAGTCAACTTTTTAATTCGATTTTTAAAATTTCTTTTCTCTACTGTTAAAAATCTTTGTCTGAAATAACATTAACATATTTGCCTTTTGCTTTTGGAAGCTCAGCCTCGAGCCTGCTTCTCTAGCTCTTCAGATGATTTTGTAAAGTACCTAATATCCTGTTTAAATTCTTTTCTCTGTAAACCACTGGAGTGGATTATTTTGTCTGCAACTGAATCCTGACGGTGTAAACAGTATAAGCTGGAGGGGTGGCTCTGGGTATCGTCTGGGAAGGACCTAGGCACTACTCATGGCTAAGCCAACTGATGCAGATGATCCCCAGTGGGACAGTTGTCGGAGACTCGTTGAGCAGAGACCTGAGTCACTCAGTCGTGTCTATGTGCAAATTCCAATTAACCAAAATTTGTGCTTCTGCTTTCAACAGGAGTACTTCTTCCCCATTTTTCCTTTCCCCTAAATCAGACCCTGGGGAACACATCAGGTTAGGCTCAGAGCAGGTGCGCAGGGTCTTGTCTCACCCGTGCACTCTGGTCACTTGAGCAAGTCTCTCAGTGGCCGCCCCATCACCATTTCAGAGCAGGTGAATTAGTAGTCCCGGATGTGAATGAACATGGGCAAGAAGAACTGGTACATTGGAACCAGTTGGTCACTCCTAGGACCCCGAAGACGGCGCTGAGCTGGGGGTTTTGGATCAGGGACAAGTCATGCGAATTGGACATTCTCATAACTTTCCACGGCGTCTTCATCCTGAGACCTGACCTCTCCAGCTGAGTCCTCTGGGAGCTGTGTCTTCACCGAAGAGTAGACAACTGAGGTGTGCT
The DNA here is from genome assembly GCF_003265705.2 of Callorhinus ursinus. Taxonomy (NCBI): domain Eukaryota; kingdom Metazoa; phylum Chordata; class Mammalia; order Carnivora; family Otariidae; genus Callorhinus; species Callorhinus ursinus. The sequence goes on from NW_027397150.1 coordinate 63,071, forward strand.
GGGGTGGAAAGGAGATAGAAGGAGAACTGGAAAGAGAGAGGGAGGATGGGGCTGGAGGTAGTGGTGGGAGAGAAAACAGTCAGGGACTGATACTCACCTTGTCCTCTAGAGATGTTCTGGACGTGCTGGCTGTGGAGGGAAAGGGTCTCACTGAAGTACGGGCAACAGGACCCGTTTAGAACAGGCTGCAAGCTTTTCCTCAGAGGATGGGAGCCACTGAACCTTTTCCACCCGTGGTTATGTTTCCCACACGCCGACCCCCAATGTGTCCTATGGCACATGTGATTTTCTCTTTTACCGTTTCTTAGCCCAATCCTCTGCAAGTTCTTTATAAGCTCCATTGATCTGTAAGGTCCCTCCTTACTACCACACCAAGAAACCTTGCTCCCTTCCTTTACCAGGTATCAACACATAACATGTCTCTGTTTTAACTTTTGCCTCTCTTAACTTAGAGCTCCTCCATCTCACTCTAACCTCAGAGCACCCCCGTGATTGCTCAGCAAGTTCCCATGAGAATGCTTCAGGTGTGTGCCCATGGGAAAACCCTCCCTCACATTAGTGTGTTCTAGTTCTTAGTTTATTTCCATGGTTTTCTAGAGATGGAGCCGCAGTGAGGGTTAGCGGGTGGGATTCGCCAGATCCTACATGTTAGAAATTAAGGGTCTCGGAGAACAGGATGGAAGCATCAGAGCCATTATGGAGACAGAGACCAAAAAAAAGTGCCTCCGGGATAATTGGGGCTTCTCTCTTTATCACCATATTCTTACCATTGACTTTTCAGGGTTATAGATCTTTTTAACGACGTGGTAGAAACTATGTACTCTTTTCCCAGAATGTTAATCATATACATGGAACTTTGCATACAATTTTAGGGGCTTCATGCAAACCTCAAGGAACTGGGGAAGAAATCTTGCCACAGATCATTAATACATGAAGTACCTGAAACAGAACTAGTCCACCAACAGAGTGCTCAGCTTCAATGGTGTTTTGACAAATACATCAAAGAAAGAGTGCAAAGAACAGCAAGTGATCAAGCTAAGTCTATATGATGCTTTCAGTTAACCCAAACAACTTGGAGGCAGTTCTAATTCTACCATTCAAAAGGTCCTGCTTAGTGGGGATGGCTGAGAAAGCAAAGTGACTAACAAAGCAGGTGATCCGGGTTGGTCAAATATAGTGATGGGCTCTATAATCAGCAAATACGGCAAAGACAGAAGACTTGGTCTTAGCTCTGTCTTTTGCAGACTTTGGGATCACTGGGAGCAATGATGTTTGCCATCATTTGTAAAAGAAGTTCAAGATCAGGTTACAGTTGAAATTTCTAAGAGGCACAAAGATATTGGGGATTTTAAATTCCCAAGTGAGGCGCCAAAATTGGAAAAGCAACCTATGAAATGGGAGAACATATTTGCAAACTACATATCTGATAAGGGGTTAATATCCAAAATATATGAGGAACTCATGCAACTAAATAGCCAAAATACTATTACTACTAACTTAATTAAAAAATGGGCAAAGAATAGACATTTCTCCAAAGACTTACTAATGGCCAACAGATATTGAAAAGGTACTCAACATCACTTATCATTAGGGAATACAAACAAAAACTACCATGAGATGTTAACTCACACCTATTAAGATGGCTGTCATTAAAAAGACAAGATGACAAGTGTTGGTAAGGATGTGGAGAAAAGGAAGCCCTCCTGTACTGTTGGTGGGGGTGTAAGGCAGTGCGGCCACTGTGGAAAACCAATATGGAGAATCTTCAAAAAATTAAAAATAGAACTACTGCATGATCCAGCAACCCCACTTCTGGGTATATACCCCAAGGAATTAAAGTCAAGATCTTGAAGAGATATTTGCACCCTGTGTTTGCTGCAGCATTATTCACAGTAGCCAAGACATGGGAACAACCTAAGTGTCCATTAACTGATGAATAGAGAAAGAATATGTGACACACACACACACACACACACACACACACAGACACAGACACACACAGACACACACAGAGTGGAGTATTATTTAGCCTTAAAAAAGAAGGAAATCCTGACATTTTGACAATATGATGGACCTGGAAGATGCTATGCTAAGTAAAATAAGCTGGACACAGAAAGGAAAATACTATATATCCTCACTTTATATTTGGAATCTAAAATAGGCTCATAGAAACAGACACTAGAACAGTGGTAACCAAGGGCTGTGGGGAGGGGGAACGGAAGTAAAGGTCAAAGGATACAAAGTTTGAGCTATGCGGGGTGAACAAGTTCTATAGATCCACTAGAGAGCATCATGCCTACAGCTAATGGTACTGTCTTGTATACTTAAAATTAGCTAAGAGGGTAGATCTTACCTTAAATGTTCTAACCGGGCACACAGATTAAGAGTAATAATGGGGGTGGAAGATAACTTTAGGAATTATCATTAGGAGATGATACATATGCTGATGGTTTCACATCATCCACTTGTATACATTAAATATGTACAGCTTTTTTCCATGTCAAAAAAAGTAGTGAGCTACTTAGAATATGCTAGAACATGGATGAGTTGCAGAACGTTATTATGTTAAGGGACAGAAGCCAGACAAAGAGACTACCTTCCATAGGTTTCCATTTACTTGAAATTGTAGAAAAACAAAGCTCTAGGGACAGAAAGTGGGTCAGTGGTGGTCAGGGTAGAGTTGGAAAAGTTATCTGCAAAGGGGCAGGAAGGGACTTTCTGGGTGTTGGAAACGTTCCACGTCTTGAAGGTGGTGGTGGGTCTGGGACTGGATACATTTGTTAACATTAATTAAATTGTGCATTTTAAATTAGTGAATTATACCGTATGTAGGTTATACCTCAATAAATCTGATTAAAACCATAAATTTGAGTGGAATAGAAACTCGAGGGCATCACACTAAGTACAATTATAAAACTTGTGTTGCACTTATGCGTTAGTATTTGTGTGTGTGCATGTTCACACCGGCTAACAATACAATCTGTATCTCTTCCTGTGGATTACAATAAAAATGTTTGAGAGCCACCAGTCTAGAGGGTTGAGAGCGCTGACTTGCAGCTGGTGGTATTATCAACACATTGCTGAGGCAGCATGTGTCCAGGGACAGATGTGATCCCGCTTGGACACAGGACAAGAGTATAGCCAAGGGGGCCCTGTCTAGCAGGGCCGACGGGTACCAGGGGACGCCAGCAGCAGGAAGCTGGATGTGAGTGATGGGGGAATGAGGCACCAAAGGAGCTGTAGGAAGGAACATCTGACAGGGAGCCTCAGAAGAGAGCGTGCACGCACCTCACACAGGGCCCACTTCTGCACCGGCCAGCCAGGCAGGTGGACGCCAGCTCCCAAGCACCAGCTGGGTGCGTCCTTCACGCTCAGGTTCCCAGCGCCCTCCAGGCCACTGAGGGGTGGCCAGCCACAGAAACAGAGAAGCCAGCTCCATCCTACCCTCCTGCCCCTGCAAGCTCCCATCCTGAAATTGCCTGAACGAGTGGAGGGCTAAGTGTTCTGACAGTGTCCACTTGCTGTCTGTTACCTAAGAGACTGGAGAATGTGTTGAAAAGCCTGTGCTGCCAAAATGTTCATCCGAAGGGCCTGGGCAGATCTCCCACAAAGTAAAGTTTCAAGAAACAGTGGGAAACACAATTTTTGTAATGAAGTCACAGGTCTTACTTGTTCAGTGTATCGGTCACACAGGGTTGTTTATATGGACTAACTGAGCATTTCTCTATGTGTGTATATATATATATATACATTACGTGAACATGTATCTATAAATGTTCTCACCGCATAGTAGGTGGCTTGTAAACCTCATCACTTGACTACTTAATTCATTACTTAAAAGAAATTTTCTGGGGCACCTGGGTGGCTCAGTCGGTTAAGCGTCTGCCTTCAGCTCAGGTTATGATCCCAGGGTCCTGGGATCGAACCCCGCATCCGGCTCCCTGCTCGGCAGGGAGTCTGCTTGTCCCTCTGCCCCTCCCCGCTCCTGCTCATGTGTGTTCTCTCTGTTAAATAAATAAATAAATCTTAAAAAAATTTCAAACATACACCTTCACGATCATGATATCGATTAGAAGGATGTTCAATTTCTCTTCTGATCATCAGCAAAGATATATGATGCATTTTTAAGTGTCTTTTTTCTGTCTTTAGAATCTAAGCACCACTGTAGGGGTTTTTATCTGCCTTGTTTGCTGACTGACTCCTTGTACATTCCGCAGTACCTAGCACCTAGCTTATGTTGAACGAAGGAATATAGTTTGCAGCCAGAATCTTCCCCAGAGACTTACCAGCCGCTTCTTGTCGCAGCTGAATAAACTGGATCTCAGAATACACCAAGCCTCCCTGTCCGGAGTGCCCTGCAAAGGAGAAACAGCGCTTTCTAGGCTGCCCCCCACCCCAGAAGTATGCGCTACACAGGCCTCTTCTAAAGCTCGTCCCCACGCTTCTTGGACGTAGGATGAGGCGGTGCTTTCCTGCGGGTCTGGGTTTGGGACACCGTAAGGAGACCAGGCCTCCCCCAGGCCTCAGGCACATTATCTCTCCCTGGCTCCAGCGGGAGCGGCTTCCCCGCGGGGCTCCTCACCGTTGTCATATAACCGCTGCAGTTCCACAGGAGCAGGGCACCCTGCACGGAGTGCCTTTCCTCGGTCTGCGGCGGGAGGGCTCCTGCGAGACACGTAACCGCATGATCATCCCTGGAACGTCATACGATGCACGGCAGCGGGATGGCCAGAGAGGGAGGGGCACGGAGGGGGGTAGCCAGCGGAAAGCAGGGGACCCGGGACCCAGAGAGGGAGGGGCATAGCGGGGTTGGGAGAGCTGGACGGGAGGGGTCAGCAGATGGCAGGGGACCGGGACCGGGAATGGTTTAACTGGACGTTCAGTAGGTCCATATAGAGCCCGATTGTTCTTTTGAGAGCAACCGGAGGACCGGTATGGCGGGCTGCTGGGAACAGGCTGACCACTCTCTGACAGCTTATTAACAACCAGCTCAGAGACAGAGCGACCACTCTCAATTGGTTAAAATCCTCGCCTTATCCCCAGAGGTGGTGACTCCATGTCTTCACACTGTCCCGCCTGGACAAGTCAGGAAGGAACTGGACACAGTCTGTGCCCCAAGTCACTGGCTACCACCCAAGCCTGAGACATGCAGGACCATGTTTTCCAAACCAAAGTTAAAGATACAGAGTCTGAGGAGCATATGTGCATGTGTGGGACAAGAGAAAATGATTCGAAACCAAGACTTCCCCGGAAAATCTGGCACAGTCACTGGGCACATATTTACAGCCACGCATCGTCTGACTAGGGTGTCATCTGCGCCAGAAATATTGTGTGCCCCCCTAGAAGATCTGTCATCTTTGGTATCACCCATTTGGATGAGTGGATAAATTTCACATAAATGGATCCAAATACCTGCAAAATCCACGATAGGAACTATTAGAAGGTTCTAGAAGTTGTGATTTGGGTCATTTCAAGGGATGTGAAAATGCGGGCACCTAGCCACAGGGACAGAGAGACAGGACTTGACCTAATTGTGTGAACCCACAGTTCTGCATATTCTGTTCTTGGAAGACCCGAAGGCTGAGGCCTCACCTGGCTGTGTTTCTCAGAAAACCATCTCCTGCAAAACAAAGCAAAGGCACGTTCGTGTCAGCAGAGGGAGCTCATTCTCAAACAGTTCACACACACAAACTGCCTTAGAGAGGTCATCAGAAAAAGTCAATTCAAACATGCACCCTGTCCTCGATTTTTAGGGAAATGATCTGGAAGAGGATGGAACAAAGTGCATAACTTGCTGGGAACAGGGCTGCATATTCCTGGGTCAAACATGCAATTACTTGAGACTTGATTAAGGTCGAAGGCTGTGAGGATACACCTCAAGAAACACTAAATAGGACCAAATAGTCTGGCAGGCAGAGCAGTGCGGGGCTGCAGGCGGACTTTGAGGAGCATCCATGGTCATGCCCGGAGGAGCCTTGGGCTCCCACTCCAGCTCCAGCTCGCCGAGAAGGCTTGTCATCCAAAGCGGCCCATGCAGGGCACAGGGATGGTGCTGAGAACAACGTGATGGGTTGAACAGAACTGATTTAAACCAAGAGACAGAGTTGGGGGGTGTGGGTAATTATTCTAGAGCCAGAACAGCGTCTGTGCCCATCTCCCACACGAGGCTCTCTAGCACCTGAAACTAGTCTGAGCTGGGCCAAGGCAAGAAGCCTCTGGAAGAGCGACTCTCCCCCAGGTAAGGGAGGAGCTGGTGGCCTGGCCTAGGGGGACCCCTGCTCTTGGAGCGCAGGATGGAGGGTTCAGGCTTTGGCACAGGGAAGTCTCCGAGGAGGAGGAAGGATGCGGATTAACCAGCTCCCATTCTCAGAGCCCTGTGACATATTGTGACTGCCCGTTTATGGGGGATTTAGGATGGGCTGAAGTGTGTAGTTGACGAGCCTGTATGAGCCAAAAAACTGCCCAGAGAAACAGTTTGGATTAAGTTTTTGAAACTTTACATAAAAAATTGTACTTCCTTCCTTAGTGAACCCAACTAGTACAAGCAACCCTCAACCACAGTATCTGTTCAGCTCCCCTCCGTGAGCGGTGTAGGTCTGTGGGTGTTGGGCTGGTAAGAGGGAGAATGGTGGGTGTGCTGGTGCCCGAGGTGCTTGGCAGGGACAGGGCATGGCCTCTAGCAGAGGGTAAGAGACAGCACAAACCTGACTTCCTCTGGTGCCGGTGGCAAATCCACAGGGCCACCGCCAGGAGAAGAATGCTGAGCAGCCCCCCAGTGGCTCCTGCTGCAACAAGGCCGCTTCTGTTCCCCGGAGTGCCTGAGGGGGAAGAGCCTGCGTGAGCCCCGGGGTTAGGGCCATGATGCCCTGGAACCTTTCCTCAATGGGGGCTGGGGTCCTGAACCCTGGCGGGGGAGGGAGGAATCTAACAGACAAGGGCGAGGCCAGGGCTGGTGCACACAGGAGGCAGACTTCCACTCTGGGCGGCTGGCCTGAGCCTGAGCAGCAGGACGGGACTCTGTGCTCTGGTAGGAGGTGCAGGCTGAGGGTCTGGGGGACGGGGCGTGGCAGAAGAGGAGAATGCAGCCAGCTCTCTCCACCGACCCATCGACATTGGTTCAAAAATTAGCATTTGAGGGGAATCTCTCTCTTTCTCTGTATGTCCCATCTTCTAGAAATCTGGCCTTGGGAATTTCCCCAGGCCACCTGGGAAGGTGTGACCTGACACTGCTGTGTCAGCCCTTCAGTAGGACCAGCACTCCCCAATGGGCACTCGTGGACCAGGAACACCATTACAAAACCACAGTGGGGCACCACAGGGAAACAGCACTGTCTCCATCCTCACAGAAGCTCCAAAGGGGAGGAGAGAAGCTGGTGGGAGCAAAACCTCAGCTGTTGGGGTTTCTGATTTTTCCGTTGGGTTCATTCTCCTATCTTCTCATTCAAGAGACTTCATCTGGCAGATTTGTTCATTCATTGAGCAGACATTTACTGAGTCCTGCCATGTGCCAGGCCTTGAGGACAGAGCAGTGAACAGGACAGTGAGGTCCCTGCCCTCTAGGAGGAGTTTATAGCCCAGGGAGGGGAGGCAGACAATAACACATAGATACATTTGTGAAAAAGCAAATGTGGAATAAGAGGGGCAAAGAGTGGGGGGCGGGTAGAGGTGCTTTGCATGCAGATCCTTGGTCCCCAGGTAAACCAAGTTCAGACTTTGGATACCAGTACCCCAGAATTACACGGAGAATATTCACATATCAGAACGACAGCACCACGGACGGTAATTCCTGGTTATGGCATGGTGTTCTGCATCTATGATTCCTGCCACAAAGCAGACACTCGGTACACATGGCCACTGGCCATTGGTGATATTTGTCTCCATGCTTTCCCTTCCTGACAAAATCAACAAACCCGATGTCTGACCTATGAGTGGTTCTGCTGGCAGATAGCAGTTCATGGGGGTCATGAGCCCAGCCTCCCCACCATGACGGCTAAACCAGAGGAGTGGAGTGCCGGGGAGAGATCCACGGGCAGAGCAGGTTGGCTGCTGTGTCCTAGAGTGAATCTTCCCGATTGCCTGCTGGGGCAACCACCTGTGCAAAAACAGAGTCAGCCATCTGCTGGGTACCTGGGGTTCCAGACCTAATGAGCAGAGGGCAAATCTTTCCCCTTCCTGGTAACTCTATCTCCTAGAAGAAATGTCTACTCTGGGAGGAGTTGAAATTTGTCTTAGTTCGAAAGGCACAGAACAATTATGCACCAACACATAAGAGAGTCTAGAGGAAATGGGTACATTCCTAAAAGCACACAACCAGCCAGGACTGAATCATGAAGATCAGACAGACCAGTGATGAGTAGGAGATTGACTCAGTAATAAACCCTCCCACCAAAGAAAGCCCAGGCCAGATGGTGTCACTGGTGGGTTCTACCAAACACTTAAAGAAGAGTTAACTCCAAACCCCTCAAAGTCTTCCACAAAACCGAAGAGGTGTGAACATTTCCAAACTCATTTTATGAGGCCGGCATCACCCTGACACCAAAGTCAGATAAGGACACAATGAGAAAAGTACAGACCAATATGGCTGATGAATATAGAAGCAAAGATTTCCAAAGAAGATATATGAGTAGCCAATGGGCACATGACCAGGGGCTCAACATCACTGATCATCAGGGAAATTCAAATCAAAACCACAGTGAGATATCAGCTCACACCTGTTAGAACGGCCATTATCAAAATGACAAGGGGTAACAAGTGTTAGTGAGGACTTGGAGAAAAGGAGCCGCTCGTGCACTGTTGGTGAGAAGGTAAGCTGGTGCAGCCACTGTGGAAAACAAGTTAGAGGCTCCTCACACATATAGAAATAGAACTTCTATATGATCCAGCAATCTCACTTCTGGAGATGTATTTGAAGAACACGACATCACTATCTGGAAGAGACATCTGCCTCCCCATGTTCACCGCAGCACTGTTCACAGTAGCCAAGACACAGAAACAATCTAAGTGTCCATTAATGGACAAATGGATCAGGAAAATACGGTACACATCATCCTGTATATATACAATGGGATATTACCCAGCTGTGAAAACGATAGCCTGTCATTTGCAACAACATGAACGAAACTTGAGAACATCATGCTCAGTGAAATCAGTCAGACAGAAAGACAAACACTGTAAGAGTTCACTTAGATGTGGAACCTAAAAACACCGAAGTCATAGAAACAGAACGACTGGTGATTGCCAGGGGCTTTGGGGGGTGAGGGAAATGGGGGGACGTTTGTCAAAGGTCATAAACTTCCAGTTATAAGAGGAGTAAGTTCTGGGGACATAATGCACAATGTGGTGACTAGTTAACAACACTGTATCATACCACCTACATCCTCACTACATGCACATGCACACATGCATGCACACACCCACGCACGATAATTATCTGCGGTGACAGAGGGGTTAAATAACCCTATTGCTGTAATCATTTCTCACAATATACCTCGAGCAAATTACTAAGTTGTATACCCTGAATTTATACAATGTTATATGTCAATTATATCTCAACGAAAGTGGGAGATAAGAGAATAGTGTAGACTCTGTAACTAGTTTGGCAGGTTAAAATCCCAGCTCCTCCACGTCCTAGCTGTGTGGCCAGGGAAAAGTATTTAATCCCCCTGTGCCTCAGTTTTCTTATCTGTAACATGGGGAGGATGGTAACCAAGTATCACTGTGGGTGTTGGATTCAATGAGTTAATGGATGTCAAGTGCTGTGAAACATCCCTGGCTCGTGGTGCGTGCTGTTTCTATGTATTAGTTCTTCTCTGGTGCCCCTCACACTGCGCCTAGGCTCTCGGGAACTTCATGCTCCCCTCCAATCAGCCAGGGGACACCCCCACACGTTAGCCTGCACCCGCACAGCACCACCCTGGCCAACGTTGACCCATTCTATGGACCGAATTGTGTCTACTTCCAAATTCATGTGCTGACGCAGCTCTAACCCCCAGGGTGCTGGTTTTGAGGACGGGGCCTTTGGGAGGTCAGGTTTAGATGAGGTTGGGGGGGTGGGCCCTCCTGATGGGATTAGTGTCCTTACAAGAAGAGACACCAGAGACACCTCTCTCTCTCTCACCCCCTTTGCTGTGTGAGGACACACCTGCTCCAAGAAGGCAGCTGTCTGCAAGAAAGAGGGCTCTCCCCCAGAACCTGACCACACTGGTACCCTGATCTCAGACTTCCGGCCTCCAGGGCTGTGAGAAATGAATTTCTGTTGTTAAAACTGCATGAGCTAAGACAGCCCTCGTTAGCCTGGTGCTCCGGGCTACTGCAGAGTTTCTCTGCTGCTAGAAATTCTCCCATTTCTGAGCCCAGAGATTTTGCATATGGTCCACGAAAGAAAAGGTCTAGTAAGAAATTCCTGCTCTGCCATATGTCACCTGAATCCTTGACATCTGCTTACTCTCTGAGATCACCTGTTTCCTTAACAGAGGACGATGTCTGCCTTGCAGACTCATGCAAGCCAGCCCAGTGCCATGTGTGAGCAGCCAGGTGGCTGCCCGGAGCTCAGGAGGTGGACGCATTCTACTGACCTTAATTCCAAGGGGAGGATGAACACCTTCACCCAGGTGTGCATTTCCAGCAGACTCCTCACTGCCCTCTTCAGGGAGTGTAGCCTTGGGCTCCCCAAGGACACTGTTCAGTACAAGAGTCTTCCTGGATAAGCAGCCCTCCAGCCTGCAGAGCCCCTCTGGGTTTCCGGGCCGGCAGATCTTTGGGGGGTGGGGGAAGGGTGCCCCTTGGCAGCTTGTTGCTCTGCTGACCTCTTCTCCCTCTTGAAATGCCATCCACACGACTACCAGGCTCAGTCTCTGCCCATCTGTGCTGGGGATTGCACCCACTCTTACTCTTCACTGAGAAATTTCCAGAGTGAGAGGCACATAGTCCCGTGGCATCCGCTGGTGGGAAGACCTGCCTGGGGAGGGCCCCTTGGTCACAGGACCCGCCTCGAGGGAGCTGAGGGGAAAACTGTAGAGCAGCTGGGCCGTCCCTGTAGCGGCCCCTTCCCACAGCTGCTGCCCCAACTGTTCAGGGTCACAGCTCGGTCAGGGCTCAGCGCTCACAGAGACTGCACGGTTCTCTGCCTGCTTAGCATGGCAGGAGGACAGCAGGCACTGGCCTGTGGGCTCCTTCTTCGGAGGACTGACAATGCCCTCTGTGTCTCTGAGCTAAGTGATTGTGTGGAGGTATACACTTTGTGGCCTTGTGCACATTACCAAACCTTTCTGAGCTTCATACTCCTTTTCTGTAGAATGGAGATACTGATATCTTGGTCTTCTGGGATTGTTACTATGGTCAGTAAAATAACGTGTGTAAAATTCATTTATTCTGTAGATATTTACTGAGTGCCTAACATGGGCTAAGCCCTAGTCCAGGCACCGGGGATACAATAGTGGTCAGAATAAAGAGCTGCCGGTCACTGGAGCAAGACGGCGGAGGAGTAGGAGACCTAGATTTCGTCTGGTCTCAGGAATTCAGCTGAATAGGGATCAAACCATTCTGAGCACCTACGAACTCAACAGGAGATCGAACAGGAGAGTAGCAACAACTCTCTGAACAGAGAAGCGACCACTTACTGGAAGGTAGGGCGTGCGGAGAGGTGAATCCGAGGCGATATTCGGGAGGACAGACGGTGGGGGAGGGGGCCTCCGTCGGCCGCTTCTGGCAAGTGCTAGAGCCGCGGAGCACAAAATCCGACCTTTTAGAAGTCGGCTCCGCGGAGGGACGTCACTGCAGTGGCTAAGCGGGGGGTGGAATCCTCCCGGGACAGTGTGGTCTCAGGACCCTTGGGGTCACAGAGACCGGGGGTGCCTGAGTGCGCCAGAGCTCCCAGGGATCGGAGCGGGGAAGCCGGCTGCACAGACGGAGCAGAGTCGCGGGCTCTCAGCTCGGGGTTGCCATAAACTGTGATCTGCGGCCCAGTCGGGGCACGGCTCCCCCAGCAGGGACCCAACAAGCAGCAGATCCGGGGAGACTCCCCTTCCTTCCTGGGGAGGAGCGGTGCGGGAGCGCACTGCAGGGATCTGCTGGGTTTGGAGATTCCACACGGGGTCGGGTGCCAGACATAGAAACGCTCGATCACAGGCCGGGTGAGCACGGAGTGCGGCCGGAGACCGGGGACATGGAAGTGACTGCTTTTCTCTGGGGGCACACTGAGGAGCGGGGCCCCGAGTTCTCAGCTCCTCCGGGCGGAGATTGGGAGGCCACCATTTCTGCCCTGGTCCTCCAAAGCTGTGCGGAGAGCTTGCAGGGAACAAAAGCTCCTGAGAACAAACCGGAGCAGCTTCCTTAGCCCGGACCAACAAGGGCGGGGCAATTCCGCCTCCGGCAAAGACATTTGGGAACCACGGCAACAGGCCCCTCCCCCAGAAGATCAGCACAAACAGCCAGCAAGCCAAGACCAAGTTGATCGATCAAGGAGAATGGGAGAACTCCAGCGCTAGGGGAATACTGCACATAGATTCATGGCTTTTTTTTTTTTTTTACCATGATCCATTATTTCATCAAAGTTAATTTTTGTTGACTATTTTTTTTTATTTTTCTTTTTCCCTTTTTCAACCAACATCTTATCAATCCCTTTTTTTAAAAAAAAAACATTTTTTATTTTTCATTTTTAGAGTCATATTTTATCCCTTCATAGTAGTTACCCTTATTTTTGGCATATATATATATATATGTTGTTCTCTCTTTAAAATTTTGAGGTACAGTTTCTTCTAACAGATCAAAATATACCCTAAATCACTAGTGTAGGGCTTTGTTCTAGTCTCCTGCCTGATCAAATTCTCTCCCTTTTTCCTTTTTTTTTCTTTTTTTCTTTTTTTTCTTAAATCTTCTTTCTTTTTTCAAACAACTTATCTTACCAAGTCCTTTTATAAAATCTTTTATAATTTTCACCTTTACAGTCATCTTCCATCCCTTCATTGTATCAACCCTTATTTTGTACATATATGTCTTTCTTCCTTTAAAATTTTAGGAGGCACTTTTTTCTAACAGACCAAAATACGCCCAAAATCTAGTGTGTGGCACTGATCTATGCACTAGCCTGATCATATTTGATCATATTCTGCTTTTTTTTGTATTGTTTTGTTTTTGTTTTTATCTTTTTTTTTCTTTTTCTCTTTCTTTTTTCTTTCTTTCCCTTTCTTTTCCCCTGGTTTCAGGTCTTTCCTGATTTGTATACAGTATATTTGCTGGGGACGTTGTTAACCTGTTAGCATTTTGTTCTCTCATTCATCTATTCTCCTCTGGACAAAATGACAAGACGAAAGAAATCACCTCAGCAAAAAGAACAAGAGGTAGTACCGTCAGCCAGGGACCTACTCAATACAGACATTAGTATGATGTCGGACCTAGAGTTCAGAATCATGACTTTAAAGATACTAGCTGGGCTTGAAAAAAGCGTGGAAGTTATTAGAGAAACCCTTTCTGGAGAAATAAAAGAACTAAAATCTAACCAAATCGAAATCAAAAAGGCTATTGATGAGGTGCAATAAAAAATGGGGGCACTAACTGCTAGGATAAATGAGGCAGAAGAGAGAATCAGTGATATAGAAGACCAAATGATGGAAAATAAAGAGGCTGAGAAAAAGAGAGAGAAACAACTACAGGATCACGAGGGCAGAATTCGAGAGATAAGTGATATGATAAGATGAAACAACATTAGAATAATTGGGATCCCAGAAGAAGAAGAGAGAGAGAGAGGGGCAGAAGGTATATTGGAGCAAATTATAGCAGAGAACTTCCCTAATGTGAGGAAGGAAACAGGCATCAAAATCCAGGAGGCACAGAGAACCCCTCTCAAAATCAATAATAATAGGTCAACACCCCAACATCTAATAGTAAAACTTACGAGTCTCAGAGACAAAGAGAAAATCCTGAAAGCAGCTCGGGAGAAGAGATATGTAACCTACAATGGTAGAAACATTAGATTGGCAACAGACCTATCCACAGAGACCTGGCAGGCCAGAAAGGACTGGCAAGATATCTTCAGAGCACTAAACGAGAAAAATATGCAGCCAAGAATACTATATCCAGCTAGGCTATCACTGAAAATAGAAGGAGAGATAAAAAGCTTCCAGAACAAACAAAAACTAAAGGAATTTGCAAACACGAAACCAGCCCTCCAAGAAATATTGAGAGGGGTCCTCTAAGCAAAGAGAGAACCTAAAAGCAGCAAAGAGCAGAAATGAACACAGACAACAGACAGTTAACAGTCACCTTACAGGTAATACAATGGCACTAAATTCATACCTTTCAATAGTGACCCTGAATGTAAATGGGCTCAGTGCCCCAATCAAAAGACACAGGCTATCAGATTGGATTAAAAAACAAGACCCATCCATATGCTGTCTGCAAGAGACTCATTTTAGACCCAAAGACACCCCCAGATTGAAAGTGAGGGGGTGGAAAACCATTTACCATGCTAATGGACACCAAAAGAAAGCTGGGGTGGCAATCCTTATATCAGACAAACTAGATTTTAAAACAAAGACTGTGATAAGAGATGAGGAAGGACACTATATCCTACTTAAAGGGTCTATCCAACAAGAAGATCTAACAATTGTAAATATCTATGCCCCGAACATGGGAGCAGCCAATGATATAAGGCAATTAATAACAAAAGCAAAGAAACACATTGACAACAATACAATAATAGTGGGGGACTTTAACACCCCCCTGACTGAAATGGACAGATCATCTAAGCAAAAGATCAACAAGGAAATAAAGACTTTAAATGACACACTGGACCAAATGGACTTCACAGACATATTCAGAACATTCCATCCCAAAGCAACGGAATACACATTCTTCTCTAGTGCCCATGGAACATTCTCCAGAATTGATCACATCCTAGGTCACAAATCAGGTCTCAATCGGTACCAAAAGATTGGGATCATTCCCTGCATATTTTCAGACCACAATGCTTTGAAACTAGAACTCAACCACAAGAGGAAAGTCGGAAAGAACTCAAATACATGGAGGCTAAAGAGCATCCTACTAAAGAATGAACGGGTCAACCAAGAAATTAAAGAAGAATTAAAAAAATTCAGGGAAACCAATGAAAATGAAAACACAACTGTTCAAAATCTTTGGGATACAGCAAAGGCAGTCCTGAGAGGAAAGTATATAGCAATACAAACCTTTCTCAAGAAACAAGAAAGGTCTCAAATACACAACCTAACCCTACACCTAAAGGAGCTGGAGAAAGAACAGCAAATAAAGCCTAAACCCAGCAGAAGAGAAATCATAAAGATCAGAGCAGAAATCAATGAACTAGAAACCAAAAGAACAGTAGAACAGATCAACGAAACTAGGAGCTGGTTCTTTGAAAGAATTAACAAGATTGATAAACCCCTGGCCAGACTGATCAAAAAGAAAAGAGAAATGACCCAAATCAACAAAATCATGAATGAAAGAGGAGAGATCACAACCAACACCAAAGAAATACAAACAATTATAAGAACATATTATGAGCAACTCTATGCCAGCAAATTAGATAACCTGGAAGAAATGGATGCACTCCTAGAGATGTATCAACTACCAAAATTGAACCAGGAAGAAATAGAAAACCTGAACAGACCTATAACCACTAAAGAAATTGAAACAGTCATCAAAAATCTCCCAAGAAACAAAAGCCCAGGGCCAGATGGCTTCCCAGGGGAATTCTATCAGACATTTCAAGAAGAATTAATACCTATTCTCCTGAAACTGTTCCAAAAAATAGAAATGGAAGGGAAACTTCCAAACTCATTTTATGAGGCCACCATTACCTTGATCCCAAAACCAGACAAAGACCCCATCAAAAAAGAGAATTACAGACCAATATCCTTGATGAACATGGATGCAAAAATTCTCACCAAAATACTAGCCAATAGGATCCAACAGTACATTAAAAGGATTATTCACCATGACCAAGTGGGATTTATTCCTGGGCTGCAAGGCTGGTTCAACATCCGCAAATCAATCAACGTGATACAATACATTAACAAAAGAAAGAGCAAGAATCATATGATCCTCTCAATAGATGCAGAAAAAGCATTTGACAAAGTACAACATCCTTTCTTGATCAAAACTCTTCAGAGTATAGGGATAGAGGGCACATACCTCAATATCATAAAAGCCATCTATGAAAAACCTACAGCGAATATCATTCTCAATGGGGAAAGGCTGAGAGCTTTTCCCCTAAGGTCAGGAACGCGGCAGGGATGTCCACTCTCACCACTGCTATTCCACATAGTATTAGAAGTCCTAGCCACAGCAATCAGACAACAAAAAGAAATCAAAGGCATCCAAATCGGCAAAGAGGAAGTCAAACTCTCACTCTTTGCAGATGATATGATACTGTATGTGGAAAACCCAAAAGACTCCACCCCAAAACTGCTAGAACTCATCCAGGAATTCAGTAAAGTAGCAGGATATAAAATCAATGCACAGAAATCAGTGGCATTTCTATACACCAACAACAAGACAGAAGAGAGACAAATCAAGGAGCCTATCCCATTTACAATTGCACCCAAAACCATTAGATACCTAGGAATAAATCTAACCAAAGAGGCAAAGGATCTGTACTCAGAAAACTATAAAATACTCATGAAAGAAATTGAAGAAGACACAAAGAAATGGAAAAACGTTCCATGCTCATGGATTGGGAGAACCAACATTGTGAAGATGTCAATGCCACCTAGAGCAATCTACACATTCAATGCAATCCCCAACAAAATACCATCCACTTTTTTCCAAGAAATGGAACAAATAATCCTAAAATTTGTATGGAACCAGAAGAGACCCAGAATAGCCAGAGGAATACTGAAAAAGAAAAGCAAAGCTGGCGGCATCACAATTCCGGACTTCCAGCTCTATTACAAAGCTGTCATCATCAAGACAGTATGGTACTGGCACAAAAACAGACACATAGATCAATGGAACAGAATCGAGAGCCCAGAAATGGACCCTCAACTCTATGGTCAACTTATTTTTGACAAAGCAGGAAAGAATGTCCAATGGCAAAAAGACAGTCTCTTCAACAAATGGTGTTGGGAAAATTGGACAGCCACATGCAGAAGAATGAAACTGGACCATTTCCTTACACCACACACAAAAATAGACTCCAAATGGTTGAAAGACCTAAACGTGAGACAGGAGTCCATCCAAATCCTAAAGGAGAACACAGGTAGCAACCTTTTCGACCTTAGCCGCAGCAACTTCTTCCTAGAAACATCGCCAAAGGCACGGGAAGCCAGGGCAAAAATGAACTATTGGGATTTCATCAAGATAAAAAGCTTTTGCACAGCAAAAGAAACAGTCCACAAAACCAAAAGACAACCGACAGAATGGGAGAAAATATTTGCAAACGACATATCAGATAAAGGGCTAGTATCCAAAATCT
The DNA here is from genome assembly GCF_003265705.2 of Callorhinus ursinus. NCBI lineage: Eukaryota > Metazoa > Chordata > Mammalia > Carnivora > Otariidae > Callorhinus > Callorhinus ursinus. The sequence goes on from NW_027397150.1 coordinate 80,499, forward strand.
ATAAAGAACTTATCAAACTCAACACCCAAAGAACAAATAATCCAATCAAGAAATGGGCAGAAGACATGAACAGACATTTCTCCAAAGAAGACATCCAAATGGCCAAAGGCACATGAAAAAGTGCTCAACATCGCTCGGCATCAGGGAAATCCAAATCAAAACCTCAATGAGATACCACCTCACACCCGTCAGAATGGCCAAAATTAACAGGTCAGGGAACGACAGATGTTGGCGGGGATGTGGAGAAAGGGGAACCCTCCTACACTGTTGGTGGGAATGCAAGCTGGTGCAACCCCTCTGGAAAACAGTATGGAGGTTCCTCAAACAGTTGAAATTAGAGCTACCGTTCGATCCAGCAATTGCACTACTGGGTATTTACCCCAAAGATACAAATGTAGGGACCCGAAGGGGTACGTGTACCCCAATGTTTATAGCAGCAATGTCCACAATAGCCAAACTGTGGAAAGAGCCAAGGTGCCCATCGACAGATGAATGGATAAAGAAGAGGTGGTATATATACACAATGGAATATTATGCAGCCATCAAAAGGAATGAGATCTTGCCATTTGCAACGACGTGGATGGAACTGGAGGGTGTTATGCTGAGTGAAATAAGTCAATCAGAGAAAGACATGTATCACATGACCTCACTGATATGAGGAATTCTTAATCTCAGGAGACAAACTGAGTGTTACTGGAGTGGTTGGGGGTGGGAGGGATGGGGTGGCTGGGTGATAGACATTGGGGAGGGTATGTGCTACGGTGAGCGCTGTGAATTGTGCAAGACTGTTGAATCACAGATCTGTACTTCTGAAACAAATAACGCAACATATTTTAAGAAAAAAGGAAAAGAAGAAGATAACAGGAGAGGAAGAAAAGGGGAGTATGTCAGAGGGGGAGACGAACCATGAGAGATGATGGACTCTGAAAAACAAACTGAGGGTTCTAGAGGGGAGGGGGTAGGGGGATGGGTTAGCCTGGTGAAGAGTATTGAGGAGGGCACGTTCTGCATGGAGCACTGGGTGTTATGAACAAACAATGAATCATGGAACACTGCACCAAAAACTAATGATGTAATATATGGTGATTAACATAACAATAAATAAATTTAAAAAAAAAGAATAAAGAGCTGCCTTCATGAGGCGAGTATGGGGGAAATGGGAGGGACAGAGACAGGGCAGGGCAGGTGGGATTAGTGCTTTGAGGAAGAATCCAGGGGAGTCTCGAGATGGGGTGCCAGGGTGAAGGGCTCCTGTGTTACACAGGTGGTTTGGGAAGGTCTCCCTAAAGAGGGGAGTAGACTCTTGGGGGAGGTGAGAGGTGAGCATGAGGATATCACAGAAGAGCAGTGCAAAGGCCCTGAGGTGGGATCATGACTAGAAGGCTTGAGGAAGAGACAGGGGGTCATGGTGGTTAGAGTGGAGGAGGGGAGGGGAGGGAGTGGGGAGATCAGGTCAGAGCAGCAGGGCCGTGGGGGCCAATGAGGATGATGGCTGTCACTCTGAAGGAGGTGGGAAGCCAAGGGAGGATTTTGTGTAGAAGAGCAACATGACTTAGAGTTTCCTTCTGATGCTGCACTGGGAATAGACTGTGGGCAGCAATGGTGATGCTTCACCTTCACCTTCTGCTGAAGGCCAGTGAGGATGTCACGCAGTAACCCAGGGAAGGAGCCCTGGTGGCTTGGGCCAGGGGGTGGCAGTGGAAGTGGGGGGAATGAGTCACATCCTCACTCTGTCCTGAAGGTAGAGCCAGCAGGACTGGCAGGTGGATTCAATGTGGAAGACAAAATAAGAAGAAGAGTGAAGAATGAAGCCCCGAGTTTTGGCCTAGGCAAGTAGGAGAGTGGGGTTTTACATTTACCCAGGGGTGCTCCAAGCCGTGAAGACTCACGGAGAGGCGAGGACCCTGCAGCGCGGTTAACCGGCTAACGTTGCTCTTTGACGTCAACACGTGATGGAGCAGAGGACAGACGCACACAACCGTCTCCGGGGCGTGAAAAGGCTCCTGGCCGGCACCCCCTCACTGGAGAACCTCACCGTAACCTGAGTATTAATATCTGTGTGAAGAAACTGCGTATCGCCATGGAAGGCGGCCCAATGGAGCCAGAAAGAGGAGAATCACCAGGAGGGCTGGCCATGTCCACCCCTAACCTGAGAACACTGAGCATGAACAAGGTCCCTGGAGACTCAGTCTCACCTGTGACGGTGACGTTCAGGGCCCTGCTGCGGGCCAGGCCGTGGCCATTGTCCGCTGTGCAGTAGTAGCGCCCCGCATGGCTCCCCCCGACGGCAGGGATCTCCAGCTCTGCTCTCTGGGAACGCTGACGCTTGCTCCCCACACTCTCCCCTGTGTCCTCTCTGTGCCAGAAGAATGTGGTGTACCCTGTGCCTTCAGCCACGGAGCAGACAAGGACCAGACGCTCCCCTGCAAGCACCTGTCCCCCCTGGGGCTGGGTCTCCAGGAGCACTGCTGACACCGGGACACCTGCGTGAATGAGACAGGGCAGGTGAGGCCAGCTGAGGCCAGGTGAGGGCCCCCGGGATGCCTGCGTGAACACGAGAGGGCAGGTGAGGGCAGGGCTGGTACGTTGGATGGGGACACTCTTTATGTGCCTTGAAGATACACTCCAGCAGGGGCTGGCTTTGTAGCCTGTAGACTGTGGAGTTTGGACCTAGAACATCGCCAAATGTAAGAGTTCAATCCTGACACACGGAGCCCCGGGAGAGAAAAACTGGTTATCCCTGAAGAAGCCTGTGAGTTTTGTCTGATGTCCTAGCTGGCAGTCTGGATGGTCCGCAGGGACAGGTGGCAGAGAGAGTGGCCCCCGAGCCGGGCTGGACCACTCCCATTTCCAGGAGTCCTACTTTTGTACCTGAGACCAGACGATACTTACCATATTTATTGTGCGTCGCATGTGGTGGGCATTCCCATTATTTGCTGCTATTGATTAGGAAGAGGCTGAGGATGATCTCCTTAATAGTTTGCCCCAAGATCTGGCCTTCTAGAATGTGTCAGCTCAGGACACCTTGCTTTTTGTTTGTTTTCCCTAACTCTTGTATCTAACTTCATGAACCACTCTATTATTTCGAGGTGCTAGAGTTCCAAAGGAAGTCTGAATTTTTAGAAAGATAGTGGTAGAAATGAGCCCTGTATTTCTTTTATTATAGTACCTGACTTCTCAGTGCCAGCCTGCATCCATCAGGATGACTAAATCCATCAGTGCTGGGCAGTCTGTCCCTGCACAGGCCACGGGGAGTTGTCGGGGAGGGTGCCACAGCCCCAGCTCTCCAGCGGCTCTCTGACACTCACCCTGCACACGGACCTGCATCGGGAGGCTGTGTTTGCGGATGCTGGGGACCCCAGCTGCAGCTGCACACCAATACGACCCCGAGTCCTCTCTCCAGATGGCTGTGATCTGGAGTTCCGGGGACCTGCTCCAGTTGGATAGCAAGACCCTGTGGTCCCTGAAGAAGATGAAGGACAGCAGAGCATCCGACCGCTCGAGGGGCAGCCGTGTCTGACAGCTCAGGTTTACAGAGCCGCCCTCTGTAGGCTGGGGGGGTGTGACTTCCAGCTTTGGACGTGGAAATAGTTCTGGAGAGAAGAGGTAAACCGAGTTCTCAGAATGCGGTACTTAGAGCCCCGGGATGGGCAGGCTTGGCTTCTTGGTCCCAGGGAACTTCAGACAGACACACAGCAAGACAGAGACTCATCGACCCCACAATCCCATCGTCCTGCCCCAGCTCCCAGTACAATGACCCCGCTCACTGTGTTTGCTGGAGGACCTACGCCTCTCATTATCCAGAGTTGGGGCATCAACGTATGGATCCCCCATCACACCCAGCTCCCCACCCTGACATTACTCAGCAATCTATATGAAATGAAGAGCTTACCTTGAATTTTAATAATTCTCTTATTTGACCTATAGGTGTAATGATTTCTCTCCAGAAATCCAATGCATTGGTAATAGCCACTGTTGTTCAAACTGGCTTGTGGTATCAGAAGATCCTGGCCTTTATCAGAGGTAGAGATAACTTTCCCATTCCAGGTGTATTTCACAGCGCCCAGTTTCTCTCTCCCCTTCGCCTGGCATCTCAGAACGAGCGTGTCACCTTCAAACATGGAGTGTGGAGCCTGAAGGATGAGCCATTCTGGAAAACACACAGAGACGAGAGCCTGTCACTCAGGGACACCCCTTTCCTCCGTGCAGCTTGGCTCACGAGGCTCGACTGGTTCTCTTTTCTCTTCCACAGGATTTAGGTTCCTGCCCCAGGCTCACTCATTTCCTTCCAAATCCTCATGACCTGTTTTGTACATAAGTCCCAAACACACCAACCCTGTTTCACACTCACGGACAGATTCCTAGTATGAGGATTCTAACGTGGGGACGGAGAGCCGAGTGGGAGGTGAGCGACGCTCAGACATTGTTGAACACGGTTAAAAATCGCCACCAGCCTGCTCCCCGGGTCCCAGAGCCAGAGTCACCGTGGAGGCAACAGACTAAAAAGTGTCACTGTGTGCTGGGGTTCGTTCTGCAGCAGGCTTGTGGTCAGACACAGACCCAGGGGTGAGGGATGGGGAATGGGTCCCATGCGGACATGCTCCTGCTCTTCAGATCCTCGTGAGAGGTCAGTTCTCTCCCCTCTGTCTAAGGCGACTGAGGGATGGCCTCTCCCCCAGCGCAGGGCTGTGCAGTGGTCCAAATCATTCTCTGCAAAGCAGGCAAATCGTGACAGGAAGAGTGGTGCCCCCGCGATGGGAAAGCAGGAGTAGAGAAGGGACAGGTGTCAGGACAGGTGGGGACACAGGCCTGGGGCGGAGACTCCCCTCCTCCAAACTCTTGTTGGAGGCCACTTTTTGCACCTGCTCGGTGCTCAGTGCATTCTTGTCTGTGTCATTTCTCCTGCGGGTGGCGGCTGTGCATGCCCGGAGGGCCGGGGCTAAGGTGGCTTCTGTTTTGAACCCCCTAAAATGAACTCCTTCCTCCACTGTGTAAATGCGTAGGGAGGTCTACTGATTACCGTTAGATGGTGAAACTCTAATGTCAAGAGTACTGTGAAAAACACCGGTAGACACGAGGAGCACTAAGGACATGAGGCTGGAGGAGGTCGGGGGTTAGAGTAGCAGGAAGGAGCCTGGGTCTTGCCAGATCCTGGGGACTAGGTGCACCGGAGCCACTTCTAACGTTTGCACTAACTCACCCTCTTGCTCACCTGAAGAAAAGATCAAGCTCACACCGTCACTTAGGAGCGAGCCCTGGGTCTGGCACTTGTACCTTCCAGAGACACGGGCCTCGAGGGTGTTTCCTGGGGTCTCATGTAGCATTTCTGTCCCGAGGTACCACCGGTACCATTTTATGTTCTCTGCTGCGTGGACGCGAGGTGCATCGCAAGTCAGAGTCACTGCCTCTCCTTTGAAGAAGGTGGTCCATGGAGGATGGAGGGAAATCACGGATTTGGGTGTAGGTGCTGAGGAAGGAAGAGACAAGAGTCTGTGATGGAGACCCCTGTGGTCCGCAGCTCAATCTTCTGTGTGGGACAGAGCCGAGGACCTGGAACCCCCCCGGGAGGACTGTGGGTTCTCCAGCTGTGTCCGCCTTTCCTGGGAGTGTAGTGGCCACTCGGCGGTCTGTAGGAGCAGGCTGGCCTTGAGGGGAGAACCCCAGCAGGCCCCAGGCACTGTGGGAGGGCAGAGACTCGGGCTGGCCCTCAGGGAAGTCCCTCGGGACGCCCTCCTGCCCGCCCGTGCTTGGGGTCACCGAAGGCATCCAGAACACACCACCGTGGCCTAAAAAGTATCTTGAGCTGACAGTATTCCAGAATCGGTTTCATATTTTATTCTGAACACCCATACCTGCCTAACAGCAGAGCCTCGCCAAAGAATACTGTTATAAACCGCCTCCCTAGGAGCTGCCACGAAGCCCTGACCCTGATCACCAGGGACTCAACAGATACTGTCACAAACTTCAGCTGCCATCTCTCTGTTCTCCACAGGGCTGGCTTGTCTTTCCTGAACGTCGTTTGCTTTTCCGTAGGTGTCCTCCTCCCAGCCCTTTCCCTGCTCAGACGGTGTCCCAGCCCCAAGTCCTGTCTCCCTGGCTCGCAGTTTCTGCACGCCCCTCTGAAAAGGGAATACACATCTTTCCCCTGCTCACCTATCTTTTGTCTGTCTAACTGGCCGGCCCCAGTGATAAACTTAAGAGGAAAGAGACGTTGTTCTTCCCTGAGATGTTACTCCCTATTGGAAACACGCTCTCGCACACCTTCCCCTGTCTTGCTGCTGTCCAGCCCGCTGGAAGATCCGTGGGCTGATGGGCTGACCGCACGCGTGCGGCTGCACCAGGGAACGGGATTGGAAGGTGCCCTCTCGGATTCTGGCGGAGAGGCAGGAATTCAGGATGCTGGGAATAGTTAGTGGCCACAGGATGGAGTTCTGGGTGAGGGGTTGTCAGGGGAACAGAGCCAGGCGGGGGCTGGAGGTGGGGGTGCTGTGGGAGGTTTCACCCCTGCAGTAAGGGAGCAAAGCAAGGTCAAGGTTGGGGCGGGCTGGGGGGGGCTCTCTTACAGTTTTAGGTGCCTCCCTCCTCCCTCAGCTTCCCGCCCTGAGCCATCAGGACGCCTGAAGTTGTGACAGCTACCACATTTAAAAAATCAATATTCGATTCAATTTGTTCTGCAAATTGCCTGTGGTAATCTAAATTCTGTGAAGCAGAAAATAAGCCAGATTATTTCCATTTGCATTATTTTTATTTTTCAAAACTAAAAATCTCAATTATGGGGGTATGTAATTTACCATAAAATTTTAAGTGGAATCCCTTGAGGTGTGTTTTTTCTTTAGTACCTTGACACTCAGATTAGGGGGACTATCTACTTTTAAGGACCTACAAATGGTTGCTTTTCTAAAGCTTGAGACTTGAAGTATTCTTACCTTTGTCTGCAAGGATGCCCAAATAGATCTTTTAGTTACACCCAAATGTAAAGGAGATATACCCTCCCTGTTTGGGGGCAGAGATCATAGAGTAACCTGAACGCTTGTTTTAGATGAAGCAGCTCAATATTCTGTTTGGTAATGCAAACGTTCATGTGTCTCTGCAGACTTTTTCTTTCTCTCTTTAGAGGATCGCATAGAATGTCCCGTGTTTCCAGTGAGTCGTGTTTCTCCAGGAGAGAATAGAAATCCCCACTGTGTGTTCCTGGGAAGCCTCTGGGGTGGGAAGCGGGGACTGGGCAGCAGGTCTCGTGCCCCAAGGAGGGGAAGCTCCGGCTTGGGGGGGGGTGCAGCCAGATTCCTCACCGGTCCCGTACCCGCCCCCGCCGTGTGCTGCAAGAAGACACATCTTGTCAGGGCCTCGTGAGGCTGGGACTGAGTCAGTGAGCTCTAGCTTAACCACGTCTAGCAGCTGATCTAAGACACTTTCTGTATTTTATTTCTCCATCCCGGAGTGTTTAACAAAGTCCTGTCAAGTTACAGTCTCTTCCCAGTTGGGCAGCGATTTGTGGACGATGGTCTGTGTCCACAGCACCGAGCAGAAGGACTGCGGAGCCAGGAGCCGCAGGGAGAAGGTGCACACCAGCTGGCTGGGGCTGGATGACAGCGAGCAGCCCCCAGGATGAACCTGGTGCTCTTGAAGGGATTTTCAGGGGTTACTACAACACCTGGAGACGGCTCCCCCAGAAAGGGGGCCTTCTTGCTGACCAGAGGATGGGTGCTCAGAGGCATCGTGATCTGAGCTATTCACAGCATGCTGGCGTTTGGGGTGCAGTGGTTGCAAGTGGTTGTGGCTGTGCTGGGTTGGGCCAGGGAGGGTGGAGAAGCAGAGCTGTTTGCACCCTGGGCCGCCCCCCAACCCCACTGGGGTCTCAGCCTCTTCCTAGTGTCCTTCCAGGGGCTGTGCACTCTGTCAGGTTAGCCAGCACCCCACACACCCCTCCTTGACCTCCATGTCCTGTGTCCCAGGCCCCCTAGGCTCACCCGACACAATGGTGGGTTTGGCCCAAAAGTGTGACTCCCAGCTCCTAGGGTCGGGGTCGTAGGATGGGGTGACGCTGCCCTGCCTGGAGTCCTCAGGACAAGGCGGCGGGTACCACACCCCTCTTACCAGCATTCCGTGCAGAGATGGTCACTAGAATATCTAGAAACATAAAAGAAAAAAGGAAAAGGGGACCTACTTACCGAGCTGTCCACCAACTGTGGCTGCAAGAGAGGTGAGGGCCAAGGTCAGCAAGAGGCATGGAGCCGAGCCCTCCCACCCAGAGAGCCCGCTGCCCGCCCCAGCCCATCCGAGGGCGGGAGAGGAGCGCCCAGCTCCACCACCCGGAGAAGCCAGGGCCACGGAGGCCTGAAGCTGAGCCGTGCGGTGCTGGGCGAGCTACGGCAAGCTCCCAAGCCTCCCTCTCCTCATCGGTCACATGGGGACCATAAAAGTGGGCTCGTAATCTTATTTCAGTGAGTTGAATTAGTAAGTCTTCCATGAATGGCCACTGTCACTCTTCGTCAGACACGACTGTGCTGCGGCTGCCAATCCTACCGGGCTTCACCGTCTCCTTGCCCGGATCGTTAGTCTCCTTCAGCACCAAGGAAAGTCAAGTCACACCCAAGCCCGGACACCCTGAGCAAAGCCACCTCCTCCATGAAGCCTTCTTGGATGCCTCTGGGCTGCAGTGCCCTCACGCTGCTCTAGGCTCAGAACACTGCAGTCACAGCTCCCTGGGGCTGGAAATCGGACACGCAGCGCGGGAGGGTGGCTAACAGCGTGGTTCCGATGCCATGGGTGGGTTTCCCTCCCGACTCTGCCACTGCACGGAGCTTAAGGCAGGAGACTGTCTCTGTGCCTTGGCTCCCTTATCTGTAAAATGGGATTTATAGCAGTTCCAGCTCATTGATTGTTAGAAGACTGGATAGATCAATACATGGGATACTCCTTGAAGAGCGTCTGGCATAGTCAGGGCTCAGCAATTAATTATTAATTACTATCAGCAAGAGTGAATAATTATCACACATTATCTCATAACCCACTGTGTAATATTTTTGTCTATATTTTCAAGTCAAATGCTCTTGCATTTGTACCTTGATTTCCTCATTAGAGGGTCAGCTCTTGGGGGCAGGGACTGTCCCCCACATCCCTGTGTCTTCCCGCTGCCTAGCACTGCGCTGTGCCCAGTGCCCTCCTTCATTCACTTCTTACCGAGTTCCCATGATGTGCCAGCCACACTAATAACTGTCCCTTTAGTTAGGGTCTGGACATGCAGCTGGGAATAAGGCAAACACGCTTCATAAATATTTACTGTATGACTGCCTGGTCTTTGTTTCCCTAGTTTGAGCTACTAGGAAATCAGTGCCTCGCTTGGACAAATATTGAAAATAGTACAGAAGCAGGGGGAAATAATCGAAGGGAAACCATCTTATTTCTGCTCCTTTCCTGCTTTTTGCAATTATCAGAGCAGGCATGATCGTAGGATGCCAAGAAGGAAATAACTATTCCCAGCAGAAGCTCTTTCTACATCAGCTCGCAATCAGGACATTCACACAGACTCAGTTCATCTTTCAGCCTGGGTCTTCACGATCTGTGACTGGGGGGGTAACTGAATCTAACTGTAGATTTTTTTTAAGTTTTTTTTTTTTTTAAAGTAATCTCTACACCCAACGTGGGGCTCACACTCACAACCCTGAGATCAAGAGTCAAGCGCTCTACCGACTGAGCCAGCCGGGCAGCCCCTAACTGTAGATTTTTTTAATATGGAAAAATTAGCCCACTTCTCGAATAGGAGGAATTTTTTGTAGGCAATTAAACGCAAGTGACGGACGCACTTTTGGAAATCAATCCCCCCTAATCCCCTCAGTATCTTCCCCTTTGTTCATTCTCTGTGGCTCTGAAATAGGAGCATAAATAATCCACTTGTCCCAAAGCCCACAGAGGAAGCCTTTTGCTCGTGGAGAGGCCCTGGCTCCTCCTCGAGCGGAGGCTTTTCCCCACCAGCACTTACCAAGGAACAGCAGAGACGCCCACGGGAGCATGGGAGCATATGCCCTGGGATCCCGAGCAACAGCTCAAACAAGGGGCAGGCCCAGCGCCCGGCAGCGAGGCAGCAAGGTGCTTCTGAGAACAGCTCGTGCAGTCATAAAGTGAAAAGGGGAAGTAGAGGAATCTTTCTTAAAATACCAGCAGCATGTTACCTGGTGTCAGAGACTCCTGAGGATGAAAGTCACTATTTAACAGAATGCCTGACGTAGTACTCTGACTTCTTGGTGTGAAAAGCTCCTCAAAGCTTTAGTTACCATATTTTCAGAAACTTCCAGCCACTGTCTTCCAAGGACAAGGCAACACATTCTCTCTGCTACCAGATACCAGACAAGACTGCAATCCTGCTGAGATTCACATAATCCAAGGATGTACCTGAATCACTCCAGAGCTGGAGAAGTTCTCTTTCTTTTTCTTTTTTTAAAAAAGATTTTATTTACTTACTTGAGAGGGCGTGTACAAGCAGCGGGGGGAGGGGCAAAGAGGAGGGAGAAGTGCACTCCCCGCTGAGCAGGGAGCCCGATGCAGGGACTTGATCTCAGGACCTTGAGACTGTGATCTGAGCTGAAGGCAGACGCCCAACTGACTGAGCCACCCAGGCGCCCCAAGAGGTCCTCTTTCAATGCAGAAAGACACTCCTCTGAACCCCGAGGCCTCTGCTGGACCACTTCCAACTGACCATTCATATATGGTGAAGCATCTGAATCATAAGACAACTCATACCCTGTCTGACACATATGAAAATATCTTGAGTCATTTGTCTCAGAGGAAGTGACACACTTTGATCTGAGTAGGACAGAGACTGCAGAATAAATGATAGCCTCATCTCGCTCTTCCTGGAGAATGGACTGTAACATTTTTAACTTAGTGTTCTAGAATCGAAAATCTGTTACAGGAACGTCTTGACAAATCCATCAGGATTCTGTAACGGTATGTTATGCATGGGGCCGGGGGCTGGGAGTGCAGTGGTAAGCAAGGCTCAATAAGGTTTACTTACTTCTAGTGGGGCAGGCAGAAGAGCCAGCAAGGAGTTAAACACAGAATGGAAAGTGCTCTGATTGTCCAGTAGGAGGGAAATCTAACCCAATTCTGGAGACCCAGGAGAGGTTTCTCAGTGGAAGAAACACCCAAGTTGAGAAGGCATCATTCCGGGACTGAGTGATGAGCATGGACAAGGGTAGTAGATGGTCACCATCACCATCATCCTCACCCTCAAGATATCCATGAGTAAATGACCCTTGATCTTTCTGTGAGCAGAAGACATCAGACAGAGGATGAATTATGAATGTTTGCTATTGTTCTAATGTAACGACGTGTGTCCATGCGCCTACGACAGCTTCTTTCTCTAACGAGCGCTTGTATTGAACATCAGTCATATTCCATGCAATGTCCAGGACCTTAGAAGTATAATAAGATGAATGAAATGTATCTCTTTCAAAAACTTATAAAATGTGGTACGAGCCATAGCAGCTACAGACATCAGGCCCTCTGGGGACATAAAGGGGGTCAAGTGGCATTCGGTCCTTCGTCACCTAGGCCTCTGACCTCTGTGCCCTGTCTCCGCTGCCTTCATTTATCTCAGTAGGGCTGAAATGAGATCCTGCCTCTGCCTCTTATTAGTTACGTGACCTTTGGTCAAGTGCCTAGTTAGCATCCTCCGGCCCCACTCTCAGTACTGGTACAAAGGAGGTAAAAATAATATCCACTTAAGGGGGATGTTGGTATCGATGTCTGTATGAGAGCAACGACGCTGTAGAGTCTGCAGCCCAGAGCCCGGCGCACCTTGAACGCTCAATGTCACTATGACTATTCTACGGCCATGAACTGGGACATGCTTCACGACTGATACAGTTTTCAACCAACAAGAGTGGTTTACAGAAGTGGAAAACTCGAATATTATTGATTGACGAAGGCTTGAGGGGAAGTTGAAGTCCTATCCTCTGTTCTCTTGTTTCTGGCATTAATTTTCTTGAAAGAGGGGCTTTCAATTAGCAAATAAAATTTTGCACTCATGACATGATATAAGATGTCCAAACACACAAGTCATGTTTACAGTCAACTTCCAAAGACTTAAATCGTTTAAGTAAGTCAAGTACTGTTTTTTGGGTAGTGTTTGAGTCACTGAGATGAATGTCTCAGTTACGGCCCCAAAACTGTGGTTTCATTTCCAAATATCAGCTGTGCATTGCATAGACCACAATTTACTAGGCCGTGGCTTGATTAATCGGGGACAGTGTTTAGATTTTACATGAAGGGAAGCCAGTAATACTTGGAGTCAGTGACTGTTAGAAACTGTGAAAATCCTGATTTTTTCATATTAAGAAAAAAGCATTTAAAATCCTATAGTTCTTAAGACTAAACTTTAAATTTTGGAATGAGTTTAGACTCACAGAAAAGTTGCAAAGACAGGAGAGAAAGTGCCCATATATCGCACACCCCGTTCCCGTTTCCCTGAACGTGGTCATCTCACACTACCCCAGTTCATTTGTCAATACTAAGAAACCAGGACGAGTACCTTAGGATTAGCTCCACTCTTTATTCATATTTCATCAGCTTTTCCATTAATATGCCTTTCCTCTTCCAGTATCCCATCCAAAATACCACACTGCATTTGTTTACCTCTCCTTAGATTCCCCTGATTTGTGACCGTTTCTCAGTTTTCTGTGTGTGTGTGTGTGACCTTGATGGTATTGAAGAACATCGGTCAAATATTTGGTAATGTCTTCTGGGTTTGGGTTCGTCTGGTGTTTTGCTCATGAAAACCTGAGACTGGAGGTACGGGCTTTCAGAAAGAATGACACAGGAGTCGCGTGTACTTCTTGTCATGTCCTATCAGGGAAACCGTGATAGCGGCATAATTATCGCAGGTGCTGCTCATCGTGAGCATGTGGTTCTGGGGGTCTCACCAGGTTTCTTCAGCGCGAAGATGCTGTTTGTCCCTTTCCACACTTGGTTGTTTGGAAACAAGCCACGAGGTCCCGTCCCTCGGGGGGTGGGACAAGGAAGGGCTTACGTTCCAGCTCTGTAAGGGAGACTTGTCTCTTCTCCTTCATCTATTTCTTTGTTTGTGTGTGTGTTCATTCACTCATTCATTCGTTCCATCAATCATTTGTTTCTATCACCACAGACTCATGTATATTTGTTTTGTACGTTAGGTAATAATCCAAGGCTAGGCTACTCTATTTCATTGCTCAAACGTTTCCCGCTTTGGCCACTCGGGGCTCTTTCAGATTAGCTCCTGTGCCCCTTTGACGTGCCCTCATTCTTCTGCTTTTCTCTGAGCACTTCTGGAACTTTCTGGCACTACAAGATATTCTGGGCTTGTCTTGTGTTTTCCTGCCCCTGCTCTAGAATCAGCCATTCCTCCAAGGATCTCTGTCTTTTTCTGTAGAAAATGGCACTTAGAAACTAAGATCTGGGTGCTGGGTATGTTCCTCACTACTGGGGGAATGTTATACATTTTTAAGTAAGAGACAGGAAATCTGTCATCCTTGAGAGTACTTTATGAGTGGAAAAATACTGAACAGATAAATCTGTTATAAATCTTGTTATCAACAGGATTGCTCCCAAACCAGCAGCTGTGGTTTCTGTAACCATTGTCCCGAGGCTGACTTGCAAGTGACAGAAGAGTAAGTCCTTAGAATTGTCCACTTTGACCCTCGGAGAAAAGGCAGTGCGTCCGCTCCGTTACATGTCTTTTTTTTTTTTTTAATGTTTTATTTATTCATGAGAGTCAGAGAGAGAGAGAGAGAGACAGAGGCAGAGGGAGAAGCAGGCTCCCCGCCTAGCAGGGAGCCCGATGCGGGACTCGATCCCAGGACCCTGGGATCATGACCTGAGCCGAGGGCAGACGCTTAACCATCTGAGCCACCCAGGCACCCCCGCTCCGTTACATGTCTTTGGAGGCCAGTGCTATCTGCAAGACTTCTTTCACTTTTCCCACATACAGATACGGACGGTTCTAACCTCCAATGGCAAAAGACACTCTTCTTTGGTATTAGAAAATTTTCCAAGATGGTCACTTGTTCTAAGTCTAGACTCCTTCACGTTCATGAACATACAGATCTTTCTGCTCACAAACTGGACCAACTGAGAGGTGCCTGGGTGGTGGAGTTGGTTAAGTGTCCATCTCTTGGTTTCGGCTCAGGTCATGATCTTAGGGTTGTGAGATCGAGTCCCACATCAGGCTCCGCGCTCAGCTCCGAGTCTGCTTGAGACTCTCTCCCTCTCCCTCTGCACTCCTCTATGCTCTCTCTCTCTCAAATAAATAAATCTTTAAAACAATGGGCCAATTGAGAACTGAATCACGGCTCTTTAGTGTCCAGACTCGCAACCCACATTGATGTGGTAGAGGGTGTGGAACTAGATTTGCAGCCTCAGCCCTGGAGGTGGATTTGCTCTGTCACTCGTGAGCTATATAGGTCAAAGTCAATGCACTTCACCACTTTGAGATTTATTATCTTTTTTAAACAAAACGCTAATTTTCCCCTACATTTTTTAAAATTTAAAACCTTTAGAAAAATGGCAAGAAAACTGTGGAAAGAGCCAAGATGTCCATCGACAGATGAATGGATAAAGAAGAGGTGGTATATATATATACAATGGAATATTATGCAGCCATCAAAAGGAATGAGATCTTGCCATTTGCAACGACGTGGATGGAACTGGAGGGTGTTATGCTGAGTGAAATAAGTCAATCAGAGAAAGACATGTATCATATGACCTCACTGATATGAGGAATTCTTAACCTCAGGAAACAAACTGAGGGTTGCTGGAGTGGTGGGGGTGGGAGGGATGGGGTGGCTGGGTGACAGACATTGGGGAGGGTATGTGCTATGGTGAGCGCTGTGAATTGAGCAAGACTGTTGAGTCACAGATCTGCACCTCTGAAACAAATAATGCAACATATGCTAAGAAAAAAAAAGAAGAAGAAGAAGATAGCAGGAGGGGAAGAACGAAGGGGAGGAAATCGGAGGGGGAGACGAACCATGAGAGACTATGGACTCTGACAAACACACTGAGGGTTCTAGAGGGGAGGGGGGTGGGGGGATGGGTTAGCCTGGTGATGGGTATTAAAGAGGGCACGTTCTGCGTGGAGCACCGGGTGTTATGCACAAACAATGAATCATGGAACACTACATCAAAAACTAATGATGTAATGTATGGTGATTAACATAACAATAAAAAAATAAAAAAATAAATTGCAGTTCCCCCCCCAAAAAAAAGAAAAAAGAAAAATGGCAAGAATAACACAATGAATACTGGCATGTTCTTTACCTAGATTCATCAATTGTTAGCATGTTGTCACATTTGCTAATCTTTTTCTGAGGGAAGGCCAAGACAACGCTGTTTGCAGGATGTGTAAGCAGCGGGTGTGTGCAGGCTGGCTTGTCTGCTGTGGGCTGGAGCTGGGCCCGGGGAGAGAAGGACGGCACTGCAGGCTTGGGGCCAGCAGCCAGAAGCTTACTTTTCTTACCCTGCCATGTTCTGCAGGGAATCCCAAGGATCCAAGAATTTTCTATTTGAACCTAGACTACCAGATCATAAGAAAGCTATATTTGTCAAGGCAGGGGGATAAAATCTATGTTATTAGTTTACTAGATTGAGCTCTAACTTTTAAACCTCTAGATGTATAGTGTGGAGGCCTCCATCTGACCATAGTCCTGGGCCAGATGTGGGGTTGGGGGGGCACCTAACACTTATTTGGAAAGGGAGAGGACATACGGCTTTCCACTGATTTCACTTATATGTAGTGTGGGGATTAGAATGAGTAACCTCAAAATGTGCCAATTTGGCGTGCAGCTTATTTTGAGCTGAAAACAGTCAAGATTCAGAAAGAAACTTTGACCTTCCCCCCTGACTGCCTAAAAGAATCTGGACTGATGACCTGCTCCAGGAAGGGAGCTCTCGCCATAGATAACTACGGTACAATATGAACCAGGGGTGGGAGACAGAGAGAACTCAGCCAGGTCTGTTGTGAGAATTTCTGTGTCCCATTGTTGCTGTATGGATCAGCAGACATTTGTCTACCGAAAATTTACTTTTCCATCTTCCTATGCGTTTTCCTTCCCTCTAAGTCCTAGATCCTTAGTTCTCCTTAGTTCAGAATGACATAAGTACCTCATTTTGCCCAACAGCTTCGGAATCTTGTGCTTAGGTCGATTCCCCATGCAGATGTAATTAAATTTTATTTTCTCCTGGTAATCTGTATCACATCAGTTTAATTCTTACACCAGTCAAGAGAGTCTTGAAGGTTAGATAAGAGTTTTTCCTTTCCAACAGTAGAAACTAACTTTATTATTATTATTTCACCACCATTGGTTAAAACATTTTGAAAAAAATCAGCAAAATAAAAATTGTTTTAAACTGTAATTTTTTAGTTCAATTTTTGTGGTTTTTCCAAACCTGGCAACTCACTGGAGGTCTGTATATTAAAAAATGTAAAACTTAGATACCTCTGTTGTACACCTGCAACTAGTATAACATTGTGTGTCAACTATACTCAAATTAAATGAATGAATGAATACATAAATAAATAAAATAAAAAATAAAATTTGGATACTGTAGGGGCTGAGGGCAGACTACCCCAAAAGGGGCCACTCTAGCATGAAGATTATTCTGAGCTGAAGGCAATCGAGGGGCTCAAGAGAAACTTTTGCTCCTCCCTTAATCACACAGAAGAATCTAAATTGGGGGTCTTTCCCAGAATAAGGGTTACTAGCAGAGATGAATTTTATCTGCGTGACCCATCTACATAGCAGGGCAAACATCTAATTACCAAACATCTGCTCTTCTCCACATTGCCCTGTGAACCAGGCTCCCTCCCTCTAAAGTCCCAGACCCCTGCCCCCTTCTCCTTAGTTTGGGTTGACATAGATAACTTGTTTTGCCTGATGGTCTTTGAAATTTCCATGTCTGTGTGGATTCCCCACATATATGCTATCAAATTTGATTTTTTTCCTGTTAATCTGTCTCATGTCAGTTGGACTCAATCTGGCTAGAAGGACCATGAAAGGGACAGGAATTCTTGCTCCCTGACAGCACCAAAATAAAATCACCCATCCACCAGCAAACAACATTAAACTATGTACTTGGCTTCCGAATTTCATCTGCGGCTACCGATTTTTGGCTGGAACTGCGTGCACATTACAAAAACCTCACCAGAAAGAAGGTTTTAGAGAGGTATAATTTCAAAAACTGCACTGGAGGGTGCTGTCTACTTGATGGGAGTGGGGCAGATTTACATTTTACTGATTTACTCTGCTTTAATTGCTTTTCATGGATTGGCGCCCCAAGCATCTGTTTTAATCTGACTCAGCCTATTTTAAGGGGTGTGAATTCAAAGGCTTGGGATGCTGGCAGGCAGTGTGGAGTCAAGAAAGCGAGGTGTGAGAAAAATCAACCACCAGAATGCAACAAAAGTGTAATTGTTTTTACCGAACTATTGGATATGTGTGCCTCGTAATATAAACACGGAAAGTTGGAGATTACATTCTAAATCCAAATTTTTGAAAAAACAAATTGGAATGTAGACATAATTAAATTATTACTTTTTCTTTCATTGTTCATTACGTTTAAATTGGGAACTGGAAACCTGATGTCTTTTCTTCTGCATCAAGAAATCAAGAAGTCAAGACCAGAATTGGCATTTCATGGTGTGTGTGCAACATAAAATTCAGTTCTGTAAACGTTAAATAGTGACAATCTTTAGTTTTCTTGTTTTATCACTGTACAAGTTTACAAGTGCTCCCAATCATGGGTAGAAACTTTGCACCACAGTCCTTGTATTTAGGAGAGCTGCTGAGGTGTGTAGAGTTCTGCTGTTCCCACGTGGCCGGGTTTGTTGTTCAGTGTGAGATGGCTTTACTCTTCAGTGATCACATTCACTGGGAAAGGCCAGTTTAACCATGCTGGCTGATGAGTCCAGATTTACATTTTCCACATTCACTTTTCGGTTCCACAATTTGGGACTATGCATTGCAATCCACCGTTTTATTTCTAGGAACTGACTTCAGTGACTAAAATCCCTAATTTAGGGCAATTCCTAATGAGCACTTCTCAGAGAAATGGTTAGTGTTTAAATGGATTGTTTCATCTGCTAAAAGGGCCATGTATTTGATCTCATCTCTGGTGGGAAGCTGAGGCCAGACTGCTCCTCAGATGATGGGAGCAAGTTGTTTTTTTCCTGTTCCCTTTGGTGCTGTGTGACAAGCAAGACTCCTCGATGACCACTGTGCCCTGTGTCTTGCTCTTGGGTGAAGAGCTAAACTCTGACCTCTCTGACCTGCTCATCTCAGGGGCATGTCTAGTTCATGGTTTTAATTACTGAGTTTGAGATGTGTTCCATTTCTAACTTTTTAGTGCGGACTGACTCCTAGTCAATGATGTAATGTGGGATTTAAGTTCCTATCATCGCAAAACATTGCCAAATTGAGCTTAAATTTCTTTTTTCTTTCTTTCTTTCTTTTTTTTTTGAAGAAAGAGAGAATGGTGGGGGCAGAGGGAGAGGGAGAATCCTAAGCAGACTCTACACCCAGTGCGAGCATGATGCAGGGCTCGAGCTCACGACCCTGAGCTGAAATCAAGACTGAGCCACCAGGCGCTCCTGAGCTTAAATTTCTCGTGAGTGCAGTGTTGGCCGTGACCACCGCAGGGGTCTATCTACGTTCTGTTTACTAAGTTTGTCCAGGCTATATTCAACTTTTCACCATGCACAGCACCCCACAAATGCTTCCCTTCCCTGCATGAATGACCTCATATTGTGACTCCCCTCATAAAGAGAAAATCTGTTTCTGTATGTCTTGAATATGGTCTGGCCTTGTGACTTGTTTTGGCCATTAGAAGGGGTAGGAGCAATGTTGTGCAAGTTCTGGGTATTTGTCTCAAGAGGCTTTGTATGCATCTGCCTTCACTGTTTGGCAGACAATAACTGCCATGTGACCAGCCCGGGCTAGATGCTGAGGATGAAAGACCATGGGGGAGAGGACCCCGTCATCCCAGCCACACCAGGTGAGGCCATCACAAACCGGGCAGCCCAAACCGTCCTCCACTGACAACAGAAACTCATAAAAGAGTCCAGACGAATCAGACCAGCACCGCCCAGGTGATAAGAACTGTCTAGCTGGATCCAGCTCATGCTGCCAAACTGCAGAACCCTAAGATAAGTAACTGGCTGTTGACTTAAGCCATTAAGTTTTAGGGTGGATGGGACACCTGGGTGGCTCAGACGATTAAGCGTCTGCCTTCAGCTCAGGTCATGATCCCAGAGTCCTGGGATTGAGTCCTGTGTGTCGGGCTCCTTACTCAGCGGGGAGCCTGCTTCTCCCTCTGCCTGCCGCTCCCTCTGCTTGTGCTCACTCTTTCTCTCTCTCAAATAAGTAAGACCTTTTTAAAAAAGTTTTAGGTGGTTTGTTATATAGAATTAATATCTGACATGACTATCTCAGTATGCTGTTGACACCATGACCAAAGTCCCATCTTAATTCTTAATGATATTGAAATGAATACAGTTACTCCAAGTGGTATTATTTATACTTATAATCTTATAAGTTGCCATAGAAAAATGACATGAATTAATTAAAATTTTCATAGACTTAGCCTTTCAGTTCTAAGTGATATTTTCAACTTCTTGAACATCCACCAATGCTTGGTTCTCTTCAGGAAACATATTTTTGCCCTCAATAGACATTCTTTTATAGATTTGCCCTCTATGAAAGTGTTTGTGCTTGGAAAACCTTTTGGTTCTTATTAAACACATAGCTGCATTCTCCAGTGACAACATTTAATTTGGGAACATGAAAAAGAAGCCCTGTTTAAAGTTCAGTTCTGTTTTTTAGTTCATCACGTTCTCTAGCATGCATCTTTCTTGAGGCTGCCATAATTCTTACTATAAATAATTTCATAATAGTATCTTTATGTGTCCATAATTGACAAAGGCACACTTTATTTGCATACTTATCTAGGACTATTTTTTACTTTTCACAAAGAAACGATCTCTTTTTTCTTGAAACTACAAGTTCTCATTCTTTTGTTTTCCCACTTTTGGTAGAGATGTGGGTAAAAAGTCGCTCTTTTCTTAAATCTACTGTAAATAAAATAACTGGATATTTGATAGAATACATGGCAGCGTGTCATCTGGCTTCAGATTCAGGGAGATGACAGGGACTAGTAGAGACTGTGGTTAATTGGAAGTACACGCTGCTTTTGCAAGCAGCCAGATATTCAACTACAGTATCGTTACCAAGTCTGAAGATCTGATGTGATCTGATTTTCTAATTTTTTAAGAGAAGCTCCAAGTACAGATTTTTATGTGAAATCCCCTGATTTCCTAACTGCAACTAATTTACACAATACCTTTAAATACCGTGTGAGTCAACAATGTATACCAAACGAACATGTGTGCAGCAGGATTTTATGTTTCCCCTAGAGTCAACACATATTATTGAGCAAAGTGGCCTAAACACAGACCAGGTAAGTGAATGCATGAGTGGATGACAGAACAGTATTCTTCAAAAGGGCACAAAATAGGGAAGAACAATGCTTTCACTGTCCTGCCCTTGGTTCTGTTGCAGGATGTGGTAGAGTAAGTCAGGGAGGAAAAGAGAAGACAGAAGTGGCAGGAGGCCAATGAGGGAGGCTTTGTGAAGGAGACTGGTCTCAAGGAGAAAGAAAAGAAGCTCACTATCCTGTAGCTCCTCGTGCTGAGAGTGGTGAGCCACTCTTCTCTTTGACAGAGAAGCTCTTCCTTATGGATCTCAATAGTTGTGAACTCCTTTTGTGGTAAGCCCTCTTGCATCCTCTCTCGATTATTGAATGGCTTATGGTTGGAAAAAAAAGTCAGTTACACCAAAGAGATGAAGAACCGCAAACCGTCTATTTTTCAAGGCAGAGATAGGCGCAGGGGTCCAAGGGCTCTTTCTCTTCTCCCTTCCCATCCATCCAGTGACTTCTGAATACACAGCTCTTGTGAGTCCATGAAGAGTCTACTTAGGTTCAGGTAGTTGGAGGATTTCCTAAACTCCTCCTCATCTAATTCTTGGCAATTGGGTGGAGTTCCTGCCTTGAAGAACTCTAGAATTAAAAAAAAAAAAAAAAAACCAAAAAAAAAAAAAACCCCACGGAATCTCACCATATGTGTTGAGCAAGAGCTAGATTGATGTCATTGTTGGTCTGTGGAAGTTAATGATGGTTTCTTAAGAAAGAAGCAAGAAGAAATTGAATCTCCTGTATTGAGGTAAGTCACACCAGCTAGTGTATTGATTTTATAAAGATCATGAAACACATCTAATAAAAAAATCTCCCATTTCAGAGTAGAAAGTAGAGTCAAGAAAATATTTTGAAAATATTTGAACTGGTTAATGAAATAAATCTGTAATTGGAACACATAGAATCTAGAACTTCTCAGACTCATGTTCTTTTAATGTCCAAGTTTTCCAGGCAGGGAAAGAACTGAGTTTGGGGGGCTGTGTGTGCTTGTAGAGGGTGAGGGGTGGAGCACTGGGGCAGGCAGGCCGTTGGCAGATAGTCACAGTTCCCTGTGGGGCTGGGACTAGCTGGACCTTGGCACTTTCACACAGATGTCCGGGGATAGAGATGGTAATACACATGGTACCACTGACTTGGAGAATCTTGACGTCCTGGAACTGGTGTCAGAGTTGTGGTAATGGAGGTTCCCATGAGGTCAGGAAGAAGAAATTCAGAAAGTGGAAGTTCAAAGAATCTTATTGCCAAGGGCATTCTCTAAAATTTAAGACGGGAAGTAGGGTTGTGGGTCAGGCAGTCAAATTCTCAGATGATCAAGTTACTGTCTTCAGCAGATTCTTGTTACTTACTTATTTATCTGATGTCTTGAGTACCACACACCCTTCCCACTGGTTCTTTGATTTCCCTTTAGATGGACTCACCTAAAGTATGGGCACGGTGGGGGGCAGGATAGCCTCTTATTTGAAAAGCCGATGGAAGAAAACTCTTCATCCCCCATTGCCTGAGCTGCCTTGGGTTGAGCTTGCGACCTGGGCTCAGCCAGTCAGACCTCTACCCTGGGACTGTGCTGGTGGCATGGAGCTGTGCAGCCAAGACTGTGGATGGGGCAGTGTGTGGGTCACGTTTCTATAGCAGGACACTTGCTGTGGCCCCTAATGCTTGGGCTTCCAGTTCCCATTTGTTCTCACTCATTTCTAAGTCTCGTTCTCCCATTTTCTGAGTTCTTGATATACTTCCAGTAAAGTTTCCCCCTTTTGAAAAAAGAGATCCAGAGACGTTCTGTTGCCAGAACCAAGAGTTCTGACTGAAATACTGTCTGAAGACTGGATGAGCCTAGAAGAATGCATGCAGGATCCAATGTATGTGCCTGGGTTTGGACACCCAGGATGGAGACTATCATGGCAGCAACATGAGTAGGATTCACTGGAGACCTCCTGATGAGTAGTTTTTGGAATATCTAAAAGAGACATTACTTCCCATCATAAACATGGTAGCAATGATCCAACATTAAATTTGCCATTGATTATATGCCTTCTTTGCAACAGGCATTGCTTAAAAGGTCTCATTTGGTCTTCCAACAACCCTACTAGATGGGGGCAATCGCTCCCATTTGTAGAGAAGATGCCGGAGGCTCAGAGAGGACAATGAGCTCTCAAGAGCAGACAGCATGCCTGGCGGTCAGCACTCCTGCCCAGCCCAAATCGTGTCTTCTTGTTCTGCCGAGTCACCCGTCTTCCAAAAACAGAGTGGGGAAGAGATTATTCCCAAATGTGCCCTGTGAACCGATGTTGTTATTCTTGAGTCTCTGCAGTGATCTTTACTATCCATGTGTCAACCAGATAGTCTCATACCTCATCTTGTTTTCAGATCTTACAGGTTTGTAACTTACTCATGGGCACCTGCCAGGATCACCAGCTCTAAAGCACAGAGGCCATGCTGCTTTTGTTCCAAACATGTCCTGTTTTTTGTTGAACAAGATAGTTCTTTGTGCTTTGTATCAGTCAGGCTTCTCCAGAGGAAAAAGTTTTATTATGAAGGATTGTCTCATGCAATTATGGAAGCATAACCCATACTATGTACTTCTTTGTATGGAGAAGTCCCCCAGTCTGCCATCTACAAGCTGGGGGCCCAGGGAAGCCACTGGTGGAGTTCCAGTCCAAACCTGTGGGCCCGAGAACCACAGGGCCCATGATGTGAGTTCAGGTTCACGTCCAAGACTTGAGAACCCAGAGTGTGGATGTACCACCTCAAGCCCTTTCTTCAACTTCTTGTTCTATCTGTCCTCGGCAGCATGGATGGTGCCTGCCCACACTGGTGAGGGTGACCTTCTCTGCCCGGCCTACTGGTTCCCATGCTGATGTCTTCAGAGATGCCTCAAAGACATGCCCAGAATGAATGTCTTCCCAGCTCTCTGTGCACCCCTGAGCCCAGTTATGTTGACATGTAAAATTCACTACCATGTCTCGATTTCACCCCAGCTACTTTGTCAGGTTTTCCTTCCTTCTTCTATTCATTTTTTTCCCATCTTGCCTGTCAATCATATTTTTTATTATTTCTGCAGCACCCCGGAGCTAATGGGTCGCATTGTTCTTCCTTTTTAGGATTTATTTTCCCTTGCTTTTAATTCAGAATTATATGTCTTGCCTACTTGGCTTCGAGTTTCTGGAAACATCTCAAAGATTTTAATTTTTCCTGCAATCCAGGAGGCTGATGGTGGTATATGGTGGGAAGTGGGGTCGAGGTAAGAGGAGAGACAGTCTGTGCTGTTTGGAGAACCAAGGACTCTGTGAAATTTGGCATAAAAGAAAAAGAGAAGCAGTTCTCTGCTTTAGGAACAGTTGCAGTGAACTAGCCTGTAAAGGCAGATTCATATTTGTCTGAATTATTTGTATTCCTTGTTATGAAAGCCTTACTTCACACCTGTTTGAAATTTCTAGGACTCTGCATTGAATTGATGTGTGATATTAAGGCTGATTGCATGTAAAAAAGTTCTAGAAAGAATATTTATGCTCAAATTGCCTAGGAAAGTCAAGCGTTTTTTTTTCTTTTAAATTGATGTGAAATTAATCTAAAAACTGTATTAAGAATTAATTTGTTTCCTAAGAGTGGGAAGTAGAGGGTGCATAGTGAGGAAGGGAGTCCGTTAGCCAGGAACTTACTGGCTAGAAGGTAGTTTTTCACATAATTAAATTAATGCAGTATGATGTAGTCTGTATGTTCCACCATTGTGGTAGGACTAGAAGTCGGCCATCGGTGCAGGGGGGTGTTGCAGGAGTTTGCTTTCACAACTGGTTTTCTCACTGCAACCGGAACTATTGACACGACATTCTTATGTTTAGTTTATTCATTTACACGGGTCTCATGAGGTGGATGATGGAACTATGTATGACAATCAAGATTCAAATGTCAAGATTTATATCGTACTGGAAGGTCCTGCCCACGCATTCAAGTGGCTGAAAGCTCAGGGTTTGGTTTTCCTGTGACCAAAGCGAAGAGCTATTGCCGAGTCTCATTCTGGCTCAGTGACTCATCATTCCTGACAGGAACGCCGGTTTTGCCCCGAGTGGCGGAGTCCACGTCTCTTCCCACTGCTTACCCGGTTGAGGCCCTCTGTCACCACCAAACCCAAGGACCGTGGCAACATGTCCCTCAGGGGCTCTGCTATGCCAACTGTGGCCTGGCCCGGGCCCCTGCTCACCGCGTGCGGGAGTGGACTCTGCACGGCTGGCCCTCAGGGGCTTGTGGGCAGCTCCTACTCACCCGGGGCCCCTCGGCCTGTGCCCCCTCTGTGCCCTGGATGTTCCGGCTGGGGCGGGGCTGGCTTCACCTCAGGGTGCTGGAGGGGTAGCCATGAGCGACGGGATGGAAAGAACTGGGAGGGCAGCTTGGCCACGCAAGCCCTGGTCCCTGAGTGTCTGGGTCTGGGTAATGAGCAGGTCAGGGACTGGACAGTCTCAGAACCTTCTCCAGCATCCTCATGGGGCACTTCTGAGCCACTGGCCATCCTGCCAGCTCCCTGTGAATATTTCTCCTTTTCTTGGAAGCAGTGGCTGAGGACTCCAGGGAGGGATGCACACAGGCATCGTGGTTGGCACCTGGAGACCCTGATGATTGTGTCAAGATCAAGACACACCTGCAGGACATTCTTCATTTACTGTAGCTGCCTCTGGGGCTCCCTCCATGCCTGGGCTGCTCGGCCGAGGCTGCCCTCTCTTCACTGTGGAGCAGAGAACAGAGGGGTCCTGAGGAGGAAACCATTCATGAAACAAAGGAAGATAAGGTTTGTTGAGGGCCCGCTGTGTCTAAGGCGCTGCACCACACACTCTGTTTGGAGACTAAGTCCCTGGAAGAGAAGAGCTGGGGACTTGGACCCTGCTTGCCTTCCTAGGTGTTCCTAGGGGCTCTGGCGGAGGAAATGAGAGAATCAGGAGTAGTAAAAAAATAACAGTGAGCCTCTTAAAGCTCAGTCCTGAAACTTAATCCTGCGGGGCTTCAGGTTCTCTCTGCAGATGGAAAGGGCACAGTAGCAGCAGGCTCTGAAGGAAACCAGCAGCAGAGACCACACTTCTCCTGCGTGCCAAGCAATGGTCGCTGCCCATGTCAAGGGGCCAGCAGCCACTGCTTGGCGGGGCTCCGCTGTGCCCTGAACCCCACCACCCCTCAGCTCCAGCAAAGACAGGGGCACCGCTCCAAAGCTCATCTGCACCTTCCTGTCCCTGATGGCTGCTCCAGACCTGGGCATAAGCCATGTCCAGACATGTGGGATGCTCCCAAAGAAGGACAAGTTTAGACAGGAGGCTGTGGCCAAGCGCTCACACAGGCACTTTCCCCAACCACCCACTGCATGCCTCCCTTGACACCCCAAGTGAGTCTCAACAGGACCTGGGCTGTCAAGGACATCCTTACAAGCCTCACCTCACAGAGGTGGGCCCCTCCCTTGGAGCCCCTACCTGACAGCAGGGCTCACCCTGACTTGACATGGGCTCCTGGTCCTTGGCTGGGAAGGGCGAGTTAGAGACCAGGGCTGGGGAGGGTCCACGGTGAATCAGAAGGAGGAGGGGAGAAAGGCTGGCAAGGGAGCTAAAAAGTAGACAGTGTCAGGGGTCCAGAACCAAGAGAGGCACAGGGTCTGGCAAGATCGGTCACGTGCTGCCTGACACAGCTGTGCATGGGTAGTGCAGATGAGGTCTGCCAGGAGCAAACCCTGTGGCCCAGGGTGACCAGGATGAATCTAAGCTGGGGCTGTCTGAGTCAAGTTCAGAGAAAACTAATCACCTGACTGGAAATTTTCATCTATAGCATTGCTCATTGTCATCTCCGTCAAAGATCTAGGCTGTGTATGTATCTTTCTATCATACTGGGCTAGTGTCCCAGAAAAGTTACTTAACTTTCAGTAACTCATGGTACAACCCAGATACAAAATGAAACTTCAGCTTAGCTTTTTGTTCTCTGATATGCCTGGAAACTATATCATGACATCTAAAGTACCCATGCATACTGCTGCTGGCTAAAGTGGTTCAGAAGAAAATTTACACTCTCAGCAAGAGGGAGTCTTGGACACAAAAGTCAAATGTAACATCAAGGAAGAAAATGGGATACAATTATGTGAATATATATCAATTGTCATCAACATAGGGTTTTAGTATACATTTAATGCAGTGTTTCTTTTTTGCATTCCGAAAGGTGTCATAAAATATTGTCTTAAATCTATGGCATCTTTGTATTGATTCTGGAGCCAGACTTTTGAATTCAAAACTAGGCTTTATCATTTGCTAGTTGTGTGACCTTGGCTAACTTGCTTGCCCTCTCTGTGCCTAAGTCCTTCATATGTAAGCGATACGGTATGCAATCAGTTAACATAGGTCCAGCACTTGGAACAGTGCGGGGCTTGAGGCAAGTGCTATGTTAAGGACTAGTTATTTTCCCAAGTTCTCTGTTTTGAGTGGTAAATCAGAAGAATTTCAGCATCTTTAGCACAGGAGGTACGTGCATAATAAATGTTGAATAAGTGAACCAGCCCATAAGTTTGGACTAAACCCAGCGATCTCAGCTTTGGGCGTTGGCACGGACACCCTTGCTACCTGGCAGAGCGTTGGTGTTGGCCAAGGGCACATTCTCTGGGGATGGATTGCACACAAGTGGTCCGCTCGTTTCAGGCACCTCAGAAGACAGGCTGGCAGGCTCCTTGCCCAGAAGTGTGCAGTCAGGACACGTCATGGGACCGCCACCCTATATACTCCTTGGCTGTCGGTGCCCCAGTTCATCCCACTGTGTCTCTCCCTCCTGGCAGAGAGCTCGTGCTTCATACGTGTTAGTGGGATGAAGGAAAAATGTGAAATGCTTGTCTTCTCAAGGGCAGCCAGCTGGTGCTTTGCGCCTGGAAAATTTAGTGATTTGGCTACTGGCTGGTTAACCTGAGTGAATCACTTAGCTTCTGCGGGCCGTGGCGTACTTTTTACGAATAGTGTGTGTGCAACAGAGCATGGGTCTGCAGCCAGGCTTCCTCAGCCAGCTACTGGCTGGGCCACTTTGGGTAAGTTGTTCAACCTCCCGTGCTTTGGTTTCTGTGTCTGTGAAATGGGGAAAACAGTAATAATACCTCTCAAATGGAGATTAAATTCATTAATGCATGCTAAGTGAAGGTAACAGTATCTGGTACTCAATAGTTCCTATGTTATTGTTGGTTTTGTTAATTAGCCCAAACTAGCCCAAACCTGGCTGTGCATCTGAGTTACTCAGGAGATTCAACCTTAGGTAAAGGGACTGAGCGTCCAGGAAACCAAGCAGCGTCCCCAACACTACAGTAGGACCTGGCCCCAGAAGTGTTTCCAGAGCGGCTTGAGGAGGGTGAGTGTCAGCTGTGAATGTACTTCTGTGTGAGGCAGGACCCCGCCCTCCTCACTTGGGCCGTGTGCTTACCTCAGGAGGCTGACCCCCTGCAGCCGGGGCAGCTCCAGGGAAGAGTGTGCCAGGCTAGGAAGAGTAATGGGAGCACCTGCCCTCTCTGCAGGGGCATCACAGGAGGGACAAACTATAGTCTGTGCCGTGTGCTCGGAACTCCTCACACTTCCTGCTTCACCCTTATCTTCTCTGATCCATATGCACCTCCCTGTGGGGTCAGTCCCAGCACCAGGCTGCTCTCTAGCCGACTGTTCGCTCCCTGCCCATGGTGATTGCACCTCCCAGGCCACTGGTGTTCTGCACGATCTCCAGAGCATCATCACGGGCACCCAGTACAGGAAAGGTGAAGGGACGAGGAAGGTGGTGGTCATGCTGAAGCTTTGTGATGCTTGGTCTCTGGTCCTGATACAAGAGCAGACATGAGAGGGGCTCAGGATGGCATCAGGACCTCTCTGGAATTAAAGCCCTGTTCCACCTGATGGGAAAGAGGGAACTAAAGTCCTAATGATGTCCTGCTCTACTGTCCTCTGTCCAGCCCCATTGTCCCTTTTCACCAAACTCACTCTACACATGAATTTGGGATCTCTGGCTCTGTCTCCAGACATGAGAATCCCCAGCTTCTCCTGCTACTGCTCCCACCCCCCTGCCACGCACACACACTCACACAAATGTACGCGGGAGGTGAGGACCGAGGATACTTCCTATCATATTCTTGCTAAAAACCATAGAACAGTCTAGGGCTTCAGTGGAACATACTGCTACGTATAAAATGACTCAGACGCCCAATAGCTGCTTGAGCAGATATAAACTAGCTTCTTGAATTTGATAGCGGCTTTTTAAGAAGAGATGTGGCTCCTGTCATTTCTGTGTCAGACATTACCTCTGCTCCTTCTGACCCCACTGACTGTGGCGTGCCATGGCCAGGAAGGGGAGAAAGGAGGCTTTTAGAGAACTAAAAAGGCCTTGTCTGTACAATCTTGCTTAAATTTCAAATATAGCAACAATAATAAACGTAATCAACATTACCATCATCATCGTCAGAGCTAACACTTACAAGCACTTGCTCAAGACCATGTGTTGGCCCAAGTATCCAATTTCTTCTCACAGAATTCATGTAAGTTAGATGATATTATTAACCCCATCTCAGGACATCTTCAGAGTTAAAGCAAATTACTGCCACTTGCACCCCTTTGTCACTAAAGAAGAGATAAAATACTTGGCGGATTTTTTTGGATTTTGGAGGCATCATATTCCTCATTTAAGTGTATTGTTCTTACCCAGTTGCTGAGTAGCCCATAAGGCAGTCAGTTTTCAGCCAGGCCCAGGGCAAGAGAAGGCTCTGCAAGCTCAGATTGCTGTAGAAATTGCTCAACCACTTGAGACAAGGGAGACAGCAGATCTCGTGTTGCCTGGAGTGATTGTAGCCAAAATGGGTGTTGCATGGGGCTTCCGAGGAGCCAGGATGAGAGAATCAGGGCATGGCTCCTAGGGTTTTAGGGCAAACCATAGTCTTTTTTGAGAAAAAGCATCCAGTTCGCCACTGGGTCTTACTGGAAATTTCATGCTCCATCATGGCACATCGAAGGATGAGGCAATCTGAACTGCTTGTCCGTCATGAGCAAGTCTCCTGTGACCACAAGGCTGTGCGTGCACAGCAGCATCCCTCCTCACAGGCTCATGCTGGCATACAGGCATTGTAGGAGCACGTAGCTGGACTTCTGCTGCCTGTCTTCTCCCGCAGTCCACACTTATGGCCCCATGTAGAACTCCGTGAAACCAGTTCCCTGGAGACAAGGAACCAGAAGAAGAGGAACCAGGGCTTGCTTTACGGGTGTTCTTGTACAGTGTGCTGGGATTCATGGGGGGGGGTCTGCTGTCACACAGAATCCCCAGTCAAGATCGTCCCTCAAAGCAGGTGATGAAGGAAACCTCCCAGAGGCAGGACTTCAAGTGTTGCATGTGGTCATCTTCTCCATCAGTCTGACTTGAACCAAATGAATTTTGATCAACCACGCCTCCCTGGGTCTGGAAGTCCAGCCTTCCCCGGGGAGACAGAAACGGTTCGGGCATGCCAGACAGTGACAGTTTCCAGAGCGGAAGCATTCAGAGCATCGGTGAGAGGCAGCCTGATTTCTCAGCACCAGCATGGAGCACACAGCAGAGCAGCCTGTCCCCCCTCAGTGGAGGCTGTGACGGAAGGTCGATGTCATACAAGTGAACAGTTAAGCAAAAAAGATAATTTCAGATGCTGGGACGTTTTGTCAGAGAAGCAAAATAGAAACTGATGTGTAGGCAGATAGAAGCAAGAGCAGACAGCAAGAGAAATCGCTAACATTTGAGTATTTGGTAAGTTCCAGACATAGTTCTAAGCCCTTCACATGCATTAACTCATTTAATCTTCACAAGATCTTATGAGCTGCACGTTTGTTCTCATTTTAGGATAAAGAGATGGAGGCACAGGGACGTTGAGTAGGACACCCATGGCAGGTGAGGAGCAGGTCCCTGCCAGCTTCCCACAGCATGCTGCCTTCTGATCCCAGTTTATTCTTGACCTTCCTGATCGGTGTTCTAAAAGCCATTCCCGATGGGAATAAATTCCCATTTCTATTTAAGGCCATATAACTTGGTCCATGTTCTTGATTCCAAAAGAAGCTTGTCGATATTTTATGAATAAAAGAGCAAGTCCCACTTTCCGTAGATTTAAGCCTGTGTCGAGAGCAAGTGGCTTCTCTTTTCCAAACTAGTGTGGGGATCTTTCTAATTCCACCAGGTACAGAGGAACAAAAGGAGTTTGTGCCAAGAAATATTCCAGGCACCTTGTTAACCTGAAGCTGAAGCAAAGTGACAGGGTATTGAAAACAGATTCACAGTGAGACCACTTGATTCTGGCAGGAAGCAGGGACTTTTCAGTAAGACTCCCTTGGTGCATGTTTGTTTTCAGATCCATCTCACTGGAGTCTGTCAGCTGCTGAACTGGGAGCAGATTTATAGCTCAGACATTGTTTCATCAATAGCTACCTGTAAAACCTGCCCTTCTCTTCGGAGATCTTATTCACCCCGTCATTGCCATTCCTCAGAAGACAGGCTTCCTTGTGGGGCAGGCCGTGCTCACACAGGATGGCAGGCAGGCAGGTGTGACTACAGAGCTCCCGTGGCCTGGGGTGATGGGAGACCACACTCTTGTCACTGTTAAAAGGGGGTTGGCCAGGGAGCTGTCCTTGCCTGGGAATCTTGAAGAGAGAACAAAAGAAGGCACAGGTTCTTTTTCTTCTGCCTGGAACTGCCGAAGAGAAGAAACCAGAGACTTGCACAGAAATTTATTTTCTCATCTTTTTGATTTTGTAGTCTTCTGAAAACTTTCTCAGCAGACCACTAACCACTACTTCTTCCTTTTGTGTCTACTTCCCTCTGTTCTGTTTTTACTCCTCCCACCACATGTAAAGCAAGGTCAGGGGCAGAAGAAATGCCAGTTGTGGAAGCAGAATCACATTAATTATCCACTGATAAGGAAGAGGGGAGAGATTGATTTCAGGGTGGCATGTGTATATAGATCCGTTCAACTTCCTCCAATCCAAGGAAGGGAGAGATTTACAGTTTTGAGGAGGAGACAGTTTGTAAATATGATTTCATGTACAGAAAGATTAGTTTCAGGAGGAAACAGATATCAAAGGGGTCTTTGAGGGGCTACTGTGTTATGGGTTATAACTCTTCACATACATGTCTCTTCATTCATCAATGAGCACTGCTGTTGGCTTACATATTAAGAATAAGATCATCAAGACATTCTGCTTTGGAGAACACAATTGGAGCAGTGGCTTGTCTCTCACATTCACACGAATATTTCCTCTCTTGAGACTAAGTCTGGATTTCAGGTTTAGAGAAATTTAGAGAAGTCTCAGGACATATCTTATGACCCAAAACCCATAGCTAGAAGAAAGCATCTTAGTCAGGAATATATTTTCATAATCCATGAGAGGACTTTGGCATATTAAAATACCACAAACAAAAGTATAAGGCAAATGGCACATCATGAATATCTACATCACACATAATAGTTAAAGAATTAGTATCCCTAGTTCATAAAGTACTCATACAACTCATTAGAAAAAGACTATTCCATGTCTTCTGCCCATTTCTTGACTGGATTTTTTTGTTTTTTGGGTTTTGAGTTTGATAAGTTCTTTATAGATTTTGGATACCAGCCCTTTATTTGATAAGTCTTTGCAAATATCTTCTCCCACTCCATAGGTTGTGTTTTAGTTTTGTTAACTGTTTCCTTGGCTGTGCAAAAGATTTTTATTTTGATGAAGTCCCAATAGTTCATTTTTGCCTTTGTTTCCCTTGCCTTTGGCGTTGTGTCTAGAAAGAAGTTATTGCCGCTCAGGTTGGAGAAGTTGCTGCCTGTGTTCTCTAGGGTTTTGATGGATTCCTGTCTCTTAGGTCTTTCATCCATTTTGAGTCTATTTTTGTGTATGGTGTAAGAAAATGGTTCACTTTTATTCTTCAGACATTTCTCCAAAGAAGACATACAAAGGGCTAACAGACACATGAAAAAATGCTCAACATCACTTGGCATCAGGGAAATCCAAATCAAAACCACAGTGAGATATCACCTCACACCAGTTAGAATGGCTAAAATTAACAACTCAGGAAACAAGAGATGTTGGCGAGGATGTGGAGAAGGGGGGGACCCTCTTGCACTGTTGGTGGGAATGCAAGCTGGTGCAGCCTCTCTGGATAACAGTATGATGGTTCCTCAAAAAGTTAAAAATAGAGCTACCCTACGACCCAGCAATTGCACTACTGGGTATTTATCCCAAAGATACAAGTGTAGTGATCTGAAGGGGCACATGCATCCAAATGTTTACAGCAGCAATGTCCACAACAGCCAAACTATGGAAAAAGCCCAGATGTCCATTGATGGATGAATGGATAAAGAAGATGTGATACACACACACACACACAATGGAATTTTTTTTTAATTTTTTATTGTTATGTTAATCACCATATATTACATCATTTGTTTTGGTGTAGTGTTCCATGATTCATTGTTTGTTCATAACACCCAGTGCTCCACGCAGAATGTTCCCTCTTTAATACCCATCACCAGGCTAACCCATCCCCCCACCCCCCTCCCCTCTAGAACCCTCAGTTTGTTTTTCAGAGTCTATCATCTCTCCTGGTTCATCTCCCCCTCTGACTTACTCCCCTTCATTCTTCCTCTCCTGCTATCTTCTTCTTTTTCTTTTTTCTTAAAATATGTTGCGTTATTTGTTTCAGAAGTACAGATCTGTGATTCAACAGTCTTGCACAATTCACAGCGCTCACCGTAGCACATACCCTCCCCAATGTCTATCACCCAGCCACCCCATCCCTCCCACCCCCAACCACTCCAGTAACACTCAGTTCACACAATGGAATATTACTCAGCCATCACAAAGAATGAAATCTTGCCATTTGCAATGATGTGGATGGAACTAGAGGATTTTATGCTAAATGAAATAAGAGTCAGAGGAAGACAAATGCCATATGATTTCCCTCATATGGGGAAGTTAAGAAACAAAACAGATGAACATAGGGGAAGGGAAGAAAAAATAAAATAAGATGAAAGTAGAGGGGGAGGAAACCATAAGAGACACTGAAATCTATGAAACAGACTGAGGGTTGCTGGACGGGAAAGAGTAATTGGGTGATGGGCATTAAGGAGGGCACTTAATGTAATGAGCACTGGTGTTATATGCAACTGATGAATCACTAAATTCTACACCTGAAACTAATAATACAGTATATGTTAACTAAATTGAATTTAAATAAAGAATTTAAAAAAAATTTTAATTAAAAAAATTTTTTAAAAGAAAAAAAGGAAAAGACTATTCCAATTTCTAGAAAATGAGTAAAGTTCTGATCCTAAACTATTTATTAAAGGAAAAAACACTGCCCGAAACACACAAAATTATATTCAACTCCACTAATAACTAAATAAGTAAAACTTGAAACAATAAAATATAATTTCTATCATTTTTGTAAAAAAAGTGAACCACCTAATGTTGAAACTCATGAACAATGTTTCTAGGACTATAAACTGTACATCTTTTCTGTATTAAGAGCTGGAAAGTTCTTGGGGCACCTGGGTGGCTCAGTCGTTAAGCATCTGCCTTCGGCTCAGGTCGTGATCCCAGGGTCCTGGGATGGAGCCCCGCATTGGACTCTCTGCTCTGCGGGAAGCCTGCTTCTCCCTCTCCCGCTCCCCCGCCTGTGTTCCCTCTCTCACTATCTCTCTCTCTGTCAAGTAAATAAATAAAATCTTTAAAAAAAAAGCTGGAAAATTCTTTATAGTCCTTTTCCCAATAAGAATTGATTGTGAGGAAAAAATCAGAGATGCAGACAAAAGTTTCAACTCTAAGTTTTTATAAAAATAGGAAAAAAAGGAATTGTCAAAACTGATGGAATGGTAAGTGAGAATACATCTATACAATGTAATATTATCAAGCTATTAAATTGAAATTTTAGAAGAATATTTAAGTATGAAAATGTAAAAATAAGAAATCAGTACCAATGAAATATTTGGGAAAATCCCAAATACTTGGAAATTAACAACAGTCTTTTAAATAATAACTGAGTCAAAGAAAAATCATAATGGCTACTAGAGACTATTTAGAACTGAATAAAACATTTTAAAAATATACAAATAATCTAGAAGAAGGCAGGAAGGGTGAGCAGAGAAAGACAAATCAGGAAAACAAAAAACAAAAAATAGAAGGCCTAAATCTAACCATACCAATAGTAACCAAACTTTGGGATTCAGCTCCACAAGTTTTAGTATCAAAACCCCATAGCTTTTAATGCTGACATTAGAAAAGAAGAAAGGTTGAAAATGAATGACTCAATGTACCATTTTAAGAAGCAAGAAACAGAGGGGGCACCTGGTGACTCAGTCGGTTCACTGACTCTTGATTTTGGCTCAGGTCATGATCTCAGGGTTGTGAAATCGAGCCCCGCCTTGGGCTCTGTGCTGGGTGTGGAGCCTGCATGGGATTCTCTCTATCCCTCTCCTTCTGCCCTTCCCCTCATTCCCTCTCTCTCTTAAAAGACAAAAAAAAAAAAAAAAAAGAAGAAGCAATAAACAGAGGAGCAGAGCAGACAACATATTCGCTGTCTATTGTGTTTCTGTTACAACAAATATAGCAACTGAAGCCAACAAACATCTATTGCTTGCAATCTGAGTGGGTGAGGGGCCTGGAACTTCCACTGGGTATTTGGCTCAAGGTTTCACAAGTCTGGAATCTGAGTGTCAGCTGACTGAATCCTCATAAGGGGGCAAGATCCCCTCCCGAGTTCCCTTCATTCCCTTCATTCCCTCTCTGCTGTGTGACTGAGGTCCTTTTGTTCTTGCTGACAGTAGGCTGGGGCCCGCCTCAGCTCCTGCATGGTCCCTCTCCTCATGGGTCCTTTCCAGCAGGTGGCCTGCTTCTTCTTTGAGGCCTGTAGGAGAATCTCTCTGATGCTTCATTTCTTTTTCAAGACATACCTGATTAGATAGCTTAGGAAAATCTCCCTTTTGATTAACCAAAAATCAATGATTAGTAACCTATTTATTGAGTGGTATCTCATCATATTGACAAGTCCTGATCACATTCGAGAAGAGAAGAGGCAAGGATGAGGGTCACTGGGGGCAAGAATCTTAGGATCCATCTAAGAGCTCTGTCTACCGCACATAAAGTAAGTCAGAGGAATAAAACCATAAAGATAACAGAAGCAATCAAAGTCATGAAAAACAAAATAGAATCGATTAACAAAGACCAAAGTCAATTCTTCGATAAAACTGAGAAACTTAGCTAAACAAATCAAAAAGAAAAAGAGCAAAAACATCAGCAATACTAGGAATGGAAGAAAGTCCGCACTAAATCAGAAAATTTTATGTAACATTTTATGCTAATAAAATTGACAACTAAATGAAATGAACAAATTCCTTGGAAAATACAACTTGCCAAAATTGACACAAAAAGAAAAAGAAAGTCTGAATAGTCCTCTATCAATTAAGAGCTTAAATCCCTTATCAAAAAACTTTCCCATGAAGAAAAATGCAGGTCCAAACAGCCTCACTGGTGTATTCTATCAAATATCCAAGGGGGAAACATTTCAATTCTACACAAACTCTTTCAGAAAATTAAGGAGTATTACCAAAGAGTACTAGTAATAATTTTAAAAGGAAATAAAGACTCCACTTATGTTGGCATACAGTATAAAACAATTAGGAATAAATTTAATTAAAAATGTGCAAAATAGAACTACAAAAATGGAAAGTTGTATGAAGTTCATGGATTGGAAGACAGTGTTTTTAAGATGGCAGCTCTCTTCAAATTCATCCACAGATTCAGTGCAATCCCAATTGAAATTCTAAGAGGATTTTGAATAAATTTTAAAAATTAGTGTAAAAATTCATATGGAAAGGCAAAAACCCTGGCTTAGTTAAAACAATTTCGGAAAAAAAAAAAACATAGTTGGTGAGCTTATACCAATTGATCTCAAGACTTAACACAAAGCAACAGTAATCAGGAAAGTGTGGTTTTGGGTATAAGGATGGATGTGTAAGATCATCTACTGCTAACCCAGAGGTAGGCTAACATAGATATGGCCCATTATTGTTGACAAAGGTTATAAAGTAATTCTATGGGAAAAAGGTATGGTTTTTGTTTTTGTTTTTGTTTTGTTTTTTAAGGAAATGGTGGCAAAACACCTGCATGTCTGTATGGGAAAAGATTAACATCAACTCTCACCTCATTGTATACAAAAATTGACTTGATATGTACCGCCTACCTAAATAGAAGAGTTAAAAACTGTTAGATTTCTAGAAGAAAAGTTAGATGAAGAACTTTATAATATTCAGTTAGGCAAATAGTTTTTACACAGGCTATACAAAATATGGACTGTAAGAGAAAAATGGTAAATAATTTCCATTAAATTATAAATCTTTGCTGTTTGAAAGACACAGTTAACAGAACATAAACACAGGTCACAAATCAGGAGGAAATATTTGCTAAACATATATCTGACATAGGGATATATACCCCAAATACATAAATAACTCCAGCAATTGGATGAGAGGAACAGCTCAAATTAAAAAGAAGCAAAAGAATGCTTACTCAGCAAATGTGCTGGAACAAGTGGATATTCACAGGAATAAAAAGAATATTTTCCCTATACTATACATATACCAAAAAATTCACTTTGAATGGTGAATAGACCTGAATGTACATATGAAAACTATAAAACTCCTAGGGAAAAATAGAAGAGAATCTTTTTGACCTCGGGGTATACTTTCTTAGATAAGAAACACAAAGTAGGCTCACAAAATTAAAAAGTTGATAAATTGCACTTTTTCAAAACCGAAAACTTGTGCTCTTCAAAAAATATCATTAAGAAAATCAACAGCAAGCTACATACAGAAGATGTTTGCAACATGTAAATCAGACCAGAATAAAAAAACTAAAGATACCTAATTCTTGCAATTCAATAATAAAAAGACAAATAGCCCAATAAAGAAGTGAAAGGTGTGAACAGACCCTTCACAAAGTCTGCAAAGAGTGAATAAGGACTTGAGAAGAGACTCAGCTCATGGATCACCAGGGAAATTAAAACAACAGTGAGATCACACTACACTACAGCACACACTCTTTGCAATGGCTAAAGTTGAAGATGCAAATGCCAAGTGTTGCCAAGGGTGTGGAACTACTGTAGCTATCAGTCAGTGCTGGCAGGGATGTGACCTGGTGCAGGTATTTTGGAAAAGAGTATCAAGCCTCTTAAAACCTTCAACATAAATCTACTATGTGACTCAGCAATTATACTCCCAGGTATTTACAAAGGAGCAATGGAAACATGTCCACACAAACACTTGTATGTGAATTTTCGTAGTATTATTTTTAATGACAAATGAAACAATCTAAATGTCCATTTACAGAGAGATGGATAATGAAAATTTGGTATATCCAATGGAA
Source organism: Callorhinus ursinus (assembly GCF_003265705.2). Classification (NCBI taxonomy): domain Eukaryota; kingdom Metazoa; phylum Chordata; class Mammalia; order Carnivora; family Otariidae; genus Callorhinus; species Callorhinus ursinus. Next base: position 118,397 of record NW_027397150.1, read on the forward strand.
TATTATGTAGCAATAAAAAGGAATGTGTTGCAGCTATTTGATACAATGTGAATGAGTCTCAAAATTCTCTTGCTTCGTGAGGGAAGCCCGGCACAAAAGAGTATATACTGTATGATCCTATTTACATAAGTGACAGAAAGCATCTCGTGATGGCATGAGAAGGTGTGGAGGGAAAGAGGTGTTCCTTAGGGCAGGAGAGCAGTGGGGTGTGATGGAGATGTTTGGGATCTTGATTGTGGTGGTTTCGTGGATGTACATTTCTGCCAAAAAATCAAATTGTATACTTCAGATATGTGTGATTTATTGCATATAAATTATTCTTCAAGACATCTGTAAATAAATGAAATAAATATAATAAAGAAAGAGATTATAGTCATGTCTTAGATCTTGATGACTCAAATGTTACCTTCTTGACTAGCTGGAAATATGATTTCCTCTTGGATATTCTCCCAATTATTCCTTAGGCTCTCCCTGACTGCTCACAGGTACTGTTTGCCCTCAGTTTGAGGACCTAGATAGGAGTTCTGGGAGAAGGGTCTGCACCCTGTCAGAGCTGTTCTGTGCACCAGAGAGCCCTGCGCGGTCTCCATCTCTTGCTGTGGCATCACGGATATTGTCCACCTGAGTGGCTGCCGTCCTGGTGGCTGTTACACGGCTGACGTGCCCTTCTGCAGAGTGACTCTTACCGGCCATGGAATGATGCCTTTTTTTTTTTTTAAAGATTTTATTTATTTATTTGACAGAAAGAGACACAGTAAGAGAGGGAACACAAGCAGGGGGAGTGGGAGAGGGAGAAGCAGGCTTCCCACCAAGCAGGGACCCCGATGTGGGGCTCGATCCCAGGGCCCTGGGATCATGACCCGAGCTGAAGGCAGACGCTTAACGACTGAGCCACCCAGGTGCCCCAATGCTGCCTCTCTCCCTTGGGGACTTTGCCTTTTGTCACCATTCTTTCAGATGGGTTTCCCACAGCTGGCACCTCGTGGAATGTCCCCCTCCCCCTTATATGGCTCTATTCTTCCTGGAGCCCAAAGTTGGGAGGCACTCACGGCCAAATTTAAGCATAGGCACAGATTACACCTGGACTTCTTGCTCTCTCTAAAGGCCAAGTATACATTCTGGAGAGCATTTTGTACCAGCTAATATGGAAACAAGACATATAAGTCTCTCTTTGGTAACAAATAATATATTCCCTCTTTATAAAGGACATCACTTTTCTTTTCCCCTCAGCAAATTAGCTTGCTAGCCAAATTCCTGAGGCTAAGATTAAAACCTCAAATTGGATTGCATTTTGCTGTATGTTACACTTCCCGTTGCCTAAGCTTCTGACACCACAGGGAAAGGAATAACATTTGAAATACACTTAGTACTTTTTATTCTTGCTACTCCAAAGGTTTGCAAAGCCTCACTGTGTTATTTACTTGGAGTCATAAATATGGAAGGTGTAAAATCCCTGCTGTCCATAACGTGTATCAGTGGATGTATACCAGTCCTCAGTGAACGCACCAGCTTGCTAAGGTCTATTTTTTTACTGCAGTAAAAAGTTCAGTGTCACCCCAGGTGACACAGGCTAACAATTCCAGCTATTCCATACGAATAAAAGCCACTCAAGGCAACTCTGCTGCTTTTCTGGAGACTTAAGCACAGATGGCATGCTTTTTAAATGTTTTCTCCCACGGTGGACACTCAGTGCTTGAATTAATTGGGAGTCGGTGGGCAATGGGAGGGGTGTCTCACGACACTAGGCTTTGCCCTGTGAGTCGTGAGAGTCACCAGCTCCACTGGGATTCCAAGATTGCTGCTGATTTCTGGAGCCTCCAAAAAGTGGATGTTGAACAATTAAGCAGTGGAACTCGGCTGCTACAGGAAGGGGGGAGGTTTGATCTTTTGAGAGAGGAAGACTCGTGAAGGCCCCAAATTCTGAGTGGATTGGTGTGTGTGTCTTATATCTCTATTTATCTTATTCATTAATATCATCATCAGTCACTTATCACCTATCTATCTAAAAAAGGAAACAAAGTGTTTAGAGCAAATTGTTTATGCAGAGATGGCGCATTCAAAGCTTTCGATCACACTTGGAGCACATGGTCATGATTGCACCCTTGTGATCCTGGCTAGACCATTCGCCCTTCCTCCTCTGTTCCACGGACCCAGGAGGTGAAGGCCCATCTGCCCTGCCTTCACACGTGTCTCTACTGTGAAGAAATGCAGTGTTTACTGAAATGCTGCCCATTCTGTTCCCAGAGAACACAGAGACTCAGTCACGGAGGGGTGGGGCAGAACTTTCACCCAGCCCCCTGAACGGAAGGCGGGTGCATGGTTGTGGAGAACAGGGAGAAGACATGGGCTGCTCCCAGGCTCCCTGTGGGCCACTCTGGGCAGAGGGCTAGCGGTCTAGGGCCAGTGGTGCACATGGGAGATTCTCATAGTTTTCTGCAGCATCTTCATGGGCCTGCCCTTCATGGTCATCTGGATGTGCCTTCTTCACCTCTGAATAGATGATTGCTGGTTCCTGGTGGGAAACCCACAAACAGTAAGTACCTAAGTAGAGGTGAGGAGGTGCAGAGGGGAGAGAGAGCCGGAAAGGGTGACCCACCTCATCCTTCTGATGTGTCTTTGGTGAAGGTGCTGTTGGATGGGAGGAGGGAAGAAAAGTATTAGACTGTGGGTGACATATTCCAACTTACAACCCACTCATAATGCATTTCAAAAATCTCTCCTCTGCTGACTCAGCTCTCAACGGTTTGCTCTGCTGGATTCTTCCAAGCCTCAGACAGAGTACCCCACCCTCGCGCACTGATAAAGCCTTTCCCTTGCCCACCAAATGTCCAGAGTGACTTTCCTGATGATTTCCTTCTCTCTCCACTGCTCATCACCCCAGCAAAGTGGTCCCCCTGCTCCCTTCCCACTCCCATTCAGCGCCTCTGTGGCTGCACTGATTGGGAGAAAGTGGAATACGGGTTTCACTTCGTGCAGGGAAAGTGGAGGAGGCTGGAGAGGGGGTTACCATTCTAAGGCCACACAGTAAATTCCCAGTGAAGATTTGCAGTGAAGCATTAAGAAAATTCAGTGTGTGTGTTTCTTCTATCTTTCCAAGGGGTCCTCTGGATCTCTTTCATTTATTTATTCAGCCAATAAGCACTCAGTGAACAATGACCTTTATTAAACACTGGTAAGCTACAAGGACAGAGAAACAACACAAACTCAGTCCATATACCCAAGGAGCCTATAATTTGTAAGGGGGGCAATGGACGTGTAAATGTAGGCAACCAGTACAATGGGCACCAAGAGAGAAATACATACTGAACTCTGTTGTTGCCAAAAGGGTAATCTGTCCTCCCAGGTTCAGACACAGGGAGGGCTGGTGGGACGTTTCACAGAGGTATGTCTTGACATGTGAGCAGGGGTCAGAGGTAAACTAGGTGGGGGTAAGGACATTTCAGAACAAATAAGACACATGAGCACCAAAGCAGGCAACAGCCCAGTATGAGCAGGAAAATGGGAAGGGTCAGCTCGGCTAGAGTAAAGACAGAGATTTGAGGAGGGGCTGAAGTGCAGGGGGAGGCAAGGGTCCAGCTTTGGAATGAAGAGTCACTGAGGCAGGCTGTGATCAGCAGTGTATCTCAGAGGGATTGTGCTGGAAACAGAGTGTTGGGGGGTGGCTAGAGGAGGACAAGATTAGAAATAAAGAGACCAGTTGGGAGAATTATGATTGTGTACACATTAGGTTATGAGAGGGTGACACTAGCAATTACCGGTCATGCATTCTTTGAAAACAGTATTTGAAGAGGCCTATAGTTTTCTAAGCACTGCACTGGTTGGTTTTCTAACCAATGCTATTGGTATGTTCATGGGAAACAATAGTGTCTGTCCTCAGAGAGTTTGCGGGGTCCGGTGGCAGTGCACATGGGCCCATGGGAAGGGACTCAGCCATATGATGGCAGTGCGGGAGGAGATGATGCCTTCCTTCGGTGTCCCACTCATATTTGAGAGGCCTGATCAGAGGCCCCTCGAGGATCCACTCACACATGGCCACCTCACCTCCACTTGTCTGGAAGGGGTCTCACCTGGATTTTCCTTTGTATGATGGCTGCTCCAGATCTGGGAATAAACCAGATTGTCATGTCCAGGACTCACTGTGAGAGAACAGATGATAGCTAGCTATAGTCCAGAACCCACACTCTAGACCCTTCTCAGCCACTAAGTTCATAACCACCTTCTGTCTCAGACACTGGGCCAGGAATGTCACTTTAAAGTTGAGTGTGACTCCTTCCTGGGCAGTGGCTCCATCTCTCCTCCCACTCTGGCGCATCCCTGGAGCCCTGGGATACTTAGGAAGTCCTCACCATTGCTATACACAGGCTGCAGCTCCATCAGGGCTGCTGGCTCAGAGTGGATGGGCCTGTGGGGGTCTGTGTTGGAGGGCCCGGACCGGGAAGGCTCTCGATGCTCCTTGGGACTGTAACTGTGACAGAGAGCGAGAGACACAAGGGAGAAAAGGATTTGTGGATCATACCGAGTCTCAGGAAAACTGGTATCCAGGAGGAGCCCAGCACGGTCCATGTAAAAATATCATGGCTGTGGGGACGCCTGGGTGGCTCAGTTGGTTAAGTGTCGGACTCTTGATTTTGGCTCAGGTCATGATCTCAAGGTCATGAAATCGAGCACTGCATCAGGCTCCACGCTCGGTGTGGAGTCTGCTTGGGATTCTCTCTCTGACAATTCCTTCCTTTTCCCTCTGCCCTCTCCCTGCTCACACTCACTCGCGCTCTCTCTCTCAAATAATAAATAAATAAAATATTTTAAAAATATCATGGCTGCCTACCCTGACTCTGCATGGCTCTCTCAAGAGGACTCAGAAGGTGTGTGTGACGTGACGTGCAGCCCAAGACAGCATTACAGAGAGGGAAGACTCACACAAGGTCAGTGGGCAAAAGTGCACAGTCTCAAGGTCATTTTGGTAAACAGTTATATCCGCCTAATTTTTTATTGTTCTCAAAAATTTAAATGTTTAAACACTGATACACAAAGACTTTTGCATTCCCAAAGAACTTGACTTTTGTTTTTTGAAAAGGGTCCCTTTCAATGTTCCAGCTCATATTACAATAATCTACCTTTCCTGTAAGATTCCATGAAGACTTTCTGGGAAAAGAGTGGTGTGTTTTTCCCCACTTCTGTTTCCTTCTGCAATTAATACTGGGAATTGAACATTGCCAGCATTCAACAATTATGTCCTGCATGAGTGTGTGGTGGAGGGGTGAGTGGGGGAGAAAGAGGCGCAGCCCTGTGACAGATGACGCCATTAAGGTGTGAGTGGCCAGCTCTCCACCAGGCACATTTAAGGAAGTAGATAGATTAACATGGAGAGCAAATGACATGAGTTCTGTGTATGTGTAGGTCTAAGTGAGTATGATAAATGTGGCTGAAAGTGGCTTTCTGAATCACACTTCTGGGTTTTGTAAGAATTTGAAAATGTTAATAGGAAGTCCGGTCAAATATTTTTTAACGTACTTATAATTCTGTGACCCTGTTTTGTGGGCATGACTAAATCATGACAACGTTGGCAGCATAAGAAACAAGAGACCTCACCTGGGTGTTCCAGTGGCACGAAGTCCTCCTGAAAAACAAAGGATGACTGATGGTGAGTGAGCTGTGTAGGTAGTGGGCTCTATGTTAGAATGTCCTTTCCTGGAAATCAGATTTATTCTAGGTCTCAGCTATGGCAAATATTAGAGAACATCTGGCTCTAACCACCCCCCTCCCCATCCCCATAGGAGATTACCAATGAGGTAGTTGGGGTCTGGAAAGAGAGTTGCCCAGAATCATACTTATTCAGTCAGTAAAAGCAGCATGCACTCTAAGGAGGTATGGCCAAGTAGCACAAGAGAGACAACTTAGTATTTAACTCTGGGCCAAGTGCTTTCCCTCTTCCTCTTCTTTATCCTAACTGCGGCCCTAGGAGATGGAGACCAGAGGCAGAGTTCCTACACACTGAATCAATAGGGCTCCCATAACAAGCTCGACCTCTCTCTACCTGTGGCCCTTGCAAACCTATCCACAGTGGGTGTTTTCTCCATACCCCTTCTTTCCTTCTCTTTCACCTGGCTGATTCCAAATGATCTTTCCTCCTCCAGGGCTTTCCCTGGGGCCAGTGAGCTGTATCAAGTGAACTATCTCCACACACATAGACCCCTGCAATATTAAAATCACCATATTGGATGGCAATTACCAATTTGTATGTTTCCCTCCAACTCTCTCCATCCTGAAAGAGTGTGTTACTTGAGGCTACAACTTCGTCTTAATTATTTTTATATTCCCAGTGGCTAGAATGTTCACAATATTCAATAAAGGTTTGTTCAGCAACTGAACAAATTAAAGGATATACTTTGAGGACTAAAAAAAAAATGGAACAATTTTATGTTAGGTGATAACATGTAAACCTAATCTGGAAGGCTACTCCATCAGCCTTGAAAATACGGCAGTTTTCTATCATCAGTGAAACACTGAAATCTTTTTGGTCTGCCCCAAAGCAGGACTCCTCTTAATTTCCCATTCCTGACTGTTGCCTATTTATCTGCGGCTCTCTGTCTGTCTCATTGGGCTTAGAGACCATGAGTTATTGCCCCAAGTAAACATTCTCATGAAAAATGACTGATTGATGTCTGCAAACCATGGCTGAACTGGAAGAGCATGATCCCTCCTGAGAGCATTTGTGATTCACATCAGTCAACAGCCCCTGTCCTCCCTTGTGGGTGGGTTAGCTAAGTCTCAGGATGTGTCTGCAAGTCAGTTTATTTCTTCATATGTAAAAGGGAGAATAGACCCAGAAGGTGGCTATTTACATAACACAAGCTAATATCACTGATATTAGCTATGGGCCAGGCATAGTGCTAAGCAGTTTATATAGCACCAAAATGGTAGATAACTATTATTATGACCATAAAGAAACTGGGGTTTGGAGAGTTTAATTTATCTGCCAAATATCAAGTATTTGGCAAGTTATATTGCTGGAATTTTCATCCAGGCAGTTCAATCACAGAGTCAATACATTTATCACTCCCTTTGGTAACTAGTTGGATAAACTCAGGCTTAAGGAGCAGACAGAATAATATTTTAGAAAAAATGGAAAGGGCTGAGCTCTTCCCTGAGAAGGCTGATGGATAATGAGAAGGAAGACTTGGCTATAAGGGAAGTACAGTTGGCAAAATTTTGAGATGAGAAAGACAGATACCCTCTGATTGGTGGACTGTCAGAATTTCTTACTAAGTTTGTTATTTAAAACAACACTTCCTCTAGATGTGGACGTCAGAACCTCCTGGGTTCCTGTTCTCATGGATCACATAAAATGATAGTTGCTAATCTTGACATCCCTGTGTTGGTTGTTGTTGTATTGACTGAGCAATCTATTTTTTGAACATTTTTGAACTCCAACAGTAAGGTTTTATGTCTGCACTTCTAGTATGTTTCTAATTAATAAGTGACACAAACAGATGATAAAATAGAAAAGTAGTTTTGAAAGTAGGAGGTGTGACCAGCTTTCCATAAGTCACCAAGGTGCAGTGAGAGAATATGGAGTCAAGGGATAAGAAGACCCCCAAGTAAGCCCTAACTCTGACTCTTAATAGATACAGGAGTTTGGAAAGATTACTTAACTTATGAAATATCTCCATTTTTTTCATCTCTAATATGGTTATAATAATATTGATTGAATTGAACTGAAATGTAGTTATTGAATAATGGGGAGTAGACAAACTACAAAATTGCATATAATGGGCTCTAAATGAATGGTACATTTTATGACGAGTACTATTAGGGTTAGTGCTCTTATTATCTTTATATATTTTTTAAAAAATGATACACACACTTAATTTTATATGTAATGTTATTTAAGAAAATACTAAGTAGTTTTCTTTTTTTTTATAAAAGATTTTATCCATCTATTCATGAGAGACAGAGAGAGAGAGAGAGAAGCAGAGGGAGAAGCAGACTCCCAAGGAGCAGGGAGCCCAATGCGGGACTTGATCCCAGGATCCCGGGATCATGATCGGAGCCGAAGGCAGACGCCCAACCATCTAAGCCACCCAGGCGCCCAATACTAAGTAGCTTTAAAATATCAGTCATAAAATGTTGGTGCCATTTTTCATGCAAAGAAACAGGACAGTCTCATTGATTGACCTGAAAAGAAAAGGGTAAGAAGACAATGCTTGACCAACATCATTAAGAAAAATGTATAAGTTTTTTCATTAAACTGAGATCCAAATGTTCTATTTATCTGTTTGTTTGCTTGCTTGATTTTCAAATATAAGCCCTAAGAAAGGGAGAACAGAAGCATTTGACCTGACAGAAAAGGAAATGCCATGTTATGCTGAGTGAGAGGCAGACAGAAAGTACAGTTTTAGTAATTCCAAAATATAAAGGTGCCCCATGATGGTAATACCCTTACACTATATGTGAAGTGATCTAATGTCACTTGAAGATAGATTGTAGTTAGATGTCTATACTATAAATGCTAAAACAACCAGTAAAGTAAACAAAACAAAGAATTATATACCTAATAAGCCAACAAAGGGAAAAAATGGAATCATAAAAAAATACTCAATTGGTCTAAAAGAAGGTAGAAAAAAACGAAAAGGAAAACAAAGAATAGATGGAACAAATAGAAAACAAATAGCAAAATAATAGAATTAAATCTAACCTTATCATCACATTAATGTAAGATTTTATTTATTTATTTGAGAGAGCAAGAATGAGAGAGAGAGAGAGAGAGAGCACATGAGAGGGGGGAGGGTCAGAGGGAGAAGCAGGCTCCCCGCTGAGCAGGTAGCCCGATGTGGGACTTGATCCTGGGACTCCAGGATCATGACCTGAGCCGAAGGCAGTCGCATAACCAACTGAGCCACCGAGGCGCCCATCATCACATTAATGTAAATGGTCTAAACACCTTAGTTAAAAGTTAGAGATTGTTATTGGATAAAAAGAATTAAATATATGCTATCTATTTATAAAAAATACTTTAAATATAAAGGCCCAAATAGGTTACAAGTAAAAAGATGGATAAAGAAATACCATGTTAGGGGCACCTGGGTGGCTCAGTGGGTTAAGCATCTGCCTTTGACTCAGGTCACAATCCCAGAGTTCCAGAATCAAATCCTACATCAGGCTCTCTGCTCAGTGGGAAGTGTGCTTCTCCCTCTGACCCTCCCCCATCTCATGCTGTCTCTCCCACTCTCTTTCTCAAATGCATAAATAAAATATTAAAAAAAAGAAATACCATATTAACATTACTTATATTAATACATTAATATCAAAGATTATCTCAGAGTAAATGACACTACCAGGGATAAAAATATCATTTCACAAAGATAAAGTGGTCATTTTATCAAAAACATAAACAATTATAAACATTTATGCACCTAATAAAAGAGCTTCAAAATACCTGAAGCAAAAGTTGATAGAATTGTGAGAAGAGATGGATAAATCCATAATTAGAGTTGGCAATTTCAATACCCTTCTTTCAATAGTTGATAGATCAAGTAGAAAATCAGTAAGGATATAATAGACTTTAGCAACACAACCAGGCAAGTTCACCAGCAGACCCATACTGTAAGAAATGTGAAAAGTAATTCAGGCAGAAAGAAAATGATACCATATGGAAAAGTGGAAACACAAAAAGGAATGACAAATACCAGAAGTGGTAACTAAGTGGGTGTTACCTTAACATCAAGTCAGATAAAGGTATGACAAGAAAATAAAGCTACCAAGCAATATCCCTCATGAATGTAGTTGCAAACATTCTTAACAAAATTTTACCAAATCAAATTCAACAATCATGACCAAGTGAAGTTGACCTCACAAATGCAAGCCTGTTTTAACATTCAAAATTCAAAATCCATATCAATAGACTAGAAAAGAAAATCATATGATCATCTTAATCAATGTCGAAAAAGCATTTGACAAACATTTTTCCTATAAAAACTTTCAGCAAATTATAAATAGTAGGGACTGCCTTAGCCTAATAAAAAAAAACATGTATAAAAAATCCACAGCTAACATTATCATAGTAAATGATGAGAGACCAAATACTTTCCCCTAAGATCAGGAATGAGACCAGCATGTCTGCTCTCACCACTTCTATTCAGCATGTACAGGAGGTTCTAGCCAGTCAAATATTGTGAAATTTTAATTTCATTCTCAGCATCTCCATTAATTTTCCAAATTTCACGATATTTGACTGGAGCTCAAATATATCTCAGAGTTTATGGTTTGCACCATGCTATTACTTATTTTTTGTTGTTACAAACGGAAGGCTTTATTATTATTCCTTTTGTTCTCAGTAAGCTTTGAACCTGGAGTAGAATAGTAAATACTTACCTTTCTAATTTTTAATTGGAAGCAAAATTCTGCTACCTGACTTAAATCTCAATTTAAACACATGGAGTAACAACTTTATTGAGAAATGTATTCTACCTTTTTGTCACTATTGCCTACAGAGTGCCAGTGAGTAGAACTGAGGGTCTAGTGTTTGGAAGAGAATAATGACCTTAATAAGATGCACCATACAAGTCCCAAGTATTATAGCAATGGCAAAAGTCACGACTCCAAAGGGTAATACATAGACACCCACCTGATTTCCTTTGGGTCCTGAAGTGACTCACCAAAGAAGCAGTAGCAGCAAGGCCAAGCATGCTTAGCAGCCACCCGATGATGCCCACAGTGATATGGATTACTTTGTTCGTGGAAAGCCCTAAGTGGGAAGACCTATATTTGAGTTCTGTTGGCAAGTGTTTTTGATCTAGACAACATGAAGGTGGGGGCTAGAGATCTATCAGGGCAGTTTTGTTCCAGGTTCTGATTCCTCCATTTAAATTATCTCCAGTATAATTTGTAACTTTCAAAATAATGGCACATGATTGTCAGCATCTAAGATTGAAATCTATTCCCTTTCCTTCCCCCATGAAATCAGCACAATCTCTAGAAGCCCCAAGCCTTGGTGGCATGTTCAAAAACTCTTTGTGCTGGTAGAATTTGTATAGTTTGTAGGAAAAATATTTTATTGACCTTAACTGTAACCCGTAGCTCAGGTACCCCCGGAACCCACCTGTGAAGTTGAGTGTCACCATGTAACTCCTCTGGACTCCCAGGCCATTGTCAGCCCCACAGGAGTAATTTCCAGAATGCTCTGTGGTCAGGGAGAGGTTAAAAGATGCTCCTCCTCCAAAAGGGGCTGAGGTGTTCCCCAGGATGACATCTTCATGATAAAACCAGTATAAGATTGGCGGGGAGCCTCTCTGGACCTCACAGCGAAGTTCTAACAAATCTCCCACCACAACCTGGGCCCTGGCAGGGTTGAAGGTGAGGACAGGGCGGGACACTGGAACTGACGGAGGAAACATAGTTCATGGGCAGTTTTAATTGAGCATGTATACCAGATAATAAAGGAAATATCCAGCATAATTTAGTGGGAGGAATATGGACCTGGGATCAGGACATGTCCTACCTGTGACCCTGAGTGGCACCGCCTCGCTGTGCTGGGCCCCCAGGCTGTTGTTGGCCTCACAGGAGTAGTTTCCAGAATGTTCTGTGGTCAGAGAGAGGTTGAAGGACACTCCTCCTCCAGAGGGGGCCGAGCTGCTCCCCAGGGTGACATCCTCGTGATAAAACCGGTACAGGATCGGGGGAGAGCCACTCTGGGTCTCACAGCGAAGCTCCACCACATCCCCCACCACCACGGCCCGGGCCCTGGGTGCCCTGACAGTGAGGACGGGGCGGGACACTGGACCTGAGGGAGACAGGGGGCCGTCAGAAAGAGTCCCTGACACTGTGACAGATTAATGGCTCCACTCAAGGAGCCTAAAAGTAGATGGATTCCTTGAACCATGAGGAGGGATGTTAGATAATTTTGTTTTCATTACTACTCAGTCTTCTCCGCAAGACAAAATTGTCTCACATTACTTTCCACCTTTGCCATTCCTTGTTGGCATTTAAATCTTCATGCCTCTGTTCCTTGCCTCCTTCAGAAGATCCTAGTAGCTGACAGAGAACCTAAACCCTGGCTGGGGAACAAGGTTGAGTGAAAGAAGGAGGAACTTACTTCTCAGTGTGACTCTGATCCGTTTACTGAGGATGGGGCCATAGAGGTTGTCGGCTGAGCAGTAGTACCTCCCAGCATCCTGCCCCCTCACGGCGGCTATCTGCAGCTCTGCTGACAGGGCACGTTGAATCTTCCTGCCCAAGCGCCTCTCCGTGCCCTCCCGGTGCCAGGAGAATGTGACAGTCCCTGTACCCTTGGCTACTGAGCAGATAAGGACCAGATCTTTTCCTTCAATCAGCTGGCCCCCAGGGGACTGGATCTCTAGATTCACATCAGACACAGGGATCCCTAGGAGGACAGAGAAGGTCTTAAGAGGGTCTCAAAGGCAGGTGCTGCAGGGCCAAGGGGAAGGCTGGGGTTGCCACGAATAAGCCAATATCAACGGGTCTAAAGTGGGAAATAAGGACCTGATTGTGTACATTCTTATGAAGGGAGCCGTACCTGTCCCCCCACACAATAGTTACCATCCTCGGGTAATGTGGGCACCAGGTCTATCTTCTTTTTAAACTTAGTGTTGACCACAGTCACATTTTACAGACCTTTATCTCTAAGGCATCTCTGATGTATCAATGGACCACAAAGAAAGAGAGAACAGGGAAGGTTCCTTGTATCCTGAAGTGACTTGATTCAGATCCCAAACCTCTCTCCATCCTCCAAGCTCCTCCAGTCTCAGCACCACCTCCCCACCTTCTTCTCTGACTATTTCAGTTTGTGGTTATCTTCCTCTTTTCTTAATATTTTGGAATAATTTTCGGTCGACACATGGACAGCCCCATAGGGCCCTCTACAGACTTCGTGTGGTCATCGGTGCTTTTTGTTAGCTGTTGACCCATGAGAAAATGTACTCTGTATGTCTTTGAGGCCCCCACATGTTGGACACCCAGTAAATGATCAATAACAACTATCACCTAACTTAGATGGGAGAGAATGTTATAGGGAAGTGAGGCCAACGTTGAACCTAAGAAAAGGATAGCAGGATGGCTGGCAGCTCCCTTCTGCCATGTTCGCTGTCTCAGGGAGCAGGAGAAGTCATGCCCTGCTCTCCTCACTCGGAAAAGCTGCTGCACAGATACTCACTCTGCACACGTATCCGAGATCTCAGGCTTTTTTTTATGATATTGGGGGTCACTGCCTTTGCCTGGCACCAGTAGGACCCTGAGTCTTCATTCCACATGGTGAGGATCTGGAGCTCCGGGGAGTCAATCCAGCCAGATCCTAGGACCTTATCTTCTCTGAAGAAACAGAACTGAAGCTGAATGTGTGACCTCAGTGGAGGGAGCCAGGTCTCACATTTCAGGCTCACTGGGCTCCCCTCGATGGGCTCGGAGGAGCTGGCTCTCAGCACGGGATGTGGAAACAGCTCTAGAGGGAACAAACACGGTTTCCAGGGCAGTGAGGCTCCAAACTCCTGGAGAGATGCATCTGTGTTCTCAGCAGAGCGTCAGGAGGTAGGGACCCATGGAGATGGAACCACCTCCCGTCTCCTTCCCATGGCTGCTCAGAAAAGGCTTCTCATGAAGTCCCCACTGATGAGTACTCCCTCTTTGATCCTCACACACTTCCCCTGCCAAGACCTATTACCCACAGGAGTGTAGCCATTACCTTGAACTTGGATCTTTAAAGGTTCTGAAATTTCTTCCCATCGTATCCAAAAAGATTCCCCAGAAGCAGTACAATGATATTTGCTATTGTCCCTGGAGACGGAATGTAGTCTTACGACTTCTGAGTTATAGTCACGCCTAATTACTTTGTTATTTCTGTAGTAAATCTTTTCATTAATATCTTTTTCTTTCTTCCCCCGGCATCTCAGATCTACATCATCTCCTTCAAAGACAGGGTGCGAAGCCTGGAGGATCAGCCAGTCTGCAAAGAGTGAACAAACCTATTCCATCTCTTTCTTCCTTCAAACTCTCACTTCTACCCATGAGGGAAGAGCTAGAGCCCTCCAAACACTGGGATCAGCTCATCAGATATCCTCAGGTCTGCTTACAACCCTGTCTGGGTTCCCTGCATTCACCCAGCCTTCAGACATGTGCCCAGCAGCTTGATTTCAGAAACTCACCCCTTTCTTTCCTCACCAGATAAAAATTCCACATGCACGGGGTCACTGAGGGAAGATCTTTGGGTCTTGCATGAGTAACGTCCAGACTCGTTTATTTGGATTGTTTCAGGTCCTTTTTTCAAGAAATCCCCATTGTTATACCAAGATATGTATCCCTGGGCCAGAGAATGGTGATCCTTGCAGGTGAGAGTCACTTTCTCTCCTTTGAAGGTTGTGGACCATGGAGGTGTGAGGAGAAGAAAAGCTTTTGGGAATGTTGCTGAACAGGAAAGAGAAAGGTGCAGGCAGGTGAATGTAAATAGGAGGTGGGTTGAACCCGGGGGAGGGCCCAACCTGCAGCTGGGCTCATTCCCACTGGGAAGGGAGCAGATACAACCTGGGGACAGGCCTGGGGCAGAACCTGCTCTTCCTCATCCTTTGCCTAGCCCAGAAGTGGGCAGGTGGGTGTCACAGGGGAGAGGTCTCAGGTCCCTGGGGTGGGCTCAGAAAAGCTCAGGAGGCAGGATGTGTAGCTGGGGACACACTATGAGGGCCTCTGTAGGTGGCTGATTTTGAAATTCTCTGTCAAGGTATAGGTGGGCCTGGGATGTAGTTTCTAAACTCTGAAAAACCACTTCCTAGTTGGTGGCTCATATATAATGAACATTTTTTTCCCCTGCTTTCATTACTTTTAAACTTTGTTTAACTTGAGATTCTATGGAGAAGACAACCTTTGTCTACACTGCATCTAAGTCAGACACAGTAAAAGATTAAAGCATATAAATAATTTGAATGGAGAGGCACGGGCTGCTTGGGAAATCACCTTTGTATATAAGATTGCAACCAACAAATGGGACCAGAAATTGAAGCAGGACAGCAACATGAGCTCCCTTGGAGGTGTATAAAAATTTGGCTGCAGCACTTGTTCTGTGAATGGGAGCTGTTTTTCTGTCCTAGCTTGAATATACAGGTGTGGGGGGATGGTCCTTAGGGAAGAAAGGGGACAGTTGGAAGGTTCTGGGCATTAGCCTCCTATCTCTGCAAATGCTTCCTTGCCCTGCACGGATGGGGAAAGAACTGAAGGCTGCAGAGATCACAGGAGGTTCTGTTCACCGGCCATGGTAACAGGTGTGACCCCAGAGTGGCAGCACCACTCATGCTGGCACATCCGCTCAGCCTGCATTTACGGGGACAGGCGTGCTGGCCAGGAGGACCAATGCCCAGAGAGCAGGAAGGAAAGAGAAAGGAAGACTGACCTGACTGCTCTTGTCCGGAAGCTGTGGGAGAGCCAAGGGTTAAAGGTTAGCATGGAATGATGCTGTTCCATCGCTTCCTTAGACTCTGAGAAATGCCCCAGCAACCCAGCCACAGCCCCTTCTCAGGCTCTCCCTCCCATTCCTTCCTCCACATTCCATACCTCCCATAGTGCCCAAACAAAAATACAGCCTATGATTTATGGGATGACATTTACGCGAATGTCTCGTACCCACACCCCTGGTCTCCTTGCTATGCACGTAGGAGCTTGTGCTCGCTCTCCCTCTCTTCTCCGGCCTGAACTGGGCAGGGCAGAAGCAGAGAAGGGCTGGGAGAGATGCTTTATCTACCCCCCAACCTCACTTCTTGGGCGCTTGTTCCCCCTACTTTTTCTTTCTTTTTTTTTAGAAGATTTTATTTATTTATTTGAGAGAGCAAGAGCGAGAGAGGGAACAAGGAAGGGAAGAGGCAGAGGGGGAGAGAAGCAGACTCCCATCTGAGCAGAGAGCCCTGACATGGGGCTCAACCCCAGGACCCTGGGATCAAGACCTGAGCTGAAGGCAGACGCTTAACGACTGAGTCACCCAGGCGCCCATCCCCCGACTTTTTCAATCTCTGGTTAAATATTGGCTTAAAATCTCAGGAAGGGAGCTGTATTGCTCTGCAGACCTTCTCTCCCTTGCCCATGTTGGCAGTAATTGTTTCTCTGAGGGTTTAGAGGTGTGGTTTGGCAGAGAGAAAAATCCCAGCTTCCTATGAGGTGGGAGAGGGACCAGGCAGGAGGCCAAGGGCCACAGAAGACTCCAAGGTCTCTCTGGAGCCTTTTGGTTTTCCTGGAAACCCGGCTCTGCTCACTTTCCACCTCCTGCTATGTCTCTGAAGCCCAAGTGAAAGCGGAGACAGAAGCCCCTGGGTTTCCCCCCACTGGCTGACATTAGGAACTTAGGCCCCCGTCCCTGTGTGGCCCCTACTCACCCAGGGTCAGCAGCAGCAGCTGCAGAAGCCCGGCGACCTGGCCTGGCCGATGGCAGGGAAAGCTCATCTCACCAAAGGCCAGGCTTCTCCCCCATCTGCAAAGGATGACCGGAGAGTGGTACTCAGATAAGGCTCACAAGAGTTACAAAGAGGAAGTAAAATAATCATATCTTGCCTGTGTTCTCAAAATGTGAACGTGGCTACCGTCCTACATGCCGCTTGTCTTTTGGGGCTGGTAGCTGTGCCATTTCCGATGTTGGTGGCCACCTTCGGGTGGTCCACGTCTGTCAGGAAAAATGTCTCCAAGGCTGTGCCTGGGTCCTCAGAAAATGCCAAGCTGTGGACTTGCTAGTATTTAAATAACTTTTTCTTCATTTTTCAAATGGAAACACCCTTCCTTACCTTAAATTCATACAAACTTTCGTGTCACATGAGGTCCTAATATAGACACACTTGGTGAGTGTGGTGTCAAGGTATGTTTTATGTGATGCCAAGGTATGTGAGCCCCACAAAGTCAAAGGGTCAAAGCAGATGTAAAAGACTTTTGAACTTTATACAAGCTGGCCTGAAGTTGCTGAGGAGGAAAATAATAGAAATTTGCAGATTGGCTCGGTTGGTGGAGCATGCGACTCTTGATCTCAGGGTCACGAGTTCCAGCCCTATGTTTGGCGTTGAGCCTACTTAAAAAAACAAAAACAAAACAAAACCCCTCTGCAGATTAGCAAAATAGGCTCCCCTAAGTGCCACTCAGACCTGCACAGATGAGGGGATGAGTGATCAAGCACACAAACAAGAACCTGTGATGTGGGGGTCTCAGCCTGTCAACAACCAGTGTTGTGTCTGGATCAGCCCCTGTGGTTCTCACCACTGCCCCCAGCAATAACCATCAGGAAACATGGTGGGGGGCGGGGGGGACGTTTATTACTCACATGTCCTGGGAAGTACCTGACACGCCTGGGACCACACAGCGAGGCCACAGCCTGGGGTTCTTCTGCTTTTATTGGGATCAAGGTGGAGGGCACTTCGGGTTTCATGGGCTTACTCTTTATTGGAGAATTTAACATAAGAGCAGGAATTTAAGTTCATGAAGAAAAAAAAACAAAAACAAAACAAACAAGAGGTCCAAATGGTCAGTTAGTGAGATCAACTAAGATCTCTGAAACAAAGGAGCATGGGGTGGAGGGCGGTGGCTCGGTCTCAGAGGCCAGGGGCTGCCACCATACAATGGGTGCTCTTGGGCACCAGAGGCTTCAGGCAGGAGCTTGCCCTATAAACGGAAAACCCCATCCACTCACACAGAAACCCTGTGTCCAATGTGGACTGTCCCCAGAGGGGCCCTCTGCAGCCTTGCGGTCCAAGAATCTTTCCTAATTATTTCCTGTTTCAGCCCCAGGACGTTTCTCATAGTTTGTCAATTTCCCTCCCCAGCTCTGGAGAGTTCTTGGCCATTATTTCCTTATCTTTCTGGTCCACCCTTCCTTCTTCTGAAATCCTCACAATGTGGGTATTGATTTGCCTCATGGGGCTTTTTTTCCTTTTTGCTCCCCTAACTGAAGTATTTCTTGTGATCTGTTTTTGTCTCTCTAGTCCTTTCTTCTGTTGGGTCTCTAACGAGGAAAACAAAGGCAAGAGAAATCTAGCTTAAATCAAATCTTACAGCTTGCAGCCCACTGATAGATCCCTGAGACATGCAGAGCGTGACCTTCTTTGAGGAACTTGAGGCTGCCTTAATGTTGATGTTTTGCTGGAGACCAAGAGTAATCTTATCTAACAGCAGGTAGCCCCTCAACATCTTGAAAGGCTCGCTTCAAAATTCCTTTGAAACTTACTTTATCTCTAGCCCACCTTCCTCCACAAACCTAAAAGTATACAGTGTCACCCATCACGATGCCAGTGCAGCTCTTTCTGCCCACGGGTCCTGTCCCCATGTTATAATAAAATACTTTTTGCACCAAAAATGTCTCAAGAATTCTTCCTTAGCCATTCGCTCACAAACCCAAAACTTCAAATCACATCATTTACATCATTTGGTGTCCAACGTGGGGCTTTGAGTCTGCTCATCTGGACTCTGAGCCTTGATGAAATTTGGTGACTATTTCCTCTCCTCTCCCTTTACTTTCACTCCAGGAGCTTTTTCTGGTCTTATTGAACACTGTCCTGTTGACTGCTCAGGCTCTAAACCTCTAGCCCGTGGCTACTTTAGGAGGAGGAGAAAGCCTGCCTTTTGGTTAGAAGTTAGTACCCTGGCCAGAATGGTAATAAGACCCAGAAACTTGATGACCTCTCTCTATTCCTGTCCTTATGGAAAGATGTCTGTCTTGGGCATGAGACAGCTACCTAAGTGACCAGCACAGCTGCTGAACTTAAGACTCCCATGTGAGGTTTCCTCTTCATTGGTCTAATGTGATTCCCTCCACATCCCTGGCCTAGCCACTTCTGGCTGAGGAAACTCCACTCAGAACTGGCCAACACCAGTACTGAATAGAATTAAAACCTCACCAAGGATGTTTCCTAGAGAAATTGGCAGTGCACACTACATGTGTTGGGATGTCACTTAGATCATGATGGATTTCTAGCTTTACTGTTTTTCATCAATGTCCCCTACTGACTACGTAAGTTACAAAATTGGGTAATGTCCCCTTGTAAAACTTTTCTGGTGTTTTCCATGGGTTAAAAATGTCAGGTTCTTCATGGCACAGCACGGTATTTCAGTCCATGCTGTGGCACCCATTTGTAGTCTAGAATGCAATGGGGAAGGAGGGGGTCCCTGGCATCCCTCCTGTGGGGCCTTTATGGAAGAATGGTAGTCAATACCAATTTCCTTTGAAGGACACCACCAGCTGCTTTTGACACCTGGAGCCTCTGATATATCCTGGTGGGACACCATCCAGGAGTTGGGGGGAAATTTTTGGGGATGGACCTTCTCTCCTTTTCTAGGAACATGGGATCTTCTTCTTCAGTCCCAAGACTCTCCCTTGGGATGTTTTTAACCCACTGGCATCAATTCAGATTGCAAGATCTAAAAAAGAAAAAAACTGGAAAGTTAAGATGGTGGAGGAGTAGGGGGCCCTATAAGCTTCTCTCTTTCCAACGCAGCTAGATAGTTATCAAATCATTCTGAACATCCAAGAAGGCAATCAGAGTTCTGAGAGAACAAAAACCGCAAGTCTACAAGTAGAAGAGAGACCACCTTCTGGAAGGTGGGAGGTTCAGAGAGTTGACTTGGGGGAGATATAGCTGTGGATATGGCAGCAGGGAAGGAGCCTGATTTTGTAGGCCTACCACAAAGTATTATAAGCAGCGGAGTGCAAAATCTGAACTGTTAGAAGTCTGCTACTGTGAGGGACATGTCAGGCTTAAAGGTGCTCAGGTGGTGAAGCAGGGCAGAGTGCCAGGAGTGACAGCGTGGTCGGGTGAGGATCCCCTGGGTTGCAAGAACAAGTGGTGCCAATGTGCACGCTGTTCCCAGGCACAGGTGCAGGGAAGCCGGCTGACAGCAGTGAGTCTTGGTGCTGGATTTCCATTCCACCTTGCCATAAACGGCAAATTGTTGTGTGGTTGTGCACCCACTTTCCTGGGACTGGCCAGCACACAGCAAAAGCACAGCAAGACCCTCCCCCAGAGGAACAGTGTGGGTCTGCAATGCAGGAGTCCCTAAAATTTGGAGTTCTGAAACTCCGTTGCATGCCTGAGATAAAACAGCTCAGACACAGGCAGGGCGAATGCAGGATTCACACGGAAACCAGGGACACAAGAGGGTGATTGATTGCATTTCTGTAAGGGCTCACTGAAGAGCGGGGGGTGCAAACTTCTAACTCCCGGGCTAGAGGGCAGAGCACACCATATTCATCCAACCCATCAGCCCTGAAAAACTTCACGGAGCAAAACAGCACCACCTAGTGGAGTCCTGAACCACTTACACTGAGTCCCGCCCCTCTGTGCCCTGAGGGTGTATCTCCACGGAAACAAGTCAGCCTGAGAATTAGTTCAACACACCCCTCCCCGAGGAGACCAGCTCAAACAACTCAACTTGCACCACGTCTACTGATCATAGTGTTGCAAAGCTTTAGCTCTAGGAGAAATAGGATCTAGCTTCCTTTTTACTTTAATTTTTAATTTTTTAATTTTTTTTTTTGTTTTTCATTTTTTCGGTTTTTGTTTTTTTTATTTGTTTTTTGTGTTGTTTTCTGGACAAAATGATAAGATGGAGAAATTCACCCCAAAAGAAGAGTAGGAAGTAGAACTCATGGCCAAGGATTTAAATAATACAGATGTAAGTAAGAAGTCTGAATTAGAATTTAAAACAACAATTATAAAGATACTAGCTGGGCTGGAAAAAAGCATAGAAGATACTAGAGAATACCTTACTGCAGAGATAAAAGAGCTAAAATCCAGTCAGGCCAAAATTCAGAATGTTAACTGAGATGCAAACCCAAATGGATGCCATAAAAACAGGGTGGATGAAGCAGAGGAGGTGAATCAGTGATATAGGAGATAAAAATTATGGGAAATAATGAAGTTGAAAAGAAGAGAGAAAGAAAGGTAATGGACCATGAAGTTGACTTAGGGAACTCAGTGACTACTTAAAACACAATAACATTTGTATCATAGGAGTCCCAGAAGATGAAGAGAAAGAAAAAGGGGCAGAAGGTTTATTCAGGAAAATTATAGCTGAACATTTCCTTAATCTGGGGAAGGACACAGACATCAAAATCCAAGAAGCACAGAGAACTCCCATTGAATTCAACAAAAGCTGACCATTGCCAAGGCATATCATAGTCATATTTGCAAAATACACAGACAAGGAAAAAGTCCTGAAAGCAGCAAGAGAAAAAAAGTCCTTAACCTACAAGGGAGGACCAATCAAGTTCACAGGAGATCTGTCCACAGAAACTTGACAGGCCAGAATAGAGGGACAGGGTATATTCAAAGTGCTGAATGGGAAAAATACGCAGCCAAGGATATTTTGTCCAGTAATGCTGTCATTCAGAATAGAAGGAGAGATAAAAAGTTTCCCAGGTGGTCCACATATACAATGGAATATTACTCAGCCATCAGAAAAGATGAATATCCAACTTCTACATCCACATGGATGAGACTGAAGGAGATGATGCTAAGTGAAATAAGTCAAGCAGAGAAAGTCAGTTACCACATGGTTTCACTTATTTGTAGAACATAAGGAATGGCAGGGCGGACATTAGGAGAAGGAAGGGAAAAATGAAGGGGGAGGGATTGGAGGGAGAGATGAACCATGAGAGACGATGGGCTCTGAGAAACAAACTGAGGGTGTTAAAGGGGAGGGGGTGGAGGGATGCGTTAGCCTGTTGAGGGGTATTAAGGAGGGCACGTACTGCATGGAGCACTGGGCATTATACGAAAACAATGAAGCATAGATCACTACATCAAAAACTAATGATGTATTGTATGGTGACTATCATAACATAATAAAACAAAATAAAATAAAAAGTTTCCCAGGAAAAACAAAAACTAAAGGAGTTCATGACCACTAAACCAGCCCTGCAAGAAATATTAAGGGAGACTCTTGGAGTGGGGAAAAGAAACACCAAAAGCAACAAAGACTAAAAAGGAACAGAGAATATCACCAGAAACACCAACTCTACAGGTAACACAACAGCACTAAATTCATATCTTTCAGTAATCACTCTGAATGTAAATGGACTAAACGTTCTAGTCAAAAGACCTAGGGTATCAGAATGGATGAAAAAACAAGATCCATCTATATGCTGCCTACAAGAGGCTCATTTTACACCTAAAGAAACCTGCAGACTGAAAGTGAGGGCATGGAGAACGATCTATCGTGCTAATGGATGTCAAAAGAAAGCTGGAGTAGCCATACTTATATCAGACTAACTTGATTTTAAAACAAAGACTGTAATAAGAGATGAAGGGCATTATATCATAATTAAAGGGTCTATCCATCAAGAAGATCTAACAATTGTAAATATTTATGCCCCTAACTTGGGAGCACCAAAATGTATGTCAATTAATAAACTCATTGATAGAGACTGGAAAAGATGGTGGAGGAGTAGGGGACCTTATTCCAACCGGTCCCCGGAATTGAGCTGGATATCTACTAGACCACTCTGAACACCCACACAATCAGCCTGAGATGTAAGAAGATAGATCTGGATCTCTACAAACAGAATATTGCAGGCAGTTGGTTTCGAGGTACGAAGCAGGGAGCCGTGATTCTGAGGGCAGATATCAGAGGATAAACGGAAGGGGGAGGGAGCCGAGCCGAAGGGATCCTACACTGCTGGTGAGCAATAGCCTCCCACACTGGGGACAGGGCACAGACTCACAGACCGGTAGGGGCAGGGAAAGGACTTTAGGGCAGCCACCTGGACAGAAACCTGGAGCTGCAGGGCCATGCATGCAAACTGGTGGTTTTAGAAGCACAAAGGGCAGAGAGTGCCCCAACCTGGAGGCGAGGACTGGGAGAGCTGCTGAGGGGCGCACAACCCAGGACACTGCAGTTTATAACAGCACAAAAGGAAATGGAGATGGTGTGGCCTGGAGAGCTCACTGAAGAACAGACTGCAATCTCCCTGCTCTGAGACGTGCATAAAGCTGCCAGAGAACAAAAGCCCCAGAAAACCGGTTTTCACTGAGCCCATCCCCCACCACAGGGGGCAGGGCAACTCTGTCCAAACAAGGTTGACTGAGTAACAGTGTGGCAAGGCCCCTACCCCAGAAGACAGGCTGGGAAAACAAGAGGCCAGCAACACTAAGGCCCTTCAAAAACAGGTGCATCTTGCTTGGGTTGTGGTCAATAATTTGGATTCTATACATTCCCTCAAACACCCATCAATAGAATGACTAGGAGGAGGAACCCCCAAAATAGGAAAGACTCAAAGATTATGACTTATGCCACAGATTTACAAAGGGATTCAGATATAACCAAGATGTCAGAGATGGAATTCAAGCTAGCAATTGTGAAGACAACAGCTAGAATGGAGAAATCGATTAATGGCAACATGGAGTCTCTAAGGGCAGAAATGAAAGCTGAACTGGCAGAACATAAAAATGCTATCAATGAGATCCAATGTAATCTAGATAATCTAACAGCTAGGTTAAGCAAGGCAAAAGAACAAATGGAAGACCATTTAATAGATAAAAAGGGAAAAGAGGAGGCCAGGGAAAAACAACTCAGAATCCATGAAACTGGAACCAGAGAAATAAAGTGACACCATGAAATGTTCCAGTGTCAGAATTATTGGAATCCCTGACGGGATGGAGAGAGAGAGAGGACTAGAAGATATATTTGGGCATATAGTAGCTGAGAACTTCCCTAATCTGGGGAATGAAACAAACATTCGTGTCCTAGAGGCAGAGGGGACCCCTCCCAAGATCAAGGAAAACAGGGCAACACCCCGGCATGTAATTGTAAAACTTGCAAATCTTAGAAGCAAGGAAACCATCTTAAGGGCAGTTAGGGGGAAGAGATTCCTTACATACAGAGGGAAGGAACATCAGAATAACATCAGATCTATCCACAGAGACCTGGCAAGCCAGAAAGGCCTGGCAAGACATATTCAGGGTACTAAACGAGAAGAACATGCAGCCAAGAATACTTTATCGGCAAGGTTGTCATTTAGAATGGATGGAGAGAGGCAGAGCTTCCAAGACTGGCAGAAACTGAAAGAATATGTGACCACTAAGCTGGCCCTGCAAGAAATATTAAGGGGGATTCTATAAAGGGAGAAAGACCCCATGAGTGATATAGAACAGAAATTTACAGAGACAATCTATAGAAACAAGGTCTTCACAGGCAACATGATGACAATAAATTCGTATCTTTCAATAATTACTCTCAACATGAACGGCCTAAATGTTCCCATAAAATGACACAGGGTTGCAGATTGGATAAAAAGACAGGACCCATCCATATGCTGTCTACAAGAGACTCATTTTGAACCTAAAGATACATCCAGACTGAAAGTGAAGGGATGGAGATCCATCTTCCATGCCAATGGACCTCAAAAGAAAGCTGGGGTAGCAATTCTTATATCAGACAAATTAGATTTTAAATTAAAGACTGTAGTTAGAGACACAGAAGGACACTAAATCATTCTTAAAGGGTCTATCCAACAAGAAGATCTAACAATTGTAAATATCTATGCCCCCAACATGGGAGCAGCCATCTACATAAGCCAACTGTTAACCAAAATAAAGAGTCATATTGATAACAATATGTTAATTGTAGGAGACCTCAATACTCCACTCTCAGCAATAGACAGATCATCTAAGCAGAAAATCAACAAAGAAACAAGAGCTTTGAATGACACACTGGACCAGATGGACCTCATAGATATACACAGAACATTCCACCCTAAAACAACAGAATACTCATTCTTCTCGAGCGCACATGGAACTTTCTCCAGAATAGACCACATACTGGGTCACAAATCAGGTCTCAACCAATACCAACAGACTGAGATTATTTCCTGCATATTCTCAGACCATAATGCTTTAAAACTGAAACTCAATCACAAGAAAAAATTTGGAAGAAATTCAAACACTTGGAAACTAAAGACCACTCTGCTCAAGAATGTTTGGGTCAACCAGAAAATCAAAGAAGAACTTAAACAACTCATGGAAACCAATGAGAATGAAAACACATCAGACCAAAACCTATGGGATACTGCAAAGGCGGTCCTAAGAGGGAAATACATAGCTATCCAAGCCTCACTCAAAAAAATAGAAAAATCCCCAAATTCACCAACTAACTCTACACCTTAAAGAACTGGAGAAAAAGCAACAAACAACGCCTAAGCCACACATTAGAAGAGAAATAATTAAGATTAGAGCAGAGGTCAATGAATTAGAAACCAGAAACACAGTAGATCAGATCAACAAAACTAGAAGCTGGTTCTTTGAAAGGATCAGTAAGATCGATTAGCAACTGGCCAGACTTATCCAAAAGAAGAGAGAAAGGACCCAAATTAATAAAATTATGAACAAAAGGGGAGAGATCATGACTAACACAAAGGAAATAGAAACAATTATTAGAAATTATTATCAACAACTGTATGCCAATAAACTGAGCAATCTGGATGAAACAGATGCCTTCCTGGAAACCTATAAACTGCCAAGACTGAAACAGGAAGAAATAGACAACCTGAATAGGCCAATAAGCAGTAACGAGATTGAAGCAGTGATCAAAAACCTCCCAAAAAACAAGAGTCCAGGACCTGATGGATTCCCTGGGGAATTCTACCAAACATTCAAAGAAGAAATAATACCTATTCTCCTGAAGCTGTTTCAAAAAAAATAGAAACAGAAGGAAAGCTTCCAGACTCATTCTATGAGGCCAGCATTACCTTAATCCCCAAACCAGGCAAAGACCCCATCAAAAAGGAGAATTTCAGACCGATATCCCTGATGAATATGGATTCCAAAATCCTCAAAAAAATCCTAGGCAATAGGATCCAACAATACATTAAAAGGATCATCCACCACAACCACGTGGGATTTATCCCCAGGATGCAAGGGTGGTTCAGCATTCGCAAATCAATCAATGTGATAGAACACACTAATAAGAGGAGAGAGAAGAACAATATGGTCCTCTCAATTGAGGCAGAAAAAGCATTTGACAAAATATAACTTCCTTTCATGATTAAAACTCTTCAGAGTATAAGCATAGAAGGAACATTCCTCAAGTTCATAAAATCCATCTATGAAAAACCCACAGCGAATATCATCTTCAATGGGGAAAAGCTGAGAGCCTTTCCCTTAAGATCAAGAACACATCAAGGATCCTACTCTCGCCACTACTGTTCAACATAGTACTAGAAGTCCTAGCAACAGCTATCAGACAACAAAAGAAATAAAAGGTGTTCAGATTGGCAAAGAAGAAGTCAAACTCTCCTTTTTGCAGACGACATGATACTTTATGTGGAAAACCAAAAAGACTCCATCCCCAAATTACTAGAACTCATACAGCAATTCAGTAATGTGGCAGGATACAAAATCAATGCACAGAAATTAGTTACTTTCTTATACACTAACAACAGAACTGTAGAAAGAGAAATTAGAGAAACAATTCCATTTACAATAGCACCAAAAACCAGAAGATACCTCGGAATAAACCTAACCAAAGAGGTAAAGGATCTATACTCTAGGAACTACAGAACACTCATGAAAGAAATTGAAGAAGACACAAAAAGATGGAAAAATATTCCATGCTAATGGATCAGAAGAATAAACATTGTTAAGATGTCTATGCTACCCAGAGCAATCTATACCTTCAATGCCATACCAATCAAAATTCCAATGACATTTTTCAAAGTGCTGGAACAAACAATCCTAAAATTTGCATGGAATCAGAAAAGATCCTGAACTGCCAAGGAATGTTGAAAAAGAAAAACAAAGCTAGGGGCATCACGTTGCCCAATTTCAAGCTATATTACAAAGCAATGATCACCAAGACAACATGATACTGGCACAAAAACAGACATAGAGACCGATGGAACAGAATAGAGAGCCAAGATATGGACCCTCAACTCTATGGTCAAATAATCTTTGACAAAGCAAGAAAGTATATGCAATGGAAAAAAGACAGTCTCTTCAATAAATGGTGCTGGGAAAATTGGACAGCCACATGCAGAAGAATGAAACTCGACCATTCCCTAACACCCTACACAAAGATAAACTCAAAATGGATGAAAGATCTCAGTGTGACAGGAATCTATCAAAATCCAGGAGGAGAACGTAGGCAGTAACCTCTTTGACATCGGCCACAGCAACTTCTTTCAAGATACATCTCCAGAGGCTAGTGAAACAAAAGCAAAAATGAACTTTTGGGACTTCATCAAGATAAAAAGCTTCTGCACGGCAAAGGAAACAGTCAACAAAACAAAGAGGCAACCCACAGAATGGGAGAAGATATTTGCAAATGACACTACAGATAAAGGGCTGGTATCCAAGATCTATAAAGAACTTCTCAAACTCAACACCCAAAAAACAAATAATCAAGTCAAAAAATGGGCAGAAGACATGAACCAGACACTTCTCCAAAGAAGACATACAAATGGCTAACAGACACATGAAAAAATGTTCATCATCATTAGCTATCAGGGAAACTCAAATCAAACCACATTGAGATGCCACCTTACACCAGCTGGAATGGCAAAAATTAACAAGGCAAGAAACAACAAATGCTGGAGAGGTTGTGGAGAAAGGGGAACCCTCTTACACTGTTGGTGGGAATGCAAGTTGGTCTGGCCACTTTGAAAACAGTGTGGAGGTGCCTCAGCAAATTAAAAATGGAGTTACCCTATGACCCAGCAATTACACTATTGGATATTTACCTCAAAGACACAGATGTAGTGAAAAGAAGGGCCATATGCACCCCAATATTCATAGCAGCAATGTCTGCAATAGCCAAACTGTGGAAAGAGCCAAGATGCCCTTCAACAGATGAATGAATAAAGAAGATGTGATTCATATATACAATGGAATATTACTCAGTCATCAGAAAGGATGAATACCCAACTTTTACATCAACATGGATGGGACTGGAGATTATGCTAAGTGAAATAAATCAAACAGAGAAAGTCAATTATCATATGGTTTCACTTATTTGTGGAACATAAGGAAGAGCATGGGACATAAGGAGAAGGAAGGGAAAAATGAAGG
Organism: Callorhinus ursinus; assembly: GCF_003265705.2. Taxonomy (NCBI): domain Eukaryota; kingdom Metazoa; phylum Chordata; class Mammalia; order Carnivora; family Otariidae; genus Callorhinus; species Callorhinus ursinus. The sequence goes on from NW_027397150.1 coordinate 146,419, forward strand.
GGGGGAAATCGGAGGGAGACATGAACCATGAGAGACGATGGACTCTGAGAAACAAACTGAGGGTTTTAGAGGGGAAGGGCATGGGGGGATGGGTTATCCTGGTGATGGGTATTAAGGAGGGCACGTACTGCATGGAGCACTGGGTGTTATATGAACACAATCAATCGTGGATCACTACATCAAAAACTAATGATGTATTGTATTGTGACTAACATAACATAATAAAATAAAAAAAGAAACTCATTGATAATAATACAATAATAGTAGGGGACTTTAACACCCCACTTACAGCAATGGACAGATCATCTAAGCAGAAAATAAATAAGGAACAATGACTTCGATTGACAGACTGGACCAGACAGACTTAACATATATATTCAGAACATTTCGTCCTAAAGCAGCAGAATGCACATTCTTTTTGAGTACTCATGGAACATTTGCCAGAATACATCACATACTGTGTCACAAATCAGCTCTCAACAAGAACAAAAAGACTGGGATCATACAATGCATATTTTCAGACCACAACGCTATGAAACTTGAGGTCAATCACAAGAAAAAAATTGGAAAGACCTCAAATACATGGAGATTAAAGAACATCCTGCTAAAGAATTAATGGGAAGTTAAAGAATAAATAATTAATAATAATAATAAAAGCTCATGGAAGCAAGTGCAAATGAAAACATGACAGCCCAAAACCTTTGGGATGCAGCAAAGGCAGTCCTAAGAGGGAAGTATAATGCAATACAGGCCTACCTCAAGAAGCAAGAGAAGTCTCAAGTACACAATCTACCTTACACCTAAAGGAGCTAGAAAAGGAACAGCAAATAAAGCCTAAAGCCAAAATAAGGGAAATAATAAAGATTAGAGCAGAAATAAATGATATAGAAAGAAACAAAAAATCCCAGGAGAACAGATCAATGAAACTAAGAGCTGCTTCTTCAAAAGAATTCATATAATTGATAACCCCCTAGCTTGACTATCAAAAAGAAAAGAGAAAGGACCCAAATAAATAAAATCATGAAAGAAAGAGGAGAGGTCACAACCAACACCACAGAAATACAAACAATTATAATACTATGAAAAATTATATGCCAACAAACCAGGCAATCTGGAAGAAATGGACAGATTCCTAGAAATGTACAAACTACTAAAACTGAAACAGGAAGAAATAGAAAATTTGAACAGACCCATAACCAGCAAAGAAATAGAATCAGTAATCAAAAATCTCCCAACAAACAAAAGTCCTGGCCAGATGGCTTCCCAGGGTAATTCTACCAAACATTTAAAGAAGAGTTAATACCTAGTCTTCTCAAACTGTTTCAAAAAATAGAAATGGGAGGAGAACTTCCAAACTCATTCTACAAAGCCAGCATTACCTTGATTCCAAAAGCAGACAAAGACCCCACTAAAAAGGAGAATTACACGCCAATATCCCTGATGAACATGGATGCAAAAATTCTCAATAAAATACTAGCAAATCAAATTCAACAGTACATTAAAAGAATTATTCACCACAATCAAGTGGGATTTATTCTTGAGTCCTAGGGGTAGTTCAATATTCAGAAATCAATCAGTGATACACAACTTTAATAAAAGAAAAGATAAAAACCATGTGATCATCTCAATAGAGGCAGAAAAATCATTTGACAAAATACAGCATCGATTCTTGATAAAAACCCTCAACAAAGTAAGGATAGATGGAACATAACTCAATGTTATAAAGGTCATATATGAAAGACCCACAGCTAATATCACCTTCAAAGATGAGAGCTTTTCCACTATGGTCAGGAAAAATACAGGGATGTCCACTCTCACCATTACTATTTAACATAGTACTGGAAGTCTTAGCCTCAGCAATCACACAACAACAACAACAACAAAAATAAAAGGCATCCAAATCAGCAAGAAAGAAATCAAACTTCCACTGTACACAAGGCATGATACTCTACGTAGAAAACCTAAAAGACTCCACCAAAAAATTGCTAGAATACATGAATTCAGCAAAGCTGTAAGATATAAAATCAATGTGCAGCAATCTGTTGCATTTCTATACACCAATAATGAAACAGCAGCAAAAGGAATCAGTCCCATTTGCAACTGCAGCAAAAACAATAAGATACTCAGGAATTCCAATACCTAAGAATAAATCTAACTAAAGAGGTAAAATATTTGTAGTCTGAAAACTATAGAATGCTTATGAAAGAAATTGAAGAGGGCACAAAGAAATGGGAAAGCATTCCATGCTCATGGATTGGAAGAACAAACATTGTTAAAATATGTATACTACACAATCTACACATTTAATGCAATCCCTATCAAAATACCACCAGCATTTTTCATAGAGCTAGAAGAAACAATCCTAAAATTCGTATGGAACCACAAAAGGCCCCAAATAGCCAAAGCAACCCTGAAAAAGAAAAACAAGACTGGAGGCATCACGATTCTGGATTTCAAGCTCTATTACAAAGCAGTAAGTATCAAGACAGTATGGCACTGGCACAAAAACAGACACATAGGTCAACGGAACAGAATCGAGAGCCCAGAAATGAGACCACAACTCTGTGGTCAACGAATCTTGACAAAGCAGGAAAGAATACCCAATGGAAAAAAGACAGTCTCTTCAACAAATGGTGTTGGGAAAATTGGACAGCCACATGCAGAAGAATGAAACTGGACCATTTTCTTATACCATACACAAAAATAAATTCAAAGTGGATGAAAGACCTAAATGTGAGACGGGAAACCATCAAAATCCTAGAGAAGAACACAGGCAGAAATCTCTTTGACCTCATCCATAGCAACTTCTTACTAGACACATTGCCTGAGGCAAGGGAAACAAAAGCAAAAATGAACTATTGGGACCTCGTCAAGATAAAAAGCTTCTGCATAGCAAAGGGGACAATCAACAAAACTAAAAGGCAGTCTGCAGAATGGGAGAAGATATTTGCAAACAACATATCTGAAAAGGGGGTTAGTATCCAAAATCTATAAAGAACTTATCAAACTCAACACCCAAAAAACAAATAATCCATTTAAGAAATGGACAGAAGACATGAATAGACACTTTCTCAAAGAAAACATCCAGATGGTTAACAGACACATGAAAAGATGCTCAATATCACTCATCACCAAGAAAATACAAATCAAAACCACAATGAGATACCACCTCACACCTGTCAGAATGGCTAAAATTAACAACACAGGAAACATTACAGGGGCTGGCAAGGATGCAGAGAAAGGGGAACCCTGTGCACTGTTGGTGGAAATGCAAACTGGTGCAGCCACTGGGGGAAACAGTATGGAGGTTCCTCAAAAAGTTAAAAATAGAACTACCCTATGATCCAGCAATTGCAATACTAGGTATTTACCCAAATGATACAAAAATACAGATTTGAAGGGGTAATGCACCCCAATGCTTATAGCAACATTACAATAGCCAAACTATGGAGAGAGCCCAAATGTCCATTGACTGATGAGTGGATAAAGAAGTTTGGTTTACACACACACACACACACACACACACACACACACACACACACTGGAATATTACTCAGCCATCAAAAAGAACGAAATTTTGTCATTTGCAATGATAGGGATGCAGCTAGAGTGTATGATGCTCTGTGAAATACATCAGTCAGAGAAAGACAAATACCATATGATCTCACTCATATGTGGAATTTAAGAAACAAGACAGATGAACATCGGGGAAGGAGGAAAGAAAAAGGAGAGAGGATAACAAACCACAAGAGAGTCTTGAAGATAGAGAACAAACTGAGGTTGGATGGAATGAGGTGGGTGGGGGATGGGCTAGGTGGGGGATGGGCACTAAGGAGGGCACTTGTTGTGATGAGCACTGGGTGTTGTTAAGTGATGAATCACTGAATTCTACTCCAGAAACCAGTATTGCACTGTATGTTCACTTACTAAAACTTAAATTAAAAAAAATAAAAAAGAAAAGGAAGAAAGGAAAGAAAGAACAAATGAACTAATCTTCGTATATAATACTGTCTGGCCTCAGTACTCCTTAGGAGATGAGGAAAAAATGACCCATTAATGGGACATTATACTTTAATATGATGTATAAGTTAGATCACTTCTGTAAGAAACAGGGCAAATGGACTGAGGTGCCCTGTGTTCAGGCCTTCATGGCCCTAAATCAGGATCCAGACCTGAGGGCCTCTTGCAGAGTGTGTCTAACCAGCAGCCAAGTTAATAATCCCCCTCTGGACACATTGGATGATGACTGTGTAAATAGACCCATTCCTCCTAACAAACCTGGGCCGCTGGAGGAATCATCAGCCAGTCCAGACAAAGAGGACACCAGCTCTGTTGCTGTCCGCCTTCTTATTAATCCCAAGATCCATCTGCTCCCAGCCCAGCTGGACATACCAGGAGTGGAACTCCCTATCTTCCAGGAGCTCCCCATAAATTTGGAATGTGTCCTCTTAGGGAAGTTACTAGTGGAGAAATGGGCACAATTAGAGACCATGTCCCATTCTCTATGGCAGAGCTGGTTCAGATAAAACAATTAAGATGATATTCCAAGAACCCTTCTCAATTTATTGAGAACTTTCAACAGTTATCTATTATGTTTGATTTGACCTGGCAAGATATATACATCATATTAACTTGTTCTTGTACCCCTGAGGAAAAGAACCATTTCTGGGCAGGTGCTCAAGAGTTCACTGATGAGCTAGCCGGGATAGATGGGGAATGTTATCTGGTAGGGGGCTCTGCTATCTTAAATACTGAGTCACACTGGAGTTACAAAGAGGATAGACCAGGAAGGGAGACAAGACCATTTGATCACTTGCTTAATAGAAGAAATGAAAAAAGGATTCCCTAAACCTGTAAATTTTGATAAAAATCAGGAAGTTACCCAAGGAGCTGATGAGAATCCAGATCTATTTCAGGGTCATTTAATAGAAGCCATTCGTAATATACAAATCTGGACCCAACCTCACCAGAGGGAACAACTATACTAAACACACATTTTACAAGTCAGTTGGCACCTGACATCCACCAGGAACTGACTAAAATAGCTTGGGTCGTCAAACCCCCACCCAGCATCTACTAGAGGTAGCTACTGGGGACTTTAATAATAGGGATGTGACCTTAGAGCAAGAAAAAGACCGGAGAGCTAAATGGCAGGGTAGGGTACAGCTCAAGTATTGGCTGCCCCTACTGTGGATGCCCCACTATACCAGACTGACCAGGGGCCAAAGAAAGAGCCAGTATCATACAAAGGATCAGGCAAGACTCCATGCTATGGGTGTGGCCAGACAGAACACTGGAGCAGAGTGTCCAAACCAAGGCTCTCCCCCAGGGTCATGTCCTGTCTGTTAAAAAAAGAAAAGACATGGGGAGAGAGACTGCTCACATCTCCGGGGAGAGAGGAAGGCAGGAACTGGAGAGTTTGGCACGATGGGGCCTTGAGGTTGGTCTGGCTCCCTGTGACAGCAAGATGGTGGAGCCCTGGGTTACCCCAGATGGAGGAGATAAGTTTATGAATTTTCTTATTGATACAGGAGCCACTTACTCTGTTCTTCTTCAGCACTCTGGCCTACTTGTCTTTCTAACCATAAAATTGTTGGCAAAGAGAGGGAAACTAAAACGTGTCACCAGACATTGCCCTTAACCTGTAAATGTAGAAACCAATTGGTTACTCATTCCTTTCTAGTCCTTCTGTCTTGTCCCACTGCATTAGTTGGACAAGATTTAATGTATAAACTAGGTAGCAGCTTCGCTCACACTAAAGAAGAGGATGGCTTGTTCTCTTTAACATCTAGGGAATTAAAACCTTACCCCAGTATCCCTTCTGACATCTGGAAGGAAGTAAACCCACAGGTCTGGGATTGTGATGTCCCAGGACAGGCTCTTAAGGCCCAGCCAGTTAAAGTAAACTTAAAGGACCCAGCCACTATACCTCATAAAAGACAATACCCTTTAAAACATGAGGCAAAAGCTGGATTACAACAACTTATTGATAAGTTTCTCAAACATAGTATTTTATTTTATTTTAAAGATTTTATTTATTTGAGAGAGAGAGAGAGAGAGAGAGAGAGAGAGAGAGCATGTATGGTGGGGAGGGGCAGAGGGAGAGGGAGAAGCAGACTCCCTGCAGACTCCCTGCGGGGAACCCAATGTGGGACTCTATCCCAGAACCCTGAGATCAGACCTGAGCCAAAGATAGACACTTAACCAACTGAGCCACCCAGGAGCCCCTAAACCGTGGTATTTTAAAGCTTTGTCAATCTCCTTATAATATGACAGTTTTACCAGTAAAGAAGCCAAATGGGGAATATCAGATGGTACAAGATTTAAGAGCTATAAATGAGGCAGTGGTGCCTATTCATCCCATAGTGCCAAATCCATATACTATTCTTACCCAGGTCCCTGGGGATGCCAACTGGTTTACAGTACTCGATTTAAAGGACACCTTCTTTTGCATCCCTCTAGGTGAGGAAACATGGCTACTGTTTGCTTTTGAATGAGTCTCACCTTCATGCCCACAGGCTGCTCAATGAACTTGGACAGTCTTGCCACAGGGTGTTAGAGACAGTTCTCACTTGCTGGGGACTGCACTTAGCAAAGATCTCCATGATATTTCCTTGCCTCAAGGGACTATAATTCAATATGTGGATGACATTTTAATCTGTAGATCCACAAAGGAAACATCCGATAGTAATTCTCTAACTTCAATTTCTTGGCAGACAGAGGGTATCCCATCTCCCCTAAAAAGGGACAAATATCTAGACAAAAAAATACAATATTTGGGATATGAACTAACACCATATCCTGTCTACCAATAGAAAAACAGCTATATAAGATCTTGGACGCCCAGCTACAAAGAAACAACTCCATACTTTCCTAGGCACGGCCAACTTTTGCCACATGTGGATTCCTGGATTTGGGCTCTTAGCCAAACCATTATATAATTCAATTAAAGGCCCTGATGAGGAAGAACCTGTACTCTGGACTAAAGCCTAGGAGACGGCCTTTCAAACATTAAAAACTAAACTTTCATCATCCCTGGGTGTGGTTTTATCGAATTTAGAAAAACCTTTTACTTTATATGTAGCAGAAAAACAGGGACAAGATTTGGGAATTCTTACTTAAAAGTTAGGAAATGAAACAAGTTCAGCAGGCTATTTTTCAAAGTCACCTGATAATGCAATGCAGGGGTGGCTGGCTTGTCTTCGAGCAGGGGCTGCCACAGCCCTCCAGGTAGAAGCAGCTTCAAAGATTCTTATGGGACAGTCCTTACCAGTAATGATTCCACATCAGGTTCAGATTGTCTTAGAGACCAAAGGCCGCCAATGGATGATGGGAGGCTGACTTACTAGATAGATACTGGGCTATACTTTCAGACATACCTGAAATAATACTTAAAACCCATCAAACTTTAAACCCAGCTATCGTTATGCCTGGACCTGACCATCATACTCTGTGTTAGAACATGACTGCTCAGAAATTATTGACCTTGTTTATTCTAGCAAACCAAATTTGAAAGATTCCCCTATTGAAAACGCAGATGACAGTTGGTTTACTGATGGCAGCAGCTTCCTGGATAAGGGAGAAAGAAAAGCTGGATACTATAGTATAAGCTATAGTTAGTTTAATTAAGACCATTGAGGCAAAAGCCCTTCCAGCAAATATTTCTGCTTAAAGGCTGAATTAATAGCACTAACCCTTGCTCTTCAATTGGCAAAAGGCCTAAGAATTAATATTTATACCGGCTCCAAATATGCTTTCCTGGTACTACATGCTCATGGAGCAATTTGGAAAGAAAGGGGATTATTATCAAGCCATTACTCCCCAATCAAATATGGGCCTGAAATAATTACTCTTCTTGAGGCTCTACAGCTACCTAAGGAGGTAGCCGTAATCCACCTCAGAGGACAGCAAAAGGACATGACTTTAGAATATAAAGGAAATAATTTGGTAGACTGTGCAGCCAGGCAGGCAGCACAAAATAAACAAATATTAAATTTTATACCAGCCTTAACTACAATAAAGTCCATAACTCCAGTCTATTCAGACCAAGAAGTTCACATAGCCCAGGAATGGGGATATTGAAAAAAAAAATGCAAAAGACTGGCTTGTTAATGATGAAGGAAAATGTTTATACCCAAAAATAACCAATGGAAGGTAATACAGGGTTTACACCAGACTACTTATTTGGGCAAAAGTAGTTTAGAATATTTAATTAAAGATACCTTTGATGGAGTAAATCTAACAACTACTATAAAACATGTATTGTTTGTGCACAAGTAAATTGAGAAGGTGCAGCCCACCCCCCTCCACTTTTAAAACCAGTCCAAAGGCGTGGAACGTAACCAGGAGAGGACTGGCAGCTTGATTTCACAAAGATGCCTCCTTGCAAAAGCTAGAAATTCCTACTAGTGTTCGTTGATACTTTCACTGGATGGATCAAGGCCTTTCCTTATAAAACTGAGAGAACCATGGAAGTAACCAAAGTTGTTCTGTTTTTTTTTTTTTAAGATTTTATTTATTTATTTGACAGACAGAGAGAGAGAGAGCGAGCAAGAGCCAGAGAGCACAGAAGCAGGGGGATCAGTAGAGGGAGAGAGAGAAGCAGGCTCTCTGCTGAGCAAGGAGTCTGACACAGGGCTCGATCCCAGGACCCTGGAATCATGATCTGAGCTGAAGGCAGACATTTAACCAACTGAGCTGCCCAGGCGCCCCTGTAGTAACCAAAGTTTTGTTGCGAGAATTTATTCCTAGATTTGGCCTTCCACAGTCCCTTCAAAGTGATAATGGGCCTTCTTTTTCTGCACAAATAACTCAACAAATAGCACAGCTTTAAAAATTAAATATTTCCTACATTCAGCCGGGCATCCACAATCCTGTGGAAAGGTAGAAAAAGCTAATCAGGGCACCTGGGTGGCTTGGTTGGTTAAGCGTCTGCCTTCAGCTCAGGTCATGATCCCAGGGTCCTGGGATCCAGTCCCACATCGGGCTCCCTGCTCGGCAGGGAATCTGCTTCTCCCTCTCTTTCTGCCTCTCCCCCCGGCCCGTGCTTGCTCTCTCTCTCTCTCTCAAAATAAATAAATAAGTAAAATCTTAAAAAAAAGAAAGAAAAACTTAATCATACTTTAAAATGACACCTTACTAAACTTAGTCTAGAGACCCAGGAAAATTGGGTTACTGTCTTATGAATAGGACTTCTCAGAATGCTAACTGCTTCAAAACAACCTCCAGGACTTAGCCCTTTTGACTTATTATATAGAAAGCCATTTCTTACAGTGGACCTGTTATTGGAAGAAGATTATAATACTCTATTAAACTATTCACTCAAGGCTTATGGTTTAATTCATAAGCCACTTAGTGAATATACTGATCACCTGATCCCCAGAATTAACTCAACTATAACTGAAAATCCATCCCATGTAAGCCCGGGAGACATGGTTTATTTAAAAGACTGGAAATCAAGTACAATGGGGGACTTAAATCCAAAATGGAAAGGTCTATATTGGGTCATATATTACATACTCCCACTGCCGTAAAATTAGAGGGACATTCTTCCTGGACTCATATATCTAGAATAAAACCTATTCCTCCTTCACCGAAAATCCATGAGCAAACTACTGTACCTTCTTACTCCTGTAAACCTGTAGAAGATCTCAAACTCCTCTTCAGATGACAATGAAGTTTGTGTATTTTCTCTTTGTTCTCTGTTCACCTGTCTTAACAGACAATTCCTTTCTACAATGGGCACAACATTATGCTGAACTTCAAAACCAGACAGTTTGTTGGATATGTGGAATTTTGTCCATGTGAAGGAAACCCAGGGGGTTTCCACTTTACAACGCACTGATTGGCACTCTCTATATACTTATATTTCAGAAATAATATATAATATACCCCATTTTGTGATAAATCTATCACTAACCAGAATGTTTCTTCTTGGCCCATCGTCAATAGGACGTGGAATTTACTAGGACACACTCAGACTTTTTCATACCCTCAAACTATTAATATATTAACTCACTTTACAAACCCACCAATTGATGCCCCTTAACTAGTGCCTAAGTTACGAAATCCTACTTATGACTATACTGAGAAGGGTATATATCAAATTTGGGATATGTATTTATGGCTCACACCCACCATTCGACAGCGCAGTCAAAAGGCACTTTTATGTTGGAAACAAAGGAATCACAATATGAAAAATGGACAAATAGCACAACATCTAGGATGGCTATCATTAGAAACGTGTCCCCGAACCATCATGCCCTAGGGTACTGACTGGTTTGCTACTGATTAGATAAGGTGACCTGGAGTTAGACAGCTAACTCCAAATGGAACCCACTGGCTATGTGGAACTAATCTATGGCCCTGGCTTCCTGCAGGGTGGGTAGGTCATTGCACCTTAGGTTTTGCCTAGATTTGTGGGTGCATTACTAAAACCATCCCTACTCCGGCTGATCTTCCCAACTTAAAACAAAGATGGACATGATCTATCTTACGTTGGTATGGTCATCTGGCATCCATCTTTGTTCCACCTGTAGGGTTAGAAAGCATAACTTGGCATGGGGAAGCCCTTAATAAATACACCGTAAAGGCACTCAATGACTCACAGACCAGAATCTCCTAACTCAATACTGAAGTTGCACAAATGCGCAAAGTAGTTCTACAAAATGGAATGGCTTTAGATGTTCTAACAGAAGCACAAGGAGGTGCATGTGTCATATTAAAATAGAATGCTGTGTATACATCCCAGATTACCATAAAAATGTCACAGGACTGCTAAAAGATATAAATACTCAAATTGAGGCTCTACAAGATCCTTCCCTTTCTTTTCACAATTTATGTTAGTTTCCTGGTTTGGGGCAGAATTATGGTCAACTACTAAAGGTCTGTTTGTTGGACTTATTCTTATAGCCATATTGATCCTGATATGTTGCTTTTTCCAATATTTCTTTGCTTGATGCCAAGATTCCATCGTTACAATAACTTCACATCAACAGATGGTCCTTACCACCCATAGAGATACTTCTTTTTTGTCCACATTGGACTCAGCTGCCTCCACCTTTCATAACACCCTTATACGTTCCCCAACTGACCAATGTTGATGTATACTCCTATTCATCAGGAAGAAGCTACAGAAGATGAGACCTTCTGCCTTCAACGACCTTAAATATTTAAGGGTCAAAATTGTTCAGGAGGGAAAATGATGAGGAAAACAAAGACAAGAGAAATGTAGCTTAAAAGGCTAACAGACACAAGAAAAAAATGCTCAATATCACTAGCCATCAGGGAAATTCAAATCAAAACCACAACTTATACCAATTAGAATGGCAAAAATTAACTAAACAGGAAACACAAATGTTGGCGAGCACGTGAGAAAGGGGAACCCTCTTACACTGTTGGTGGAAATGCAAGCTGGTACAGCCACTCTGGAAAACAGTATGGAGGTTCCTCAAGAAGTTAAAAATAGAGCTACCCTATGATCCAGCAATTGCACTACTAGGGACTTACCCCAAAGATACAGATGTAGCGAAAAGAAGGGGTACATGCACCCCAATGTTCATAGCAGCAATGTCCACAATAGCCAAACTATGGAAGGAGACAAGATGCCCTTCAACAAACGAATGGATAAAGAAGATATGGCCCATATATACAGTGGGATATTCCTCAGCCCTCAGAAAGGATGAATACCCACCATCTGCACTGACATGGAAGGAACTGGAGGGGATTATGCGAAGTGAAGTAAGTCAAGCAGAGAAAGACTATTATCATGTGGTTTCATTCATATGTGGAACATAAGCAATAGCACAGAAGACCATGGGGGAAGGGAGGGAAAACTTAAGGGGGAGAAAGCAGAGATGGAAACAAACCATGAGAGACTATAGACCCCAAGAAACAAACTGAGGGTTTCAGAGGGGAGGGGTCAGGGGAGGGGGTAACAGGGTGATGGGTATTAAGGAGGGCATGTGTTGTCATGAGCCCTGCGTGTTATATGTAACTAATGAATCACTGAACACTACATCAAAAACTAATGATGTACTATACAGTGGCTAATTGAACATAATAAAAAAAAAAAAAACCAAACCCAAATCTCCTTAGGGGTTGCATCCCACTGATAGATCCCTGAGACATGAAGAGTGTGACCTTTCTCGAGGAACTCATGGCTGCCTTAATGTTGATGTTTTGCTGGAGACTAAAAGTAACCATATCTTAACAGCAGCTAGACCCTCAGCATCCCGAAAGCCTTGCTTCAAAATTCCTTCAAAACTTACTCTATCTCTACCCCACCTCCCTCCATAAACTTAAAAGTATATAATCAGTCACTCCTCACAATCCCAGTGCAGCTCTTTCTGCCCATGGACCCTGTCCCTGTGCTATAATAAAATCACATTTTTGCATCAAAAAATCTTAAGAAATCTTTCTTAGCCATTTGCTCGTGGACCCAAAACTTCAAATCACATCATTTCTATCAGTCTCATCTGTTGTTGAACTGCTCCTGTGAATGTCTCAGGTCAGCTGTGTTCTTCTGCTCCATGATATCTGTTTGGTTCTTTTTATGGTTTTTATCTCTTTGTTGTAATTTTTGCTTGTCCATGTATTGTTTTCTGGACTTTAGGGAGCATCTTTATGGGATTGTTTTTAATTCTCTGTCGGGGAAATCATATAATTCTGCTTGATTAAAATTGGTTTCTGGAAATTTTTTCATGTTACTTTGTTTGGTAAGTCTTTGCCTGGCTCTTCATTTTCCTCGACCCCCTGTGTAGGCAACTGTTCATTAGACAAAGCAGACAACTTTCCAGGTCTTCACAGACTGGACTCATATAGGAAAAAAACCCCACCAATCAGGCCATCTGGAGATTTTTTGTCCACTTGCTTTGTGCTGAATTGGGGTGGGGAGTAGCTATGGTATCCATCAACCTGAAACACCATCTCCATTCTCCCTTCGGTGGTTAAGACTACACAGACTCAGAGCATCAAGACTGTTGAGAGAGATGTTAGTTCTTTGGACATCCTCAGAGAAGTTGGGGTGTTGCATGCATGGATCAACTATTTCCCTCCCCAGGGAGAAGCTGAAAACTGGGATTTTTTTGTCTTGTTACTCTGTGCTGAGCAGGGGAAGGATCACTGATATCTTCCAGCACCATCTACAGACTCTCCATACTTCCCTGGGTGGCTAGGCCAGTCAGAGCTCCAGAGTGGCAAGGCAGAAGCCAGTTCTGCCGGAAGCTGGGGGCTGTAGATGCAGGAACCAACCCCTACCTCCCCTGGGTGAAGCTGGGTGCTAGGGACTCTCTTCCTGATCTCACGGTGCTGCATCAGAGGCAGAGTCCCCAGTGAGAAGATTCCTAAATCTCCCTTCTGGCTTTGATGGGTCTCTCTTCATGTTCTCATGGGATATAGAAGACTTTCATTAGTTTTGATTTCTTTCACAAGGGGAATTTGTGAGCTATTGCTGAGTTAGGGTGTTAGCGGGAAGAAGGGTGCAGGGCTTGCTACTGTACCATCTTGCTCATATCCCAAAATTCCACTGTGTTTTCAGTGCCTCCTTGCAGAGCTTTGTCATACAGTAACTTGTCAGTAAGAGCCTGCTGACTGTGTGAAAGACCAGTGAACAACAAAGAGCAGGAAGACAATAGAAAAAGATCAGATGTATTTCAGATATTTTCTTAGTCACTTCCGGTTAAAGTTTTCTGTAATATTCTGGCAATGAGGTATTGGCGATATCGATCTAAATTACATTAAACTGTTTATTAGAACTGTACTCAATTTGTGTGTAGTGTGGGGATAGTGTAAACCACTGATTATACAGAGTATGGGTGCCACTTTTTCTAAGAGGCCTTCCCTGACCTGCTAAATTTGAGCTGGGGGTTCTCCTCATGTCTTCGATAACACCCTCATGTCCTTCCTAACTGCGTTCGTCACAGCACAGTGTAATCTCTTCCTTCTGTGACAGTATCTCTCAGTAATGTAAGCACCTTTAGGGAAGGAAATGGCTCTGGCTCACTTTTGATTTCTCTGTGTCCAGCACAACTGTCAGCAAAAGAAAGGGTCGACTGAATATGGACAGCTTTGAGATAGTGTGTCCAAGTCAGACTTCACCTACATGTAAACAGACACAATTCATTTCATGGTCCAAGATGGATACAATGCTGATTCTTGCTAACAATTGTTTCCTGTGTCTGGAAAGAGATGCTCAGAAAGCAGCCTTTTGAATATTAATGACTATGTTGTGCCAAAAATATTGGATTTTTGATCTTCCCCTCTGTAAGGCAAGGACATGTCAGGTGCACGTTCTAGTCTCAGCTCCTAGCATAACACATGACATTAAGCTTAGTGTTGCCAGATACAGGGTTCCCAGTAAATTTGAATTTCATATGAAACATGTAATTTTTACTATAACTATGTCCCATACAATATTTGGGATATATTTACACTAAAAAAGTAGTTATCGTGTATCTGAAATTCAAATGTAACTAGAAGTTTTGTATTTTTATTTGTTAAATATGGCAAACCTCACTGAACAGAATCACTTCTAATTTGCATGAATAAATTAATGAGTGTTGTTTTGGGGACACCTGTTCTCTGCCATATGTGTTCAACTCCAGCTCTGCTCCTCAGCTCACTCCACCCCAGGAGAAGTGAAATGATTTATTTGGTAAATTTGAGGGAGTAATAAATGAAACATGCTTAAGTCAGCTCTATGCTTTTCACCTTGGAGGTAAGCCCGCCTGTAGAGAGGTCTACTCCATGTGCAGGCACAAACCTTCTCTGACACTGGAAGGAATCTAGAATTTCGAGAGCAAATTCTCAGGGACACAAAAATTGGAGCCATAGGCTTAAATATAACAGAAATAAAAACAAAAGAGCAGCGTATCGATGAGGTGGGCTTTCAGCGCTTGGATGTGGTCAGAGCAGGGCATTTGCACAGGCATGAGGCTCCTCCTGGACCACCTTTCTAACCTGACTGAGCTCACAGCCATGAGCCTATGGTTTTGTGACCTTGCTGGGTGACATCGGCTTGTGGTGCCTTCTTAAATAGGCTGGTGGATGTTTCCACAGGGCAGGACTAACCTCATGGATAAGCAACAAGGAAAGGGTTCCATAGCCTCATCAGGGGCCTCAAGAGAGCTGGGGTTTAAGTGAGGGCAGTGGGCACAGGGATGACCACGAGGGCTGCCCAGAAATGGAGACTTGGGGGCTGCAGGAGCGGCTCCACAAAGGCCCACGGGCACCCGAGGAGCTTTCCGAAGCAGTCACAGCTTCAGCTGTGCAGCATCCTTTAGAGAAAGTAGAACCCTCTGAAGCTTTGACGGCACTGGAGCTGTTCCACTCACTGGTGGCTGGAACAGTTTTTCGCTCTAAGTTTCCTTGTATGCTACAGTGCACCAGTAATCATCTAGCTCCCAATTGCTCGTGTCAGGCCTAGAAAGGCTCCTCTCTCAGCCACCCCAAACTCCACCCTGCATTAAGGCCCACGATGCACCCTGGAGGATCACGCCTGAATCCCTGTGGTGTTCCCTAGGCTCACAAGTAAAAGTATTTAGAGAATTAATGGGTAAGGTTCAAGGTTATGTGGTTATTATAAATGGGCACGCTGGGCTTGCCTGTGCCCTCTGAGAAAGTGACTGACAAATTTATGAAATTAAAAGTGGGGGGAAGGTCAGGTTCCTGGGGTGCCCATGTGGGAAGGGTCGAGTCTTACTGGACGGACTGGTTGAGGTGTAAGTTTCAGATCACACAGAGCTGTTTCGTTTCCAGATACATCTTCCGCCTGGAACAAGGGTGGGGACCCAGTGAACCAGGCAGGCTTGTCAGGCCAGAGCTGTCCCTCAAAGAGCAGTCTATCTACTTGCTGGAGACTACAGATGCTGTGTCACTCAGACCCCACTCCGTCCAGAACCGCAGTGTCACACGCACCTCGGAGGGGAAGTGAAAGCTAAGAGAAGGTACAAAACGGGTGGTTTCCACCCACCCCCAAGATAGTAAATGTTTGGCACCAACATTAACCTTTTGCTGGAAGGGTGTCTCAACTGAGTTTATGTTAATTGCCACCAACTGACTGGCATCCTACTGACGCCAAACAGAGAATTTATCTCCCCTCCTTCCGTCATATGTGACTGGGTCTCTGTTAGGGTCTTTGGAGACCTTAAACACAGGTTCTGGGGTGTGAGTCTGCTTGGTGCACGTGCTCCGGGCTGGGGGGCTGGCCTCTTAAAATCCAGTGGGTGTGGGGCCGGGGCCCTCTGCTGGGGTCATCTCTGAATCCTATTAGTTCTTTGAAATCATTAAAACCGTGTGTGGCTCATGAGAGTCTTGGCACTGCATTAACACAACTTCTACAGTCCTGGAAGGAAGTATTCAGTTCTCCGGGAACAGTCCTGCTCCAACGGCCTCGGCTCCACCCAGACACTGAGAACCTCTTCTTAGCTGAGGTCGAGCAGGAACAGAAATCGGGGTAAGGGGTGACTTTCATTTCTTTAGACTTTTGACTCAGAAAAGAAAATGTGATATCAGGGTTTGGTTTATTTTGATTTTGTTTTTTTTTGGAATTCTTCTGACAAGGGGATCTAATCTTTGAACCTGACTTTCTTCCTAGGGATATTAACAAGGGAAGGAGTTTTATAGCACAATTTATGACATCTGGATGTTTTAATTTTACTATTAGAGGATCTTAGGGTACTCTTAAATCTCACTGTAGAACCTCTGAACAGCTTACTGGACTGAATTTGGGATGGAAAATGTAATTAGAAGCAAATTGTCACCCTGGGATGCCAAATGACATTGGTGTTATTTAATTAACATTTTCCCCCCTGTGTCTTGGGGAAAATTGCCCAGCACTGCCCAACAGTGGTGCCAGGAGGATACACGCAGGAGCAGAGCTGGTTCTGGTGAAGCATTTGTGAGCACAGCCATCAACTTTCAGGAACATCCCATAGCTGCTGTCGGAGACACAAAGAGAAATGAGATAGGATCCCTAAAAACCTGCAAAGCATTACACCAGTTCTTAGAGAAAAGGGCAACAAATGTGATAAAAATTGTGCTTGCTTCATAAAATGACTCACAAACTACATTACCTTTTTCAAATATTTGCAGGCGTTTGTGTCAATTGACATTATGTCTTTCAAAATACTTGGTAGAATTGCCAGCAACACACTCTGGGCCTGGAATTTTCTTTGTTGAAAGTTTTAAACCAATTAATTAATTAGTTAATTACAGCACTGGTCATGTGTTCTTTCTCTCCTGGTGTCTTTTTCAGTTTATTTTTCAATATTTCTTCCTGGAAAAAAGTGTTAATTTTTCTGGGAACTGTCCATTTCGTCTAATTTTCTTTTTTACTAAAATGATGTATTATCTTATTTTAATTTTTAATAGGTTCAGAATATATAATCATGGCGCGTTCTTCATTGCAGATATTGGTTATCGGTGCCTTCTCTCTTCTTTTGTCCTGATCAGCCAACCATGTGTGGGACCTGTCTCTCATTACTTGTTCGGATGGTGACTCATGGTGTCGTTTCCTTGTGAGCCTGTCTTTGTATGCTTACTGCATTTGGAAATTAATTTATAGAATTAACTTGAAGCCTAAGTTGATTTAATTTTTTCCCAAGCATATTTAGTTGCTAAAAATCTATTTTGGAAAAGTCAGTGTTCTGGAGGCACTAGCAGTACAAGATCATCTTTTTAAAAAATATTTTATGTATTTATTAGAAAGAGAGAGAGAGAGAGACAGAGCATGAGTGGGGGTTACAGGGGCAGAGGGAGAAGCAGACTTCCTTCTGAGCAGGGAGCCTGACACAGACCTAGGTCCCAAGACCCCAGGATCACCACCTGAGCTGAAGGCAAATGCTTAACCCATTGAGCCACCCAGGTGCCCCAGTACAAGATCATCTTAACCCACATCCAAGCATGGTGGCCTTCCAGCCACCAAATGAGCTGAAGCCAGGCACCCATTTGTAGGAGGGGTAGCCTACTTCCAGTTCACCATTTACTCGGGCAGTGGGGCCCTTTGAGGTCCCAACCCAAAAGGGAGGGTGGTTCCCAGAGGCTCACAGACACTAGATTTTGATTTTTGTTGCCAGCCTTACAAGGCTACCTCAATTTCAACTCAGTCCCTTACCAGCATTTCCCCATAGGCTTTCCACCCCCGCCCCATATTGCCACAGGGCATAACGGCCTCCAAAGCTTTTTGCATTCTGATCTTTATCCCAGATCCCTATAGCTAGCTGAAAGGACTTTTTTTGGAATTGTACCTCTGAAAGGTAACACCACTGAGATGAAGCATCTTTAATCTGGAGACCCAATTCTTTTTTTTTTAATTTTTTATTGTTATGTTAATCACCATACATCATTAGTTTTTGATGTAGTGTTCCATGATTCATTGTTTGTGCATAACACCCAGTGCTCCACGCAGAATGTGCCCTCCTTAATACCCATCACCAGGCTAACCCATGCCCCCAACCCCCTCCCCTCTAGAAACCTCAGTTTGTTTTTCAGAGTCCATCGTCTCTCATGGTTCGTCTCCCCCTCTGACTTACTCCCCTTCATTCTTCCCCTCCTGCTATCTTCTTCTTCTTCTTTTTTCTTAACATATATTGCATTATTTGTTTCAGAAGTACTGATCTGTGATTCAACAGTCTTGCACAATTCACAGCGTGGAGACCCAATTCTTATTCACCTTCTGGTAAATGGAGCCACCAAACTCTGCCCCACTTTCACTTCTGCGTGAAGCTGGACTTGATAAGTCTTGAAGCCAAGCAAAGTTTCTCTGGGTTACTCAGGACTTTGTGGTTTCAAAATTCATTTGTTAGCCATGCCGCCAGCCCTGCTAACTCAGCACCAAGCACCCTGGAGCCCAGAGATGTCAAGATTCTCAGCACAGCCCAGGCTGATGTGCTCCTGCTGGTACCCTGTCTTGAGTTGAGCTGTCCGCACCTCCCCAGTGTGAGCCAAGAAGCATGAATCAAAAATCATCTTCCGTGCACACGCAAGCTCATCTTCCCCGACAGCCTCCGTGCAGACTGCTGTGGTGTTCCACTTCTCCCCAAACATCTGAGTGTGCACTTGATCCCCAGTACTTGCTTCCAAACTGCCCTCCTCTGCAGCGGTCTCAGTGTTGGCTGAGGCTGGGCTGGTACGTTTCAGTCCATTCTAAGATTCTGTTTCCAAATAAAATTTTATGAATAGCCCTTTTACTTATAGTCCTTGGTGAAGACATCCTGGCAGCTTTGCCCAGTCCAGTGTGCACAGGGACATGGCCATCCTTTCTGTGGTGGCTGTGGCCCAGGGACAGGCTGCCCTGAAAGTCACACACTCTGCTTCTGTTTCCTGGGGCTCATGACTAACTACTAAGATGACTAACAACACTCATTCATATTTTTTGAAACAACCCCTTCCCACCCTTCCATCATGCTATCAGAGTCTAGAGTTTAAGTAATAAAATTTTAAAATTTATTTTTTTCCTATTATTTAGCAGTTGCTTATTTAAGCAACAAAATTTCAGCCACATCTGCCATCTTCCAGTAATTCGCCAAAATGACCAACACAAAGGGAAAGAGGAGAGGCACCTGCTATAGCCTCTCTAAGCCTCTCAGAAAATGTGGAGTCGTTCCTTTGGCCACATAAGTGCAAATCCACAAGAAAGGTAACACTGTGGCAGATCTGGAAGAGTCTGTGTGTCACCCAGCATGCTGTGCGCATCATTGTAAACACACAAGTTAAGGGCAGGTTTCCTGCCAAGAGAATTAATGTGCCCAGTGAGTGTATTAAGCACTCAAAATGCCGAGCTAGCTTCCTGAAGCGTGTGAAGGAAAATGATCAGAAAGAGAAGGAAGCCGAAGAGAAAGGTACTCGGGTACGTGGTTCCATTTGAGCTAATCTGTCCCACCCAGAGACGCACCCTGTGAGAACCATGGAAAGGAGCCTGAGCAGCGGGAACCCATTCCCTACGGATTCATGGCCTGATAACTGTAAAAAAAAAAAAAAAAAAAAAAAGGAAAACCTCAAGACTATAAAACGGTTTCTCTGTGCTGAGTAGAAGGTTGGTGTCCCCTCCTCCAAAGAAATATTTAAAGCAAACTTTGGTTGTGTCCTAATTCATTGGGTGATGTCTTCACTCAAATTTAGTGTTTTTTTTTTCTTGCTGAAAGATGTGGTTTATTGTGCAACAGAATATATTCAACTGGTGACGGAACTGCCAGATATTACTTATAAAATATCTATAGTAGTTTGAAAATAGTCCCTCTAAATCACCAAGAGAAAAGAATTTTAAAAATAAACAACAGATTATTTGCTCTAAGTCAGGCTCAGAGAAAACTGAGTACTCATAATTGTGTCCTGTCTTAAACAGCTGTGTTTTAAGCATAAGGACCTTGCCTTTGAAGCCTGATACTTAAAAATAGATTGTTTACAGCACCCTGGTTCCTACTAAAATGTTTTCCCTGACATTTCCTTTTACTGTTTTCATACATGGCCCTCTAGCGACTGGGAAACATGTTTTTTTTGGAACTGCTCTTTCTGGCCCTGTTCATTTGTACTTGCTTTTGCTTGAAATACCTGTACTTTCTTTGTTCAGTAGGTGAATCCCTGCCTGTCTTTTGTCCAACCTGAGTGTCCAGGTGAACCTTCCCTGACCCAAGTATTTTTAGGAGAAATGAAAGAGCTTGGAATCAGAGGAGAGAGCTTACTCCTGCTTTGGGATGCAGAATAAAATCCCTTCTATCTCTTCCCCTGTCGTGGGGACACGGCAGGCATGTTTGTTTTTCTTGCGGGTTTTATAATTTTTAAAAAGTTCTGTCTTCCCCATGAGACCTGAGGTTAGAGACTGTGTTTTAGTAAACTTCACACTCCTAGGGACTGGCACACAGTGAGCATTTAACAAATGCACTTTGAATTAATAAAAAGTAAATAAACAGCAAAATTTTACTATTTAATTAATCAAACTTACTTTTCGTATCTTCTGGCATACCTCTGAATGTATTTCTCGGCTCAATGGAGCACTTCCTCTAAGAATGTCTTGACAGGTGTGTGTGTTTGTGTGTGTCTGTGGGGTATGTGTACATGTGGTGTGTATAGTGTGTGGGGTGTTTGTGCGATGTGTGGTGTGTATGGTGTTTATGTGTGGGGTGTGTGTCTGTGTGTGTGTTTTGTATGTGTATAGCATGTAGGGTGTCTGTGGGGTGTGTGTATGTATGTGTGGTGTGTGTGTTTTGTGTGGTGTGTGTGTGTGTATGGTATGCACGTGTGGTGTGTGGTGTGTGTGTGTGTATGGTATGCACGTGTGGTGTGTGGTGTGTGCGTGTGTATAAAATACGGAGGCCTGTTACACCAGAGACGATCATATTCATCCTCAGAATTAAAGGAAAGGGCAGCTAGACATGAAATTAGAGGTTCCACTTTGAAAATACTATTTTCCATTGACTTCTCATGTTTATTGTTATTGTGAGGAAGTAGGAAGTCAATCTAATTGCTGTGACTTACAATGTTTTACCCTCTTGAATATTTCGGAATTGTCCCTTGGTCTCTGACACTCATCTGCTGTGATGTTTGGCTCTCACGATCCATTCAGCTCAGCAAATTGTGACACTTTTAATGTGAAATCTTTCTTTTCTCTGCTCATGTAAGATCCTTGGTTATTTTCCCCCAGATTTTCTTCTCTTTTATCTGTGCCTGTAGCATGGATGTTACACACAGGGACACCTGAGCAACTAGCACCCAGACTGTTTCCCTTGACTTTCCGTTTCTCTACCCCATTTTGGTATTTCCAGGGGAGTTTTTCTGATCTTCCAGGTTACTCTCTTGTTCCTCAGTATTATTCTATGTGTAAATTCATCCACCTGCCAGTTACTTATTCTGATTTTATAATTTCCACGTTTATGGTCTTGACTTGGCTATTCTTGAACTGTGCACAGATGTGTTCAGGGGGCGTGGAGGGGAGGGAGCCCACCATGTCCTTCCCTGCTCACCCACCCACGGTGCATGTCTCTGTGCTTCTGCCCTAGTCACTGTTCTGTCCCAAGACGTCTCTGCCACTCTCAGTGATGGTCACAGTCCTGGCACTGTGGGTGGAGTTGGGAGACAGGAGTTCTCAGGGGCCCAGCAACTCACCTGCACCTGCTGTTAAATCTGTGGCCCAAGACGGCTGGGCTCCCCTGGGGCCCAGACCCTGCTGGCGGGACAAGGGACCCATGGGGTCGGGCAGGGATCCCTTCGGAACAATGTTGGGGAGCAAAGGTCTCATCCAGAGAGCACTCCACCCTCCAGTCTACTTTTTCCTCCCCAAGCAGCTTCTGCTTCCCTGCATCTGTGTGTCCCATATTTAGGATATTTCATGTAAGGTTTTGATAGGCACCAACCTTCCTCTTGTTCATGTATTTCCAAGGTACAGATTAGGAGGAAGAGCCTGAAGCCGTCTTGTCCACAAATGGAAAGTTTTTAATGGGGGAAAAAAACCCCAAATAACTAGTGAAACAAAGAGGTGTGTGAGCTAGAACCAGGCCAGAGAGCACCAGTGATGAGTACCTGATAGAAAGGGTCAAGAATCAGAGAGCTTCAGACAGCTGATTGGCATCTGTCCACTGCACAGATGCCACATGCCAGCAGTGGCCTGGGACCTGCACGGGGAGCAAGCCTCAACCTCGGGTGTCTGGGGCAGAATCTGTGTGTCTCCTGAACTGGCCAGAAGGACAGCATTTCTCAGAACCCACGAGATGGAGCAGCAGGGAAACTACCCAAGTGCTCACTGCCCAGAACAGCAAGTGCGGGGCCCAGGGACCCAGGGGCCCAGGGGCCTGTGCCCCAGCCTGAGCATGGCTCTGCTGCTCCGTGATGCCCAGGCCTCTGCCCCCTCCACCCTCCTCTCCTCTCTGTCCTGCTCTGGCCTCCTGCTCTCCACGTCTCCCCACAGGCTGCATCTTCCCCACTGTTCTGCATCCCAGTCTTGTACTTTACATGCACAAAGGAGGAAAGGAGGGTTTAGTGCTGAAAAAAAAAAAAATCCCAATTACATCATTTACAAACTTTCCCATACGATCAGAAGAGAAATTTATGACTAAGAGGGACTCTCATTTTCCCTGATAGAAATTGAGATGCACCACTTCTACAGACTCTTGGAAACTAGGGTGTTCCCAAAGATCTCCAGATACTGGGGTGTTCCCAAAGATCTCCGGAGACTGGACTGGCTGTGGAGACCCAGACTGGCTGCTAGGCATTGGCCGGAGGCTTGAGCTGCGCGACGGCCCCAGGGATGCTCCCATGCTGGGTCTCCATCCTCTTGCTTCCCTGTCTCATTCCTGTTGTCCCGCTCCCCACATACCTGTAGTACGGAGCACCTCGTACAGCAGCATGAGGGCCTCCTCATTCAGCCTTTGGAGAAGAGACTCTCAGCAGCTGGCCCGAGGGGGTCTTGCAAGAGTCCCAGGAGGCAGGAACTCGAAGCTGCTCTTCAGGATGTTTTGTATGAAGAGAAAGCAAAGAAGCAAGAACCTCCTCCAGGGCTTGATCTCTGTTTCCTCACAAAGAAGGCGGGAGCAATGGAGACTGCTTTTTCTCCTTCACTTCTGTGTTGTGATGGTAGCACACAGTAAGCTGAGGGATGCTTCCCACAATCACTCAGGTTTCTTGGGAGAAATCCTGCCAAGTTATTGTCTGATTCTGAGTAGAGTATTAGGTCTTAATCTCTCTAAACTGTAATACTAACCAAATTATTGACTTAGAAGCAAGGATACTCATTGCAACACTGTTTATCATGGTGAGTAATTGTCAATATGATAATGGCCCCCAAATAAGTAATTTACAAAACAAGTTACTATTTATCCAAACATACCAAGCAACACTACAAAGGTCTTTGAACACTGAATGGCATGAAAACATCACAATTTAAAAAAAAATAAAAACAGGTTACAGTTACTATTCCTTTAAAATCACATACTTATGTACATGGGAGCACATCCATAGAAAATACTCTGGCTAATGGACATTGAAATAATAGTACAATTGTCTGAATGATGGAAGTATGAGTGAGTTTAATAGCTGTCTCTTTCATTGTCTGTATTTCTAAATTTTCTACAATGAAGATACATTATCTTATATATTAAAATCCATAGGTTTTTGTGGCTTCTCTCAACTCCAGGTGGTAGCCCTCAAACGGCAGAATATTCGGGTCATATGCATGCGTGTGAAGTGTGTGGACGAGAGGAGCATTAAGTGTCAGCTCTTAGACTGTCCCCATCTACGGATGAGAGTGGCCACTGGCTACTTAGCCATCAGAACAGACCTCGGAAACAAGGAAGGATTCTTGATCACCTATAATTTCCCACCAGTTATGGCAAGCCAGAAATAGGTAGATAAGTAACTTGTAATGGATAAGGGTGATTTGAGATGGCTTAGTGGGAGGCTGAGCAGAGATACATCAGGTTACCTATGTCCCTGTACACAGTTTTGATATGTTCCCCTAGAAGTTTTAATGCCAAAGTTACTATTAATAATGAGAGTGTATATATCCCCCAGGGATGGTTTGGTGTAAAGAACAGCTAGGAGGGGTTTGTCACTGCTAAGGTGGTACCAGCATTAACTGTAGGGCTGAGATTACCTCACCCTATAACAATTAGATTGTTGGGATTTGCTAACTCTCAGTCCCTGATGCTTGTAGTCCAGAAGTTAGGTGGTCTTGCTAAGGGGGTATAATTATTTCAATATAAAACTTTAAATAATAATTATAGCTATTCGTAATTATTTTTTTCTGATAAACTTCAAATTTGTTGTGTATAGTTTATAAAAGACTCCAAATTATCTCTGTGTAGATTAATGACCAAACCTAAGCCCACAGTCACCTCTGTCCTTCCCATTGGTGACCTATCTTTAGCAGGGGAGTGGATTATACAAGATGTTAATCAAAGTGTTAAAAATTCTGATAGTGGCATTTGATAGTCATTTTGTTAGAGATTCTTATTACTCAACTTTTTGAACTTTTTTGTACTAAGTTTGAGGCTAAGTGATAATTATGCATAGTTTATTTAATGAATACTTATTTAGTGCTACTTATATGCCAGACATTGTTCCATGTGATTTATGAATATTTGACAAGTGGTTTTCCCCATTTAAAGGTGAAGAACCTGAGGTGCATGGAGGTTAAGCAGTTTGTTCAAGACTATACAATTAGTGGGGGAAGGGGTTGGGACTCCACCCTGGGCAGGGGTTCCCAAAGGCTGTGATCTTACTCCTTGCATGATTGTGCCAATGGATGTAAAACATTTAGCATTTCAAGAAGATATAAATACCCTTGTTACTTTTAAATCAATGCGGATTAATGTATAAACCAAGCGTTCAAGAATGGACAAATATGGCAAACTGGCTCAAGCTGCTCTTCCTTCCCACAAACTCAACCCTAAAGTTCTCACAAGAGCAAGAGAGGATTTATTTAAAACTTGAGATGTCTGTATGTGACAAAAGATAACAAAGTCCCAGTTTGGAAGACAAAGAGAAGCCCGGAAATGGATTCTGTTCACATCACCTCAGAGCAGGTGTAGGTGAAACCTTGTCTCTCATGTTTATTATTCTTCCTCAACTCTTTGAACTTTGAAGCAAATACCATATGATTTCACTCATATGTGGAATTTTTTAAAAAGATTTTATTTATTTATTTGACAGAGAGAGAGAGAGAGACACAGCGAGAGAGGGATACAAGCAGGAGGAGTGGGAGAGGGAGAAGCAGGCTCCCCGCTGAGCAGGGAGCCCGATGCGGGGCTCGATCCCAGGACCTTGGGATCATGACCTGAGCCGAAGGCAGTCGCTCAACCAAACTGAGCCACCGAGGCGCCCCTCATATGTGGAATTTAAGAAACAAAATAGATGAACATAGGGGAAGGGAAGGAAAAATAAAATAAGATAAAAACAGAGAGGGAGAAAACCATAAGAGACTCTTTAAGTCTAGGAAACAAACTGAGGGTTGCTGGAGGGGAGGGGGGTGGGGGATGGGGGTAACTGGGTGATGGGTATTAAGGAGGGCACGTGATGCAATGAGCCCTGGGTGTTATACACAACTGATGAATCACTAAACTCTCTGAAACTAATAATACACTCTATGTTAACTAAATTGAATTTAAGTTAAAAATTAAAAAAAGAGAAAATAACAAAGATAATCGCTGTGCCCAGCCTCTGGGGTGCAGTAACAGTTCAATAAATATTGAATGAATGGAAGAATACATTGGGAAAGAACATGATGAGAACCAAAATGATGACCCAGCTGGCCTGCTCAGCCCCTGGAGCACATTCTATCTGTGAGACATCATGAGGGTTGGGCATTTTTATCAAGTTTTTTGCAGCCCTTAGTGCTGTTCCGTCCTTGCTGGTGTTCTGCCCCCTAGTTCCTCTGAGTGCTCTCCTTCACGTCAGAGTAGGTGACATGGGAGTCCTAGGAGAGATGCACAGTTGAAGGAAGAGAAGGAACACGGCTGGTGGGGAGCAAGATGGGGAAGGAATTCTCCAGGGGTCCAGCTCACCTTGTTCTCCAGAATGGTCCTGGTGTTTGCTGTGGAGGAAAGAAATATTACTGAGCTCTTGGGTTTCCACTTAGACCTCATTCCCCAACAGTGCTCCAGGGCACAGGATGGCGATGCTTAATGTGTGGTTTCCAGCTTCTCTTGTTCTTCTGTAAGTCCATGACTTAATGTTGTCCACCCTGCAGTCCTTCTAAGCCCACCCAAGCTCTAAGCCCTCTACCAACCCTTGTTGAACAACGCCTGTCCTCTCTTTGATGCAGTTTCCATGGATTATTGACAATATTCTGTCCAGGCTCATTCTCCTGTCACCCCTTTATGTCACTCATATAATGACCACAGGTGAGTGGAATTCAATCCCCCTCCTGCCCTTGGCAACACATCAACACCTGGAGGGCCTGGAGGATAAGCGTGCGATGGAATGACTGTACCTTTTCGGTTTTGCTGGGCTGGTCCCAGGCAGGGAAGGAGAATGACAGGGTCATTGGTTCTCTGCAGGCTGCGGTGGTACAGCTCTAAGCAAGGCTGGCCGAGGACCCAGCTTCCGTGGCTCAGAGGAGCGCAGCTGGGTGACCCTTTCCCAGGAAACCCGCCAAGCTGCCAGTGGCCCCTGGCTCCAGCAGAAGCAGCCAGGAGCACGGAGCAGAGGGCGTGGTTGAAGGTTGCAGCTTCAAGGGCACTGGAGAAGCAGCTTGAAGGACATGACTCTGCCCTTCTCAAGAACCACTGCCTCAATTCTTGCAAGGCTACACATCAAAGGGCAAATTCTCTAGATTAGGCGAATGTGTTCAGCGACCCCTGCCATGGCATCTCCAGACGGCAGGTCCTTTCAAAGGAGCCTGGCAATGACCCCCCTCAACTGGGACAATTCCTCCTGGACCTTACATACCATACTTCAGATATTCTCAGTCTTACCTGATTTGATGTTATCCCTTTGCCTTGTAGCCCAGATTCTCCTTAATGTCTATTCTCAACTGACCATCTGTTTTTGTTTTGTTTTGTTTTGTTTTGTTTTGTAATTCAGCTTCTCCATGAGAACCGGCCTGCAAATATCTCTTGCTCCCTCTTGGATCTACAGATTGCATATCAAGGTCAAATGATGTATGAAAGCCTCTATTGCACACAGGGTGCCCCTTTCTTGGGAAGATGCATCTGACAAGAACCACTTCGCAGTTTCTCACCTGAGTCTTCTGGTGGCTGCGTGCTCCAGACTTGGGAATAAACCACACCCCACCTACAGGGCCCAGTGCAGGGAAAAGACATGGTTCAAAGTTGTCCATGGACAAGCGTTCAAACGTCATATGTGCCTTCCCAGACCCCTGCTTTGTGACTGTCCTCCCAACCCCAACATGATTCTGGGGGTCATTTACTGAGACTGGGCCTCGTGGGGTCAGGGCGTGCAGACCACCTCACGGCCTTTTTCACCTGCCTTCTCTTCCTTCTCGCCCGGAGTCCCGGAGCCCCTTCCAGTGGGGAGACTCACCATTGACATACTCTGGTTGCATCTCCTCCATGTCTGAGAGTGAGTTGGAGTGGGTGGGCTCCTGAGGGTTTGTGCTGGAAGCATCTCTGAGAGAAAGCAAACTAACTACATGATAGTCTCCAGGGCAAGAGTGAGCACAGAGAGAAGGCAGGCTGGGAAGAGTGTGGGAGAAGCCAAGCAGACATGGCACTTGGCTTGGGTGATTTGATGGCCCTTGGTCTAGATTCTCGGGCTGTGGTCTTTCAGGTGGGCAGCCAGAGATAGGCCACAGAATCACAAAGTTCTTTATTAATAGGATAACCACTCTGATCTGGCAAAAATGTTCTATTCCTCATCTTTCGCTTTTTCAGAAGTTATAAATAGGAGAATGATATTGCCTGAGATTTAATTTTTTTCTCTTATAAGCTCTCCTAGAACTTCATCTGCTTCTTGCTCATCAGTTTATCTCTCTTTTTTGTATATTGTATGTGTCATATATTCTCCATAAAACAATATGCCCCCTGTGGAAATAAACTCCATTTTATGCATATTTTCACACCCTTAAAAGTCTAACAAGAACTTACTCATACATTGTAAGTACTCCATAAATAATCTTGAATATGTAAATTCATAATTTAGAAATCTTGAATCGTATGCAAGACAACACCTTGTCATGTGGGCCACCCAGAGTCAGCACTCTGATGGCATAAATGTAATGAATACAGACATGGCTGAGTATCATAGAAAGATACTGTGTGACCTGTACAAGCAGAAGGAGCAGTAACTATTGAAAATCGTGAGTGGGGAAGTTCTCTAGAGTTCCCACTTTGAATAGGAAAAGTTCTCACCTGGGTGCATGAGTGACAGAGTGTCCTCCTGAAAAGCAGATGAAGGAACATTCATTTTAGGGGAAATGACCTTATCTCTTAAAACTTTCCCCTGACTTAACCACGTGTTGTCACTGGTAGGATATAAGATTCAGAGTAGGGATCCAATTGTGTTGTGTCCTGATGACTACTTATTTTCTCCAGCACTGTTAGCTGGACAATCCATTATTTTTCCCCACTGATCTAACATGCCACTTCAAATGGCAAACCCCACAGGCATGGGTCACTGTTTCTGGATTTTTTATCGCTCTTTCAATTATTGCAAAGTATATGTTAACTGCTGATGACTGCTCTCCTTGTTCAGGTGGAACATTCTCACTTTTTAAATGTTTTGATATTTGCAACCCCCGCTCTAAAGCAGTGGTCTTGGGGTCAGGCTCGATGTTGATATTCATAAGACCCACGGGGCTCTCCTTTGCACCATTTAGCTTTACAGAGAGATGCAGAGCAAGAAACACAGCATATCAGCATGGATTTGTCAGCTGCGTCACCAGTGGTCAAGGAGCTCTTTCCTGGTCCTTCAGTAACAGCTCAGGGGACAAGTCCACATGGCTGGGAGCAGACGCCACTACGAGGGACATGATCAGTCTCAAGAGCTGTGTTGCACTTGGGGGTGTGCTCATTTGTGCTACCCATCGAGCATTTATAACCCAACTCAGAGCCCTTCCAGTTTAGATGCAGCTCAGCAATCATGAAAAATATTGCCTAGTAGTACATCCAGAGCTCTAACTTCATCAGTTTTGGGGGGACAGTGTTAGAGAAGGGAGAACTAAACGATTTTCTTCAAGGAAAGGAAGAGGGATCTCAGGATTTTCTACCAAGCCAAACAGTCATTCAACCATAAGGTGAGGGATGCACATTTTCAAACAGTATGAAATCAGTGTATGTGATTCTAGCAACTCCTTCCTGAATACAGTATTTTTAAAATGGACCTTAGTCTTCTTCCTAAGCACTTTTTCACAATAACAAAAATTGATGATATCTTGGCTCCTGAAGAAAACTTCAAAAATATTCTTAAAAATGAGTATGGTATAAACGACCTTCTCTGATCTTAGTGTAACTGGAAATTCATAACAGAACTGTGAAGAAGTCTAGATATATCTATAACATACACATTTAAGGAAATTAAGTCTTAAGCTACTAAATACATATATAAATATATAAGACAAAGGAAAGCAAATATATTGAATGTCCAGTTTGTTCTAAAGAATGAGACTAACAAGAACAGAATGCAGCAACTTAATGAAGATAAAAGCAGAAATTTCAGAATTAGAAAGCAAACTGGTAGATCAAATAAATCATTCTAGCAGCTTCACTTTTGAATCGAAAGGCTGGACACTCCTTTTTCGATGCCGCTCATGAACGTGAAAGGAGAAGGCACAGAGGGACAAGTGCAACCATGGGGAAGCTGGAAGAATTACAGGACACTACTTCACTCGATTCCAAGTAAGCAAATTTAGGAGCCTGGATAAAACAGATGATTTTCTAGGAAAAGTCCCCAGAAGATAAAGAAACTGTGGACAGAGTGTGGCAGTCAGGGTGGAGTGTGTTCTGCTACATTAACAAACCAACCTCAGTTTGCAGGGCCTTGCAGCAGCAAAGATTTGTAAATTCCCCACTTGTGCTGAGACCTGTCAAAAATCTGCGGGTGGGTTCTGTCACTAGGGAACGGAGTCACTCAGGGACCGAGGCTGCTGCTGGGGGCCATACCATCTGGTGACATTGTCAACCCAGCACGCGTTTGCATGAGCACCAGCGCGTGGGAAGGACATCGGGACATCAACGCCTCGCTCCTAAATGCTTCTGCCGGGAACCAACGCAAGCGGCCGGCATTTCACTGACCGCGTCTCGCTTCGAGGAGACAGGGAAACTAACTGTCCCTGCGCCCGGGGGTAAAGGAGGGCTGAGTGGCCGTGAGCAATAGCAATGCCTCTCACAAGATTAGTTAGAAGAGCAGAGATGGCGACAGCTGTCAAGGACCCGCTCCCCCAAAACCCACCAGCCGCAGCTTCCACAGGGGAGCGCCAGGAAATCTTGAGACAACAGATAATTACATAAACTATCCCAGAGCACAAAAGACATACAAAAAGAAGGAAAATGTTGAGCTTCCTTTGTAATGGTGAATACAAAAGGCAGAAAAGATCATAATAACAACAAACCTGGCAAATGTCAACATTACTATTAATGAAAAAAAAAGTTCAAAAGAACGCTAGTTTATGTTAAAAATGCATCACTAAAATTGGATTTTTACAAAGAATGCAAAGATTAGTCAATATTAGGTATTCTGGTATATTATACTTAGTTGATTTAATAGCTGAAAAGAGAAATATAGGATTACCTCACAGATTCTAATGAGGTATTAGCAAAAATTAAAAGTTGCTTCTGAGAAATAGTCTTAATAAAATAAGAACGCTGGAACTTCACTAAAAGGGGTATTTGAATATGTTACATAGCAAAGGAATACTAGAAAAGTTTCCCTCAAAACCAGGAACCTGACAAGCTTATCCAGGTAAGATACTAGAGGCACTTGAGCATATAATTAGACACAAAAAAAAAATAATTTGTGTAAAAACTGAAAAGGAGCAAGTAAATGTTTTATTGCTTTGTAGATTGTTTCTGTATTTGAATCAACAGTATATCGGTATGTAACTTGAAAAGTGAGAAAATTCATCACAATGAATGAATTAGAAATTATTTTATGTTAACAAACAACCTGTCTCTTCATATCCATATATTTTTATCAATTAAAACCTATAATAAAAGAAAAAAATCACAATTCCTTAGTTTTAGATAGTCTGTTTAAAAAATATAACTTCCATTGGACTTGAAAAAACTGAATTACATTTGCACTATCTGATGAGTTTCCAAAATTTCTTTCACCTTGTGGTAGTTGATAGATCTAAGGAAGCATTTTGCAAGAGTTTAAAAGTTTATGTTGCATTTCTGTTGTGCCCAGTGCTTGTCCTGTATCTTAGAGATTAATAAATGACGCCTCACTGAAGGGGGTGGGGTGCGGGAAATGTGCAAGAGGAGAATCATTAAGGTCAGTTCTAGGCAGGCTTGAGGCTTTGTGGCCAGACCAGTGCGGACTCCGTGTTAGCTGTGCCTCCTAGTGGCTGTATGAACAAGGTAGCCCACTTAACTTCCCCAAGATTGTTAAACCTGGACCATAATACACACTTAAAAATTATTTTGTATAATTACAGATAATATGTGTAAGCTTGCCATACGTAACAGTTGTAATAGTTGGTCGTTGGTCACATGTCTTGGCTAGGAGAATACTAGTAGGGGTCAGTAGGAGATATCACTTAGAGGAGTCCTCAAAATTCCTGTTCTTACAAATAATACAGAGATACTGTCATGCTGAAAACACAGCAGCTTTATGGGAGTGTTGGTTAGTGAAGCTTGTGCTTTCATGCTTCCAGTGATGACAGAAGAAGAAATTGAACAGACCTTTCTTCTGAGAACTGGAAATATTGGACAAAAATATTTGTGGAAGTCTATTTATAGTGTTGAAGAAGTGATAGGCTAGGGAAGAACTACGAGGCTCTGGGAGAGAGGCCTGGCTCTGGAACTGCTGGTCCTGTGGGGCACTTGCTAAATCCTAAGACAGGGTGGCCCGGGGGCCAGAGCTTCAGGAAGTCTGGTGGGGCGGGGAGGCATGGACTGGAATGTGTAGTGGTTTGTGTGGAAATTTTAAAAACATGGCTGTAAATTCTTTGACACTGAGACCTCCATTTGGAGGTGGAGACTGTGCTCCCTCCCCCTGCATCCGGGCCAGTTTGTTAGGCACCTGATGAAACCAAGTCATCTGAAATTAGTTGGAAAAAGACGTTGCAGGTTTGCTTTCACACTTACTTTTGAAGCGGAAGGCAGCATGTAAGATGTTTGAGTACCCGGCAGCATCATGCCGCGAGGGGGTCCAGGCCACACTGAGAGGTTGTGTGTGTTCTAGCTCAGAGTCCCAGTCAAGGTCCCACCCT
Source organism: Callorhinus ursinus (assembly GCF_003265705.2). NCBI lineage: Eukaryota > Metazoa > Chordata > Mammalia > Carnivora > Otariidae > Callorhinus > Callorhinus ursinus. Next base: position 179,237 of record NW_027397150.1, read on the forward strand.
CCGGCCAGCTCCAGCCATCACGTGTGCATGAAGATGCCCCACGTGACCCATATGAGACACCCAAGAATTCAAAGAGGAGTCATGCTCTTGCCATGAGTAGGTAACTAATAAGAAATCGATAAATAAAGGAGAAAATGTACTAAATTGTTTTCATTCCTTTAAATCCAGCTATTTATTATGTTTCACTCCACTGCATGTAAACTGATTATGTCTGTTGAAGGTTATTAGATGATTTAATGATTGGACATTTTTATTTAAAAGGCAAGCATGAAGGACTGTGTAAATGGTTTTAATCTACGCACAGCGGGGACATGACATATTCTAAAATATGGCAGCCTTGTCCACTGCATGAAACCTCAGAAAATCATGACGTGTAAAAAGAATTCATAGATTTGGGGAGGTTTTCTTTCTTTCTTTTTTTCTCAAATCCAATCTGTATCAGTAATGGAAAAGTTCACAGCAATAAAAGGCAATCAAAACAAACGGTAGATATCCAACCTGAGATCTTGTGGGACCAGTAATAAAAGAGCAGAGCAGTACTTATAAAACCGAGGCCACCACACAGCACCCCGAGAAATCTGGCTGTGACATGGTCTCTTCTGTAGCCACCGGTCCCTGAGGGAAGACACCAGTGCATCAGCCTTAGAGGGTCAAGGCTTGGGTCCTGGAATCCTGGTCTAATACTCTGCAGGAATGGTTAATATAAGTTCACATGTTATCTAATTATAATGTGTACTTTCCAGGTTGGTGTGGAGAGAAGAGAAGCAGCCAGGCACTGAGATCACCTTCTCCAGCCTCCCCCACACAGCAGGCATCACCTGGACCTCCACCCACCTTCCAAAACCCCCATATGGTACCAGTGAAGACTGCTGGGGCAGAGCCATTGATCATAATGCTCCTGTATCCAGGAACCATCAACCCACCTGTGACGTTGAGTGGTACCGCCTCACTGCGCTGGGCCCCCAGGCCATTGTCAGCCTCACAGGAGTAGTTTCCAGAATGTTCTGTGGTCAGAGAGAGGTTGAGGGACACTCCTCCTCCAGAGGGGGCCGAGCTGTTCCCCAGGGTGACATTCTCGTGATAAAACTGGTACAGGATCGGGGGAGAGCCCCTCTGGGCTTCACAGTGAAGTTCCACCATGTCCCCCACCACCACGGCCCGGGCCCCTGGCTCCCTGAGGGTGAGGACGGGGCGGGACACTGGACCTGAGGGAGACAGGGAGCCAATGGAGAAGGTTTGTGAGGCCATCGTAGACACCCAGACCCCAGACTAGGACCTCAGCGAAGGACCTGACCCTTGGTCAGTGTGTGTCTCTAAGATTCTTAATCATGTCTTTAGAAATTTGGGGGAATATCAAGTCTGGGCTACTGTCTAAAGACATGGTCATTCGTCATTCTCAGCTTGTATTTTCCTAATGCCAGTCCAGCCCCCTTTATATTCCCTTCCCTGGAAAGAAGGATGTCCGCAGTCTAACTTGCGGGGGTGACCCACACTCCAGTTGCCATTGGTGCTCCACAGCGCTGACTCACTTCTCACACGGATACTTAGCAGCTTGCTCTGGATGGGGTCATGGCCATTGTCAGCTATGCAGTAATAGCGGCCGGCGTCACCCTCCTGCATGGCTGGGACCTCCAGCTCCGCTGACAGGGAACTATGGGTCTTCCTTCCCACACTGGTTCCTGTGTCCTCTCTGTGCCAGGAGAATGTGATGTTTCCTGTGCCTTCGGCCACTGAGCAGAGGAGGATCAGATCCCCATCTTCGATCACCGGGTCCCTGGGGGCCCACATCTCTAAGCTTACATTAGAGATGGGCACTCCTAGACAGATGGAATATGACAGGTGAGTAGCTGACTTCAGAGGGCTCTGGGACCAGGCTGTGACTGGCCTCACTCTAATGCTTGAAGTGGGAATACGGGTAGGGCTCATGTAATCCATTATAAGGACACCAAGGTAGGGAATCTGCGGTGATTACTCTTGAAGAATGTGGATGCAGATACTGCATGTCCCAACCCCCTTCCTGCTTAATTTCATGGGATCACTAAAGAATGTGTGATGGGTCATCTGCCCCATGGACAGTAAAACATTTCTGGGGGGAGGAGTCGCTGTGCAGAGTGGTGCCTTCTGCACAGAGTGAAGGGGTCCCTGGTAGCATCAGTCCTACCTCAGAAAAGGCACTGTCCCCCCTAACAATATCAATGACAATTCCTCCATTATTCTCAGTTTCAAGGGTCCACAAGAATTGCAACCCCTCCTCTGGCCACTTGGTTCACTCAGATTTCTGCTTTCTCTGATGCTTCATTTATCCCCCGACAATGGAGCACCACGGTGCCTTCTAATAAAACCAACTTGTGCTGCAAGCCAGCATGTGGGGCCATCTGCAGAGCCACTGGAGAGCAGGTGCTTTGCTGAGTAAAGTCCCAGTCCACTCCTAAACACCAAGGCATGAAGTGATCAGTGAAGATATGACTGATGGATGTGACTTTAATAAAGAAGAGAAAGATTATAAGGAGTGTTTTAAAAAGAAGAAAAAGAGCCCAAAATGGAGTATTTGTCCCCCACTGGTATCAAACTAAGACTTAATTACAGTTTCAGCCTATCCCTGGAATGTGACCTTCTATAAATCAATCTGAAATTTCCTGATCCACACTAATGAGGTCATCTGCGTGATAAGACAAAAAACAAACAAAAAAAACCTTGAAGTTTCCTCTTCCCGCAAATGATGTCTTGGCCTGAAGAAATCCTCTCTTTTATTTTGCTAATAACCCCCTTCCCCCACCTCATGCCTATAAAAAACTTCCACTTCCTACAACTCCTCTGAGCATCTCTCTGCTTGCTAGCTAGGATCCTGCTGATTCATGAATGCTTAATAAAGTCAATTCCATCTTCACATTTACTCCATTGGGTTCTGTGTTTTTAACAGGAGCTTTGTCCATTTGTTATTTTTATGAAATGCCCATTCTCTAGCTCACATCCCACTTTCCACAAGGACAGGAATTTCAAGAGAACCCAAAAGACGAGCAGCTGAAGTGAAGCTGCCAGACTCCTGTTGTCCCCACGTTCAGACCCAATGATACTTACTGGGCACGTGAATCTGGGATTGGAGGCTCTGTTTTCTGACCCTGGGAATCACTGTCTCTGCCTGGCACCAGTAGGACCCTGAGTCCTCCGTCCACATGGCGGGGACCCGGAGCTCTGGGGAGCTGCTCCAGCCAGACCCCAGGGCTCTGCCATCTCTGAAGAAACAAAATCGGAGCTGAGCATTTGACCTCTGTGGAGAAAGCTGCGTCTCACAGGTCAGGGTCACTGGGCTCCCCTCGGTGGGCCAGGAGGGGCTGACAGTGAGCACAGGGTGTGGAAACAGCTCTAGAGAGAAGGATCACAAGAGCCCCAAGCAGTGAGATGGATGGTTCCTGCTCAAAAGCAACCCCAGCAAATAAGGCATTCAGACCAGACTTGTCACCTATCACGACTCCCTCCTGCGGTCAAACCACAGGGCTCTGGTTCCCATCTGGTGTGGGGGCAGGTGTCCCCACCAGGGACCCACCCTGCTCTGCTCCAGTCTTGTTTTACCTTGGACTTCAATCCTGATGCTTCTTGAAGCTTCTGACTTCAGAAAGAAGAATTTTGTAGCAGTAGCAAAACAGTGATAGCTGCCACTGTCACTCAAAGCTGCACGTGGGATAGAAAAGCTAGAGACGTTGTTTGACAGCTATAAATCTTTTCCGTCCTTGTAATAGGACATAGTCTGAATTTTCCTCCAGTTCTCTTCCTTCTGGCACATCAGATCTATGCTGTCTCCTTCAAAGACAACAGAAGGAGACTGGAGGGTCAGTCCGTCTGCAAGAGAGGGCGTCAGGGGACTGGATTTGCCATTTCTGCAGAGAACCCAGATGCCTGACCGCTTCCTGTGCTCTTGGACCAAGCAGCCCCTTCCCCTCCGGCAGGACGGGGGTTCCAACCCCCACATTACCTACTCATGGCTAGGTCCTCTCTTGTCCTGAGGGGTATCTGAGTCAGCATGGGCTGCTGTAACAAAGTACCATAATTTTCTCAGGGTTTGTTTCTCAGGGTTCTGGAGGCTGAAAGTCTAAGATCAAGTCGCCGCACAGCCAGATTCTGGTGAGGCCATTCTTCCAGGCTGTAGATGGCTGACTTCTTGTGTATCTTTACTTGCTAACTCTCTGGCTTCGTTTTCTAAGGGCACTCATCCCATCATGAGGACCCCACCTCCATGGCCTTATTACCTTCCAAGGGCCCTACCTCCAGATACCATCCTCCTGGGATTAAGGTTTCAACATAGGAGTTTGGAGGCGAGGACTCAAACACTGAGTCAGTGGCAGGGAATGTCAGAGTAAACATAATTTTTCACATGGATACAGGAGTGAAGTTCCTCCTGCTTAGCCCTCTCTATTGGTGATGTCACACGGGGGGATCACTGTCCTCAGGGGGCACGTTGCTTTCCCACCCCCTCTGCTTGGATCCAGCCTTTGAAGACATTACGCTGTGCTCTAAATTCACGTTCTTCGTCTTCTCGCCTGGCCAGAGGAAACCGCCAAGGGGCCTGGATATCTGGGGCATAGACTGGTTACTGGAATAAGATCCTGTATCTCAAGCCTCAGACCTTTCCACCTGACTAGTTTCCAAACACTTCCCCACCCATCCCATGTGTAATTAGGTGGAAGGGAGCTTTCATTCAAGGTTCAGCTCTTAGGGTACTGACCATAGTGAAAAAAAAGTCATTGCCAAGAATAAATGTCCTCCCCTGGGACTGCCTGTCTCGGATTCCACCCTGTGACTTTGCTTATTTATGGTCCCTTCTGTGTCTGGGACATTTGCATTACCTTTCAGGTTTGTAGTTGAGGATTTTGACCTCAAGGTGAGGAACTAAGTTATATCTCAAACAAAAATCTCCCTGCCCCTGTTCAATGGTGGTACGACAGCCGGAATTTGGATGTGTAGCATAGGGAAGCAGAGGTCAGCCATATAAGGGGTGAAGTGCCCCATAAAATACCCCTGCAGAACCAGAACCAAAATGTAACAGGAAGCTCATGACATTTAGAATCATAATTTTTGGAAGACATGCTACTGACTCTTCCAGGTGGAGAACCAGATTTACCTGTTGGACATTGGGCGAACAATCTGGGTTATAAAAATGAGATCGGAAGGGTAGAAAAGGTGGGTTGCAGAAACAATTAGCTTAATTTGAGATTTTCGCCCTCCTTCACTAATGGAGACTGGATCCCTTGGGGATCCAGTGGCTGTGGGACTTATAATCAAGCTGATTTTTAAACCACTAGCAGACTTCATCCAGAAACTGGAAAAATTCCCAGGGAGAATGCTGTCGGGGTAGGGGGCAGACATTCTGCATCATGGTTAGAGATGCCACTGAAAAGGCACATGATGGGCAATCTCACAGGCTCGGGGCTGTGGCTGGATGACTATGTGAGCCTGTGAGTCCATTGCTAAGGATCATTCATGGCACAGCATGGATGCAACGGATGAGTCCTGCTCCTGAACAGGCTCCGGGCCAGAGCTCCTGGAGCTGTCCCTGGCATCCCTGTCCCATTCGTGTCTCACCATGAAAGGTGAGACAGGGGTCTGTTCTCCCAGCACAGTGCCTTGGAGCCCCAAGCGCTCCTTCCACTCGGCGGTTGGTGCTGGCGAGGTCTGGGAACAATCCTCCGTCTCTAGATTCAGTCCAGGCTCATGTACATATAGAATAAAGTCTCGTTTTCTGTACTTCCTTTGGTGAGCACAGATATAAGTCAAGAAGAGCAAGGTGAGATTAGTTGTGGTCATACAATGTTAGGAAGGTAGCAGAGGTGTGAGGATGGGCCCACAGAATTCAGCAATGCTGTGGAGCCAGGGCTGGCGGACCATGCCTGGGAGCCGCTCGGCTGCCTGTTTGGGGAAAGAAAGTGTGCCCGCCTTGCAGCGTGGCCCTCCAGCAAGTGCAGTTCAGCGCTTACAGCAGATGCTGCGGGGATGCTCACTGACTTGCACGGGACAACGCACCCACTCCCCACCCAGAGCCGGAGCAGCAACGCGGGCGCACCTGCCATCCCGACCACCCACTCGCTCTTGGCCGTGCCCCTCAGAGAACGGCTGTTTTCAGCTGCGAGCACTTTCAGCCAGACCTCATGGAGGAGTTAGGGTCCCCGGGGCCTGGAGAACCATCCTCCCCCATGGGCTGGCTGTCCGGCCCGCACACCCTCTTCCAGATGCCACTCCCCCTGCAGCTGGGGCTCTACAGGCAGGGGACTCCGCCTGGGCAGGCCGTCCTCACCCAGCCACGTGGACTGGTCTTGAGGCAGGTTGGCCCAGGGGAGCCGCGGCACTGGGACATCTCCATGGCCTGTCCTTGTCCCTCTCTGCAGGGCCTCCTGGGAACCGGCGACGGACAAACAGACCTCGGAACAATAAGGACATAGGTGACTCACCTGCCTCTTCACTGACAGGAGCTGTGAGGGGATCAAAAACCTGAGGTTAGCCCAGAGCATTTGCCCTTACAGGTTAAACATTTCTATTACTCTGCTAAACTGACCCCGAACTCCCCATCACCCCCTTTCCTGTTCCTCTGCTCTATTGTCACCAGCAATGCAAACCCACTCAAGCACCAACTGACCCCCACTCATGTTACAATCACAAGGCAGGTGCAAATCCCTCCCTTGACCAAAGGGAGCACCCAGGGCACGTCCCACGGACGGACGCCAGATGTTCCGTGTTTCTCTCATTTCCTCGTCCTTCCCCTCTCCCCACCAACCTCCTGCACACCCAGTGAGTCCCCTGCACGATAACCCACGTCACCAAGAGTTCATCAGGAAACACCCAGTCAGACTTGTAGTGTAAACCCTGACAGCTGGGGTTTTTTCTCGGCCCGACTTTGTGCTTGACTCAAGCTTTGATGCGGGGGCATCCACAGAAGGCTGTGATCATTTGTTTTAATTCACCAGCAAAGAGTGAGCCTGTGAAACCGTGGGCCCCCAGCCTCCACCCCAATAAGAGCAGAACCCCAAGGGCGCCTGGGTGGCTCAGTCGTTGAGCGTCTGCCTTCGGCTCAGGTCATGATCCCAGGGTCCTGGGATCGAGCCCCACATCGGGCTCCCTGCTCCGCGGGGAGCCTGTTTCTCCCTCTCCCACTCCCCCTGCTTGTGTTCCTGCTCTCGCTGTGTCTCTCTCTCTCTGTCAGATAAATAAATAAAATCTTAAAAAAAAAAAGAGCCGAACCCCAGACCCATGCTGTCTCTCTCCCCACGACCTCGCTGTGTGATCCCAGGCGTGCTGTGTAGTTTCCAGGCTCTGTGAGTAATAAACATTTAGCTTTCCAAAGTTTCCTGACCGTTATTACCGAGGGGCATCTCGCAGTCATGATAAGACCCATGAGGGCTGGTCCGGCCACAACCTTGTTTACTGATGAGCTGAGACCAGCACACACAATTTTGAAAGCCAAACCCACCTTGAAAGGATTCCTTTTCTCTGGCCATATTTTATGTGAGAGTCTTTTTACTCATTAACAAATGTTGGTTTAATGGAGAGAAAGGAATCGCGTTTCCCTATGGCAGCTCTCTTGCCTTGTCCCCCTCAACAGAAGAGCCTGAGCAAAGGGTGTCCATGCATCTCCAAACCCCATCTTGGAGATAACTGTCTAAATAGTTCTCACGGAGAAGTAGTAAAGGTTGAAATTATAAGAACTGTATTTATGAGAACATATTACTCTATGAATTATCTGAGATATCAAAGCAGGAACTCATAACCCAGGAACGGTAAAGCAGCCGACCTTGAACATTAAGGACAAGGATGCGTTGCAGTCTGGCTTGCCCGGAGCCCACTGCGGCGCATCAGACTCTGCTCTCTGAGCTTGAAACAGAGACCCGAGCATTCCGATTGGTCCCAGGGCTCTGAGAAACCCTCAGGGCTTTCAGGAGCTGGAGACCTCATCTGCTGCCACCTCAGTACTAACTCAAATTATTGGACTCATCAAAGATGACCAGCAATGACCACAGCAGCGTGAGGACCTGGTTCAGTTACCCAAGAAGAGATATTCCCTCGGCCACCAGCTGGGGTCTGTGAGCAGGGAATGGAAATTGCTTTTCAAAGTAAGTTTTGTACAATTAGCAAAAAAAAAAAAAGGAAGTGGAAGGGCTTCTCTCACTGTCTTCTTTCCTATACACGCTATGAGAATGAAGATGGTCCTCTGGGTGCCAAACAAACTCCTTCTCTTGACACAGATGACAGTTAACACTTACACACAGTTAATGATTTGGACACAGTTCTAAGTGCCTTATGCTCACAGGGTTTTTTGATGCCCTGAGCAAACTTCTGGAGTCTGTACGATCCCCTTTACACAGTTGGGGAAACAGGCAGCAGGGAAGGCAAGTAATGGACCAAGATCAGCCTGGTCACTTTCCAGTAGTGACAGCTAGGAGTTAATTAAACTCAGGCAACCCCATTCCACAGTCTGGTTCGCAAATGCTGTCAGATCTTACAGTGACCTATAATGCTTCTCAGTGTTCCTTAGGATAGCAGGACCACCACTCAGGGTTCCTGGGTGATGTTTTCTTCAGTCCATATCTAGCCTTCTAGGCTGGGATGTTGCTAAGATTCAAAACACCGGCTCTGTATCATTGAAAACATTGTCCTCTTCCGTATTTCTAATCCATGTTGCTTTTAGGACAGCATGCTGCTCCCAATGCAGCCACAGCCTCCAGAGCACACATCCCCAAATTCTGTTATTGCTCCCTTTCCGATTAGATGTGGTCCCCGTAAGTGTTGTATGTAACAGTCCACCCAGGGGCAGGCTGAACAGACAGACACATGTTGCCTACATGGACCTTATGTAGCATGAAACTTTAAATCATAAAATCATAGGTATTTGTAACCTGGGAACTGACTGATAGTGAATTGAATCATAGACTCAATGTCATCTGTTCCGGTGAATACTTAACATTGTCACTCACCATACACATAGCTTTCCTTTGGGAAATGCTGAAGTATGTATGTGATGTCATACTTCGTATCATCAAAGTCTCGCTTAGAGTAGTGTAAAAAGAAAGTGCTAAAAATGCCCCAAAAAAGCAGGTTAAAAATAAATTATATGTCAAACAGTGTACTGTCAAGCAGCCCTTAAAATGATTCCGTAGAATATTCAATAACAATAAAAGTTGTTCATGATACACTGTTAAGGCGAAGGAGGCTGCTGAATGCAGTTTATCTGCTGCACACCATCCTCCCCACCAATTGCCAATTTAAAAAAAAAGTGTGGAACGATAAACACCAACATGTTAGTGCGCTTATATCTAATGTAATTAAAGGTGGTTTTTATTTTCCTCATTTTGCTTATCAGTGTGTTCTAGTATTCTTACAATAAACACATTTATTTATATATTTCTAAAAGATTCATAAAAAACAAGACCTGGCTTTTTTTTAGCCTCTATCACCTCAAGTGTACCAAGAGATGCTACTCTATCTTTCTGCGTGGGCAAATGGTTTATTAGTGTTTGGAAGAGGGTGAGTGTTTCTCTCCCTGGGACCAGAGCTGCTCACTGAGCTTCTTGTCAAGCCCTTGCCTGTGGAAAGACTTCTAGGTGGCACGTGGCTCCTCCTCGTCCTGCTCAGTCAGGACGGCACAGGATTCTGATGGAGGACAGTGAATTGAGGAAGAAAATACAGATACTACACACTTGATCTTAGCCAAAATGCCGAGAAGCGATGAGGAAGAAAATACAGAAAAAGGCAGAAGCAACATGTGGAGAGGGAGCTGGTGGTAGGTATTGGTTTTTCATAGACATCTGAGCAGATTTTTCAAAATATTTGTGGTTTCTTTCTGTCCTGTATGGGCATGTGGCTCTTGAGTTGAGAATTAGCTTTCTCCCGTGGCATTACCAAACTGTAGGGAGTGTGGTTTACGTGAAGGTGAGTGATGCAGGGCAAGAGAAATGAGTGGCCACAGTGGGGTAGGTGGGCCACCGGGGTGGCAACGAGTCCTTAAGGAGACTGGCCTGCTCCATCTGGATGCTGCTCGACACCTGACAGATGGCAGACCTTTATTTACATGTGTACGGACACAACTTGCAGGCTCACCTAAACTCAGATGCAAAGTAGGGCCCGCAGCCAGAGACGAGGAGCTCAGCAGTTCATTAGAGGACAAAGTAACTTCATGTACAAGGTTACAGTGGTGGAAGTGAAACTGTAGGGTGGGGTGCACTGGCCAAAGTGAGAAATACAAACACTCCTTATGCCGGGATATTTGGCCACCAGCAAGATGGAGTCGCAGGTGCCAGAGAGAAGCAGAGTTACCTATAGACAGAAGCCTCTGAGACCAACCAGGTAGACCCTTGACTTGGAGATTCTGCAGGTGGCAGCATACACAAGGGTACTCTGTCAGACGTGGGGCGACAGTGTCCCTGTCAACTTTGTTCGGTGTCTTCCAGGGGACACAAGATGCAATGCCAAGGTCAGGATTGAGACCGAGACAAAGTCTTCATGAACTACAACTCACAATAAAATAAACATCTCCCGTTTGAGAGGAAGCTGATTACCAGGATAGTCACAATAAGAAAATGAGGCTGATTAACTTCAGAGATCTCTGGATGTATTTGGTTGAATTTGGGGTTGCAAGGCTGCGATGACAGAATTAAATGTCATAATGTATGCAAGCACTTCCTGCAGGAATTGCGACATACATGGCTGTGGACATGGTCCCAAGTCACCACCGTCATCCTCGTGTGGGAGCAGTTACAGTAGTAATTTCAGCTGTTACTATAATCATCTTGAACAGCATGATAGGTCTTTGTTGAATGGGGCTTGACCTAGAAATTTTATGTCTAGGGTAAGAGATACATTCTTTTGGAAGTGCTAATGTTTGTTGGAGCAGAGCTGGCTGGTGGGAATCTCGATGTTGCGTCTGTAGATGTTCTCCAAGTGTTATTTAGGCAGACCCAGACCTTCTGCCCAGAAGACTCTCTACAATTTAATTCATCAATTCCTAGAATTCTGATGGGTTCTCCATAGTCCAGGCAGCATGGCAGAGGATTTGGACCAAGAATGCCTGGAAACTTTTGTCCATTTCCTCCCTGGCAGATGTGAAGATGAAGCTCCAGAGATCCAGTTTCTCTGAGAATTATCCCTATATCTACTCCAGGAAATCTGAGAAGGAGTAAGTTTAGTTTCAGGTAATGACTGTTTTAGGAGATTGGAGTTTTACAGATCTCAAATTTTTCTTCTTCATGAGGAAGATCGTTTTCTTCAGTGTCAGTAGAAATTATTATTAACCCCTTTTGAAGAGGGTGTTGCCATTCCCATTGGCGGATTATTAACCCCTTTTGAAGAAGGTGCTGCCATTCCCATTGGCGGGGGATAGAGGTGAGCCCAGTCTTGAAGTCTGAGGTGGGAGGGGCACAGGGAGACTTAGTGAGGCTCTCGGTAGATATCTGAGCAGCACCTGCAACAGGGAGCAGACCTCTCTTGGTCTGTGAAAATACCTCCTGCCAAGGGGCCTGGGCTCCTTGAGGGTGGTAGGCATGGTGGGGCCTCCCCCAGCATCAAAGAAAATTCAATGTGAAGCTTTCTATTTTCTGTTCTAATTATATATGTGTGAACTGGGTGGAGGGGACCCTTGGGGCATTGAGAACACTGACACTTAGCAGAGCCACCCAAAGCAGCTTCCTTGGGTGTCTTCCCAGCAGTAGAATATCGACTGTTGGTGGTAGAAGACCAAGAACCAAGATCCAGATTGTACTTCTGGCTTTTGGTTTTGATTTCCCTTCAAGGGATTTGCTCATTCTTCTAACCTACTCTGCTAATGACTGCTTCCTAGTTCTGGAGGTAGCAATTCACCAGTCAGAGGAAGGGTGCATTCATTCACTCAGGGATGGATAAATATTACATAATTCCTTAAAGGCATAATTAAACAGGTAAAAAAGAAGGGAAATTTCCTCCATTACAGATAAGAAAAAAAAGGAAGTGAAAACAGAGTGTTACACATGTAAATTGACATTACTGGTGCCCTGAGGAGAAAATATTACACTAGATAATTTTTATAAGCTTAGCATTTAGTCCATCTGGAACTCGGAGGCAAACTCCTGGGTCTGCAAAAGGTAGAAGGTTGAAACCAAAACACATAAAATCTGGACCATCAAAAGACTTTCTTTTTTTTTCTTTTTAATTTTTTTATTGTTATGTTAATCACCATATATTACATAATTTGTTTTGGTGTAGTGTTCCATGATTCATTGTTTGTTCATAACACCCAGTACTCCATGCAGAATGTGCCCTCTTTAATACCCATCACCAGGCTAACCCATCCCCCTACCCTCCTCCCCTCTAGAAACCTCAGTTTGTTTTTCAGAGTCCATCGTCTCTCCTGGTTCGTCTCCCCCTCTGACTTACTCCCCTTCATTCTTCCTCTCCTGCTATCTTCTTCTTTTTCTTTTTTCTTAAAATATGTTGCGTTATTTGTTTCAGAAGTACAGATCTGTGATTCAACAGTCTTACACAATTCACAGCGCTCACCATAGCACATAAAAAGACTTTCTTTTTAATAAAAGAGTGGCTTGGTGGGGAAAAACATTCACCCACCAGCACAGAAATGACAATTAACCTTGTCTTTCTATGAGCTCTGGGGGAAATAGAGAGTTTCCCCTGAGATGTCAGAACCCCAGGACTGTGCCACTCCCATGGGGGGGCTCAGGGAAGCCCCAGATAAGGAATTGTCATAAAAAGCAGTCCTGGGCCAGTGACGTCCCCAAGACTTAGAAGGAGCAGGTACAAAATGGCTTTTGAGGGACACAGTCAGAAGCACAGATCACATGAAACTCACTATGCACAGGACGGGTCTCCATCAATAGTCACAAAATCCAGCAAATCATGATGAACAAGATTCAAAATATGTGAGAAATGCAGGCTTAAATACCTAAAACTTCAGGCAGAAGAACTACGTAAGAATTACAATAAATTAAATGTATTTAAAGTATTTTAAGGTTGTTAAAATAATAAAAGGAAGTATTATACCCATAATAGTAAAATGCTATAAATAACAAAAAGGGAAATTTGAAAAGAAATAATAATAATAATTTTTTGAGCATTTAATGTGTGCCATGTACACCTTGGAGCATTTTATTTTTTTTCAGATGTTCTAAATTTTTTAAAATTTTATTTACATTCAATTAATTAGCATATAGTGTATTATTAGTTTCAGAGGTAGAGTTCAGTGATTCATCAGTTGACCTTGAAGCATTTTAAACAAATGATTTTACATAATGAACAAGACAGCATACATAACATAGTAGATACAATTTTTATCCCAGTTTTAAGCATGAAGAAATACACAGAAGTTAACCAATTTGATCAAAACTGCAGATCTAGTAAATGGTGGAAAACACGTGTAAATCCAGAAAAAATTTCAAACTTCTGGTCGCCTGGGGCTCCTACTTCATTCCTGGAGTCCTCCCTGAGGTCCAAATATTTCACGGTGGCAGGTAAAATATAAAATATAAAAATCTACATTTGTCCTAAGAAAGAAAAAGGTAAACAGTCCCATGGACCAGAAACAGAAATGCAGCTGAGGAGGTGAGAGCCAGCAAGGGTGCTGGAGGGAGAGCATCACGGCACAGGCAAGAGTAGGTGCAGAGCTCCTGAGCTGGGATGCCCAGGGTGTGCGGGAAGAACACTGGGGACAGTGAGGTTGGAGCCCGTCCAGAGATGGGAAAAGTCGTCCTTGACAGAAGCTCAAACAGTATTAGTGTTAAGCAGCACTATTAAACAGGAAGTTTTTATTTGGATGAGATAAGGTAACATGGGAAATAAAAGGAAAAAGAACAGACTACTGAATAAATAATAGTAGATAATTTATATTTATTTGAAAAAATACTTCAATCTCTATCTCACATTTTTTATTTCAAAAAGCAAAGTCATAATATAAATATAATATAAAACTCCACAACAGGAGAAGTCAGATTCTTACCTCTCACCAAACATACATATGATATCCTGAGTGAATATATATCAAAATTATGAAAGCATTGTAAGAACATATAAGAACATTTTTAGAACATAATCACATGGAAGGGAATGTGAGGGACGTTTCTAGAATGATGGAGAAATTTTATATCCTGCCAAGAGTTTGGGTTACTTGGGTGTGTGTATTTATCAGACTGAGGGAACTGAGCACCTGAATTGTGTGCACCTCACTGTACATAAATTATAAATAGTTCCTACAAAAGCTATAAGAAGAAGGCAAATGAACACTGAGAAAATGCGCAAAGGGCCAGCACAAGAAACTGGGAAGAACTACAAATGTACAGTCAATTTATGGGAAAAATGCTCAACTGCTTTAGTCGTTGTAAAATTTTTAATTGAAATAACAATGATACTTTTCTCTCACAGACTGATTCTCTCGTGTGTTATTGGCCGATGTGTTCACTGATACAGCAGAGCAGTTTGAGAGTATTTAACAAAAATATAAAATGTGCACAACCTAAAATGCCCTGGCCCCTGATTTACAAATTTATCCTTCAGATGGATTAGCAGGAACACAGAAATACGTTTGTGCGAGAACATTTATTTTAGTATTGGTTTTGTAATATAAAGTTTTTGGAAACCACCTAATGTCCATCAGCAATTGAAAAGATTAAAATATATTACGATAGTATTTCATTAACAATGCTGTTTTTAAACAATGGACACCACTCGTGGTGTTAGATACAGGGAAGTCTCTAACATTTTACATTATATATTTCTAAATTGTTTTAATTTGTAAGAGTTGGTGTATAATTGTTTTAAAATTAAAACATAGACTCCAAATTGTATTGCCACATTTTTTAAAGTTTGTGAATAAAAGAAGAAAAATTATATTCATAAAGCTTCTAGGGGTGCAACAAATACAGAACTTTGGGTGTGGTGAAACTTACAAAGATTGTATCTCGTTACAAATATGGGGGCATCTAGGTTAGTTTGTGCATACAAAATATGTCACTAAGATTGAATGTACCCATAGTAACTTTACGAAACTTTGTTTGAATTCTAATTTGGGAGCAGTGACCCCAAATGCACTGAGTCACAAATTTTATGCAGAAACAGGATGAGTCATGTAATTGTCGAGGCTGGAGTTCTGTTCTGGAGTTCAGTGCAGAGCTTGTCTGTACTTGGACAAGAGGACATGTACCCATCTCTGTGCGCAGCTGCCCAGCAGAATTGCTAACCTTGTGTCCATGCACTCTGAGTGAGCTTCACTGTCCCTCCACCCCAAGGTCACCCACCCTGTTTCCTCTCAGAGAAGGAAGCTAGAGCACAATTTGACCTGTGTCTAAAACAACCAGTAGGAGTCGGGTCCCACCCCTGCATTCATTGTGGTTCTTTGGGTGGTTTCTTCAGGGCTAGAAGCACCTCCGTTTCATGGTAGATGCAGGAATAGTCTCTGGGGGGTAAGCACCTGGATGAGAAGTCCTGGAAAGCAGACTACCCCAGGATCCCTGAAGAACATACTGGTTCTGAGGCTTGGGGTCATGGATGGTTTCCCAAGAGCAGAATCTTCCAGAACTTTACATAGCGTCTTCATAGTCCACATCTGCAACACTTGCCTTCTTCAGCCTAAAATAGATGGCTGAAGCATCCTAAAAGTAAAGGCACGTGGATAGGACCAGAGCAGGGAAGACACGTGGAACATGCCTCCGCATGGTTCTCTTCCCCAACCAGCCTGGATGCGTCCTATCGCGGCACACCGTGCAGCACAGAAGGTGGAGCCTCTTGGAAGACTGACCCTAGGTGAGCATTTGCAAAGGACCTGTGTCCTTCTGGTGGGCTGCAGAGGTGCTCCTGATGAGCCGTAAGCTCATCCAAATGTGCAAACTCCCATTCTAATGGGCCACTGATAGGCAGTTCCATGAGCTGTCGTTTTTTTAAGGATGTCAGGATTTTGTACTCATAAACTACATTTAGCATGTCACTGGAGTTTACCAAGGACACAAATTCTGTCCTGAGACCTCTGGCTACCCCCACCACACTAGACAAACTTACAAAGCACCTACTGTCCTTGTACACATGTGGAGTTAGAATTCCTGTAATTTTCTGAAAGTATTTTTGTATTACCAGTGATATCTTGAATTGTTCAAGGTTTACAAATTACTGACTTGACACAAATCACTATTAGTTTAGCTTTGTTCAATATTAATTGAGTTTTCCACAGATTGTGTGGTTAACCTCACAGCACAAAGTGGTGTGTGTGTGGTTCAACAGTATTTCAGGTTTCAAGATTTTCAAGGAATAGAATTTTTTAGACTAGCCATGTGCTACAGTGTATCTACAAATCATCCATGTGTCTGTTGCTAAAGGAAACATCTGTGCAAGTCTCCAAAATTCCCTTGCACCATGAGGCTTTATTATGACCAAATGTTTTTCCCACTGTGTGGGGGATAAGAGGAGAGTCGGACCATTGGAAACTTTTGCTTCTCCTAAGTTGCCATAGTTTTAAAGGTTTGAGAACCAGTCCCTAGAAGAAAGAGAGAAGAGCAGGAATGAAAGTCCAATAGGGCTTCTAACTCACCTGGTCCGTGGTATGTGTCCTCCGGGGTTCTACTGTGGAATAAAAGATGTGTGCTGTAAGATTTCACTTATATTTAAAGTCCTTCACTAAAGTTGTGCTAATAAAGGCTTCTTCTCCTCCTATCTACTTTCTGTATACTGATTTCCATCAGTATTTTTAGTCTTGCTTTTCTGCTTATCACAAACATGATTTCCTTACTGTACAGAGGATGATGGGCAGCCTAGAGGTGGACAGGTAAGTAGGTCCCTCTGGGCATTTACACTCTTTTTGTTTCTGGAACCACAAGGTTATGGATGGGACAACAACAGCAAGTGGGGCCACTCAAGGAAGGCAGGTGGACACCGCCACCCCAATCTGCCATATGACCGGGGGCGCTGAGCTAGCACCAGCACTCGGGGCTGCTCCTAGACCCAAGGCCAGTGCTCAGGGAGGCAGGGAAAAGGCCACAGCCAGCTCAAGGCAGAGCACCAGTGCCGAAGAACACTTCCATATGCCATTTGCAGCCACTGAGTATCCTCTTGGTTCCAGGAAAGAAAAAAGTCAGAGATACATTCACTCCCTCATGTCTCACCCGCGGCTTGCCGCTCCTGTTGCGTATGGTACACCAAAGAGTAGACCTCTTCCCCGCTTATGACGTTCACTGAAAGAGAAGAAAGGAGGCATCCTTTCTTCCTGCCAATTACCTTACTCCATGCCTACCACTTATCACCATGAAGACAGACAGGCCATTTGTGCATGGAGGCGGCTGGGGCACAGCAGGCACAGGGTGGGCTAGCAGATGTCATCCCACTGCCCCTTCCCCGGCTCCCTCTGGCTGCTTGGGCCAGGTCATTTGGGAAACCTCACCATTTTCATATACAGACTGTTCCTGCAGTGGGGCAGCTGAGTTGATGTAGTTGGACACCTGTGGCGTGGGGCTGGGAGGGCTCCTGCAGACACAGATAGTGGAATAGCATCCCAGATGCCCCAGACATCACTGTCCAGGGTTGTGAGCAAGACATTGAAGGAGAGAATCCTGTTAGCAAGTGTCCTGAGCAGAATACTGACTTCTGGGGAGATCCTCAGTGAGCTCCACTGTGTGGTACAAACTCTGTACGTGGGCTGAGCAAGGCACAGCAGAGCAGCCGTGGAGTGCACAGCCCATGAGCGCAGGTCCTTACCTGATGGGCTCAGTGTGGGGTTGCCCACACCTAGAATAGTGCCCTTCCCATTCAGGTGCTCAGTGAATACTGAGTGAAGAATATTGATTCCCCCCGATGGAGAACAGTTACCAGGCAGAACAAGCAGCTTGAGGAAGGGAGAGAAGAATGTGAACTGGCACATACATGTACCGCTGGAAGACCACTACTCCAATTTGGGAAAATAATCTGATTTTCTCGGCATAAACAACAACACAGTATAAAAGCATGTTGACTAAACATTGATGGCCCCAGATGCAAGTGTTTTAAAAATCTTTTCCTCCTCTAAACTAAAGAATTTCACCAGCAAGTTTTCAGGATGGTTATCACTTTCTAGCCTGAATGACAGAAATGTGCATGTATCTTAATGCCTCTGAGATACTTTCAGGATCTCAGGATCCTATTTTCCTGCCTCATCAGAATGACTCACAGACCCTCAGATATTGGTTCATTGATTGAATGAATCAGTTCATTGGTGAATGTGTGAAATGGGTCAGTTTATTGAGGGAGGTGAATTAGGAAGAATGATGGAAGAAGGATTTGAATTAATCAGTTAATGCATAAATGAAGAGGAATAGCAAATAGACACTCTTATCAGCTGGAGAACTCCAGAGAAGAAGTTGGGATAATAAATATACAACAAGCACATGAGAGAGGACAACTTAAAACTGTGAAGATGGGTTTTTCTGCATTATCAGTGCACACAGACAAAGCAGAGCCTCACCTGCACGGGTCCCTGGCCAGACGTCTTCCTATAAGTCAAGCAGATGAGCAAACACGTCAAAGGGGGAATCTGTTCTTCAGTTTTCAGATGGCCCTTGGGCAGGGACCGCTCCTCAGGCCTGCCACGGCATGCCAGAGGGCATCCTGGCCATCACTTACTCAGATCCTTCACTTTGCAGGTGAAGAGACTCAGTGCAGAGTAGTTAGTGAGCTTCCCACACAGTTCATCCCAGAGTGAGGACCTGAGCCCCAGCCTCTGAACCCGAACACCTTATTGTAGCTTTTGCTTTGGGTTTTGACAACACACTACCTACTCTTGTCATGACAAGAACCCTCAGAAACAGGCACGGGTACGGCCACTTTACAGCTGGGGTGAAGTGCCCCAAGATGCAGAACAAGCTTGGAATTTAAATGAGAATCTCTCATCGTCTCCATCTTGCTCAGTGGAGAACAGGAGTCCAAGATTAAATGCACCAATAAATATGTAATTACCAACTGTGAGCCAGGGTGAAGCTAAATAACAGGGCTCGGAGGAAGAAAAAACTGAGAGAATTGTAGGCTGTGTGGCTGGGTGAAACCTCTGGTGGTAAAGGACATTTAAGCTGAAAAGCAGGAGAGATCCTGTGGTAAGCAGACGTGAGGATGCATGGACAAGCATTTCAGAAAGTGGGAAGAGCATGTGATGGTGCTCTGGGGGGATGAGAAGGGAGGCACTGACTTTAACTGGGGGTGGTCGGCAGAGCTGGAATTGCTAACTGGGTTTTTCTTCCAGTAGCTGGCTAGTTATTTTAAATAGAGTCAGAGTTTTGGGTGAAAATTAGATCCCAGAAGCACCAGACATCAGCTGAACCCCGACTGATCACACACGGGGTGGGGGACTCGACCACAGACACCGCACTATAGTAATGGGTGCTGCCCGCATGCTGGGGCTCAGGAGCAGATCTGTAGGCTGGGTGGCTGGCAGGACATATTTGTCCCTCACAGTGTTCCCGTCCCCAGCCCCACCTATTTCCGTAAAAACAAAGGTCACAGTAACAAAATACCAGAATCTATAAATACTAACCTATTCTTTTCTTGAGCCAATAGCAGAGCAATAGGGCCATAATGGTGGGACCAAGGGTGCCAAGCAGCCCTTCAAGGATTTCTGAGGCGAGAAGTTCCTTCTTGTCCTCCGTAGGCACTGAGGGGAGAGGTCTGCACGTGAGCCGCCCTGCGAGAGGGCTGGCCTTTGGGGAACAGACGTCTCAGGTGTGGGCCGAGGCCAAGGTCTGCTTTTCCTGGGCGAGGGGGGCAGGGGTTGTGGGGCTGACTTATGTGACTTGGAGCTCATCACCCTGATGGCAGGAGAGGCGCCAGCCTTCATGTTCTCTGTGCCCCTCAGACACACCTCCTAGACAGCACCACGTTCAGACGCTCCATCGTTGGAAGCACAGCACCAGAGATACTGTGGGGTCAGTAAAACTCTCCCAGGATGCTGGAAAGGAGCTTGGACCAAGACCATTCAATAGCCTGGGCTGTACCTGTGATGTTGAGTGGCACCGCCTCGCTGCGCTGGGCCCCCAGGCCGTTGTCGGCTTCGCAGGAGTAGTTTCCAGAATGTTCTGTGGTCAGAGAGAGGTTGAAGGACACTCCTCCTCCAGAGGGGGCCGAGCTGCTCCCCAGGGTGACATCCTCGTGATAAAACCGGTACAGGATCGGGGGAGAGCCGCTGTGGGCCTCACAGCGAAGCTCCACCACGTCCCCAGGGAAGACCTGGGCCCCGGGCGCCCTGAGGGTGAGGACGGGGTAAGACACCGGACCTGAGGGAGACAGGGAGTCAGCAGAGAGTGTACCGTACTGTGACAGACTCGTAATCCCTGCCCACAGAGGCTCAGCCCCATTGAACTTCCCCGGGTTGCCCCAGGGAACAGGGAGTCCAGCAAGTGGGGGTGCTGGTGGGACAGAAGGTCAGGGAACTTACTTCTGACGGTGACGCTCACCAGCTCGCTGATGCTGGGGCCATAGCCGTTGTCAGCCATGCAGTAGTAGTTCTCTGTGTCACTCTCTGTCACTGCCGGGATCTCAAACTTCGCGGCCAACGAGCGCTGGGTCTTCGTTTCCAGGTTCAAACCCAGGGCCCCTTTGTACCAGGAGAAGGTGATGTCTCCTGTGCCCTGGGTGGCCAAACAGACGAGAACCAGCTTCTCTCCCTTCTGCACTTGTCCCCCTGGAGGCTGTGTCTCCAAGCTCACATTCCAGACAGGGACTCCTACACAAACACAAGGTGACACACGGGGCGTGACCATCCTGGGAGCAAAGGCCTTGGGTAAAGTCAATAATTTATGCAGTTTAGTGGTGGCAGGTGGTGGTGTTCTGAGGGCGGTTGCTGCTGACCGGGTGGGCCTCGGCCAGGTGGATGTGGTAGGGTGAGAAAGGCCATACAGTTACCACGGTGGATGCAGCACCCCCTCCCTCCCGGGAATCGTGGGTCTCCCAGGACCTTGGCCTCTCAAACCCGCACTCTGCAAGGCACGGTACTATGGTGGCCACAGTACAGATGGCAGATCAAGCTGTCGGGGCTTGAATGCTGGTCCCACGTCTTACTGTGGGCGCTTGATCCAATCACGTCACTTCTCGGAGACTCAGTTTCCCACCCGTACAATGCAGGGGGGAATGCTAGTTATCTCCTACGGTTGGGACGGTCCCACGACATAATGCATGTGGGGCCTAGAGCAGGGCCTGCTGCCCAGCAGCTCTTTGTTCTGGTCCGGCCTCACCAGTGCAGAGTTTTGAGCAAGGGCGCGAAAGCCAACCTTCTGGGGGTACTCCACATCCTCTTCCTGGCACCATGGACGCATCGTTGTCTGAGAACGGGGGAGGACGTTAGCGTGCCTACCCGGACGTGCAGTGACATGGTTCAGAGTCACAAAACGCCCCTTCTCTTCCTCTCTCTCAAAACCAAGCCCCAGCTGCCCCTCCCACAGCCTTGTGCCCAAAGCCTGCCCTTACCGTGCGGGTCTGATTTCTCCCTTCTCTGTAGCTCCCGTGACTCCCCACCACCGCCACACATGTCCCCCCGTGCTGCGGAGGGTGCCATCAGGGGCCGTGATTATGCAGCGACTCGCCCCCACTCTCCAGCCCAGGGAGGACGCCGTGAGGGGTTCCTAAGTACTCTTCTGTGCACTTGAGCGCGATTAGCAAGGGTAAGGGCAGATCCCTTAAGGACTCTGAGGAGAGAAGCTCAGGCACATCTCCACCAGCTCCTTCCGCCCCCCCCAAGGGAAGAGCAGCCTCGTGCCCCCGGCCCCGTGTCAGTCCCCGGCGTAGGCCCCCGCACTCACCTTGCACCTGTATCTGAATCCTGGGGCTCCGAGCGACTCTGAGATCTGAGGTCTTTGCTTCACACCAGTAGGACCCCGAGTCTTCCCTCCACACAGTGGGGAGCTGGAGCTCTGGGGAGCTGCTCCAGCCCTGCCACAGGGCCTGGCTGTCTCTGAAGAAACAGAACTGGGGCTGGGCGTCTGGCTTCCAAGAAGCGGCCTGTGCCTCACAGGTCAGGGTCATTGAGCTCCCCTCCTTGGGCCGAGAGGGCCTGGCTGTCAGAAGCAGCACTAGAGAGAAGGACGAAAGACACATTCCAGGGCAATGGGTTTCAGAATTCCCACAAGAGGCACGCTGTGTTCTCAGCATTTTGCACAAGGCCAGCTGGGTGCAGAGACCACCCCCACCCCAGCACGGCCTGCCCCTATGCAGCATCTCCTCCCCCCACGAGGCAACCTCTACCTTCAGCTTGGTTCCCACTCTTTGACATTTCCATCCATGAACTAAAAACACCTTTTTTGGAGACAGGACAGGGTACCGGCGACTGTTGTCGGAGATGGTAAAGCCTGACGTTTCAGGAACAGCAAGTGTGTTTCATTCATTCTTGTCGTGAACCATGTTGGTTATCTTCTTCGGCCCCCTCCCCCCACCGGCATCCCAGAGCCACACTCTGTCTTTCAAGGACAGAGTGTGACCCCGGACGGATGATCTGCCAGTCGGCGAAAGATTAGAGGAATTCAATGCTTTCTTTACTGAGTCTTTCCTGCCCCTGTTACTGCTGCTCCGAATGGAAGGACCTGGCGTGTGCTTGCCTGAAAATGCTGCATGCACACATCCAGCTCCCTTGCTCTGGGACTGTGCGTAAACCTTGTGCAAGCCATGGGCATAAGGGGCAGTTTCAGCCCATACCCTGTGACTCAGGGATGTCTCCTTTTCCGGCCGTAGGGGCTCTTCTCCGGATGGACTACACATGGGCAAAGCTGGGCCCTGCCTCCCCACATCCGCATCGGCCCAGCTGCAGCGCCCAGGGAAACATCAAACCCTGGAGGACACTGGCTCTTGAGGCATTTGTTTATCCAACCTCAGAGCCTGGGCTCTTCGAGAAAGTTTAGGAATTTTCCTAAGAAAAGCCTTTCTCGCCTCACCAGATAAAATGCCAAGTGTTCTCAATCCCTGAGAGGGGTTTGTTGCTCCAACACCTGTCATCCTCAAGCCTTGCAACTGGAATGCTTTATCCTGGGACTTTTAAAAACTTAATTTCAATGTTGGTACCAGAATGTTCGCTCTGGGGCCTGGAATTTCTGGCACTAGGGGTCATCTTCTCTCCTTGGAAAACTGCAGTCCCCAGAGGACTGAGGACAGAGAAAGGAAAAAAAAAAGACATGTAAGCACCTGTACCCCACTCTTCTGAACGGGGCAGGTGGTGTGGAATGGGACACTGGATAGGGCGGTTTGCAAGGGCTGGAGCTCAGTCTTGCTGCTCAGAGCTTGTTTCAGATAATTCTCAGGTATTCCCAGGCAAACCTGGCAAACTCCTGGCAAAGCTTTGTTTCTTCTGGATGTGGATTTGGATTTCTGCTTAGGCTCAGATTGGGCACTCATGGGGTAAAAGCAGGATCAGGCACAGAGCGTGCTGGCATTAACCCATGGCCTGGGTTCAACTTGGATGAACCTTGGGAGAGCATCCCAGAAGCCTGGGCTGGCTCTGAGTATCTCTGGCCATTGGCCCTGTAGAGCTGTGCTCCCCAGCCCCAGGTGCGGCCTGTGTTCTTGAGGCGGGCAGGAAGCCTCTTCGAGCCCTGTGGTTAGTATTTTATGCATAAGAGAGCAGTTCCGACATATCCTGGATTGAAACCCACTTCAGTGGAAGATTCCTTCAGGGGGAAAACTTCCTCCTCTGTTCGTCTGGTAATTTGAATCAGGATCAGAGCGATGGCGGGTTTGCGCCAACCAGAGTCTGAGAGAGAAGTTGCACGGGGGATCAGCTGTGGCTACAGAGCAGGGCTGGAAATGGGAAGGGGGCAGAGTGCACTTCGTTTTCCCATGGCCCAGGGACCGACTGTCATGTTCTCCATGGATGTGTGATGGTGGCGTTTCCTCCATCGCTCCTGGGGGAGCACCCCGTGGGGAAGACACAGGGGTCTTGCAGCCCCCGAGGCTGGGGGGAGGGGGTGGCAATTCTTCTAACATCCATCTTCCACACTCGGTGACTTCCTGGGAAACAGCATCTCCCTTCCTGAGCTGGGACTTCCCACAGGAGGGACGGTGGTTTTGAGAAGGTGGGGCCAAGACCTGCTCCCCTAGCTGAGCAGCCATATGTCAGGTGCAGAAACTGGCCTGAACACAAGCAGCCTGGTCCCCAGGGAGCCTCTGTCATGTTAGACCTTGGCGGCTGCCACCAGATGGCAGACAGCATCCACTGGCCTCCTGCACAGACGTCCCAGTGACATGATGCCCATGGACCATGAAGAGGAAAGGAAGTGTTACTCACCTTCACTGGCTGGTTCACAGGGTGGAGCTAGGAGAGAATTCAGGAGAGGTCAGTACAGGCGCAGATCCCAAACAGGCAGCCCCTGCAGCCCGGCTGACCATCCCCAGCGCTGCTCTCCGCATGCCCTCCCGCAACCCTCCCCCTCCCCTCCCCCTCCCTCCCTCCCCCTCCCTCCTCCCCTTCTCCTTCCTCCCCTTCTCCCTCCTTCTCCACCTCCTCCCCCTCCCCTCTCTCCTTCTTCGCCCCTGCCCACTGTTCTCCTCCCTCCCTCCTTCTCCACCTCTGTTCCTTCTCCCACGTTCCCCATCACCACACAGTTCCTTCTGTGATCAGGAAATCCTTCCCAGTCACTGCTCCCATCCGTGGTTAGGAGGTGGTGCCTTCGTTCCGTGGCTCCTTCAAGCCCTGGGCTCTCATCCCTCCCTCAAATGTCCAGATGACCCCACCCCGGCCTGGCCAACCACAGTGACAACAGCCAGGCTCCTGCTCTTGATGCCCTTTGTTCACCAACGTCCTGGCAGAGGAAGTCCACAGAGGGAATCCGGATTTCTCCAAAGATTCTCCCATACCCCAAGGGTTTGACTGTAGTACTGTGGCATAATGATCAGGAACAGAACATCCTGGGGAGACGCAGGCTCTGCAGTCAGAGGGTACAGACCTGAGGCCTGCCTCTTCCCCTTACAAGCTGTGCTACCCCAGGGAAAATGCTTCACCTCTCTGTGCTCTCCTTTCCTTTTCTGTGAAATGCAGGTAATCACAGGCCTCCCTCACAGAGTTTCTGTGAGGATTAAATAAGTTCACATCCATAAAATGCTTAGAATAGTGCTGGAATTTATTTAACAATCAGTAAATATTACTCATTATTAGTACCTATTCGAGTCCATGGTTAGTCTGAGATGTGTAGCCTGCTGTTTGAGCTTAAAAGCTGATGTGAATAACTTGTTCCTCAGGTAGGAGAATGGAATCAATGGGGCTACCGTGCAAATCACATTTTTTATCCATCCGAACTACAAATAATTCCGAGCGCTTACTGCATGCCAGGCACCGCACCTGGGACTGGGGTTGCAGGAGCGGATGTGAACAACAGGCTTTGCTGTCGAGGAATTTAGAGGGAGAGAGCCAATTAAAAAATCAACATATAGCCTGATTTCAGAGAGTGGTCACTGCTATAGGAGAGATGTAGCCGAGAAATAAGTTCAAGTATCTTAAGACAGTTGTGACTCTTTGGATAGATGTCAACTGAGTAGAAAACAGAATGAAAGTAGAGGGCTGCCTTCTAAGTGTTTGGGGACGAGCACCCCCGGCAGAGAACCAGTGAGTGCAAAGGACGTGAGAAGGAATGACCTCGTGGTGGGGTGGGGTGGGGAGGGGAAGGTGGTGCCCCGGAGCTGATAGAGGGGCACGGTGGGCACTGGTGTGCTGGAGGTGGTCGGAGCCAGCCGTGGGGGGCGTCCTGGACTTGGGACCAGGTCTGGATTTCATTCCAGGTATGATTGGGAGTTGTGGACAGTTCCGACTCCACTTAGGTTTGTAAAATCACTCTTATCCTGGGAGAGGGGCAGACCGCCGTCATGCAGGAGAAGCAGGGAGGACACTAGTGGTAATTTAGTCTGGAAGACAGAGGACAACAACTGGGCTAGGCAGGCCTGGCCATGCAGGGCCGGATTCCAGTATAAATTTGAAAGTAGAATCAATAAGAGTTCCTTATGGGTTGGAGGTCAAGTGTAGAGGAGAGAGAGGAATGAGTGTAAGTCCTAGATTCTTGGTTGCAGCCGCTGGAAGACTGGAGGTGACATTCATGAGCATGGCGCAGTCACCCGGAAAAGCAGGTTAGGTTGGGGGAATGCACAGGAGATCAGGACGTGTGTTTGGCCGTGTGGAGTGCAAAGTGTCTACGGGTCAGCTGGGTGGCTGTTGAAGGCATGGAAGGTGCTCAGAGGACAAATCAGAGCTGGCAAAATAAGCTTGAGTTTAAGGTCAAAGTGGCACATGAAGTGTCTGAACTGGGCTGGGAAGTGAGCACGGGTGGAGCGTGAGATCTGGGCACCAGCCTTGGGAATGTCGGTCAGGAAGCAACAGGTGTTGAGTTAGAAAACCAGCAACGTGTGGTGTTCCAGAAGCCAAGGGAAGAAGTGCTTCCAGAAGACGGAGCGAAGGACCATCCATGAGAAGCTGAGTTAAAGGAAGCTGAAAACAGCCTGGGCCGGGGTGACGTGGAAGGTGCCGGTGGTTCCAGCAGGAGCAGTGGTGGGGACGCAAGGTGGAGAGCCGTGGCCGAGCGTAAGGAGGACCTGTGAGCACCGAGAACTGGCCAGTGGTCGCTGGGGCTTAGGAACCCAAAGGGATGGAGGCCAGGAGGGAGTGTTTGAGGAGATGGAAATGCTCTGCATCTTGAAGATGCTCAAATGATTACAAATCCTTCTGGAAAATCGGAGCTGGTGTGTCATAAAAGTGAATGTTACTGTGATGTAAATTATAAATGAGTTTAAAACAGGAAGGACAGGAGGAGATGAAGCAAGCCCAGCAGCTCCCTGGAAATTTTGTGAAAGGAAGCAGGACACTGTCGAGGCACATTTCCATCGCTTTAGGCAAAAAGACACGGTGGCGTGTTTGTGTGTTTACAGGACTAACCCAGAATGAAGAAATATGGTGATGGCACAGGGAAGGTTCTGAGAAAGCGAGAGCATCGGGGAACCCACTGCACACGGGGGTAGTCCTGTCCTGCACAGAAGGGAGGACGGTGTCGTCCTGACCGAGGACACACGGCGGGGGCGGGGGGGTTCACAGACATGGCTGCAAAAAGGTGAGGACATTCTCTTTGATGGCTTTCATTTCCTCAGTGACATGCAGCAAGATGATAAACTGAGAGTAAGAAGGAGAAGTTTGAGGAGACAGAGAAGGTGGGAGATAGTGGTCCGAGTGTGAGGCACCGAGTAGGAAGGTGTAGGAGTGTCACCTGCCCTGCCGGGGCCACCAGAGATGTGTGCCCTACATTTAAAGGATGTGAGTCAATGGGACCGTGCCTTTCGTGTGAAGTCACACGCAGCTGCTTAGGCACCCATGTGAAGCATGCAGAGAAGCGTGTTGATCAGGAGGGTGTGGCCAGGGGAGGGTTGTGTGAGCCCCAGCATCTGAGCTGAGAGGTAGGTGACGGACAATGAAAAGTCACCCAGGGGGGTTGAGAAGGGAAGTTACAAATGCCATGTGGCCATTGGGTGGGATTGGGGCGGGGTGCCGAAAACAGGGATTTTGAAAGCCAGCTGTTGTTGGTGATGATCCCTTCTAGGATTTGACGGTGAGGATGAGGGGCCAAGGACAGAAGACAAAGGAAAGGATGCTGACGGTGAGGACAAAGAACGAAGAGCCCAGGTCGCTGTGTGAGCCATCCTGTGGCTATCCACAACAGTGAGAACAGAGACAGAATTCATATTGGAAGGAAGGACAGACACCAAACACTTCCTATGAGATAAAAGGTGAAATGATAGTTTTCTTCAAACAGCTGGCTCTCCAGTCTTTACCACCTGCTGCTCGACTCTGAGCCGAAGGCGGAGACCTCGGGAGATCTGGCCTGGACGTCCCACTCACCGCACATCAGCAGCACGAGCCCCAGCAGCATGAGGACCGGGTCGGGGACTGTCACTGGAGACACTTTCTCCTGGAAGGAGGAATCCACCTCTGCGTGGAGAGGCAGCAGCTTGGCCGACGGTTGACGAAGTCGGGATAGGAAGTCGTGCTGCAGAACGTTTACAGAAATAGAAGAGCGAGAGCCCTCCCAAGTCCCGCCTCTGTTTCCTCTCCGCTGGGGGCCGAGACAACAAAGGGCGCTCCTTCTTGTAGCTCTGTCCCATGTCCACAGCTCGAAGAGAGTGCACTTCAGCATGTCAGGGCCTCCCTCAAGAGCTCAGCGGTGTCTCAAAGGACTGTTCCCAAAGGCGCTTTGATCAGTGCTCCTCAGACTGCGGTCCTGCTGAAGGCTGTGGACGCTTTCCCCGTCAGGAAGGATGTCCCCCCACAGCACATGTTCCTGCTTCGTCGGAGCTGCACGCTGTCACTCGGCATGAACGGCCAGGCCAGGCCCGACGGGCTCTCACCGGGGTTACATGCAGGGCCTGATGGATTACAATGGGTACAGGGTCAAGCTGTTTGTAAGGTACTGGCTCCCACCCATGTTTAAACTTTCACGGGGTAGCAGTCAGTGAAGCAGAAAGAGATGAAAAACAGAATCACAGGAAATTACGGCCTGGGGGGATGTTTGTAAGTGAAATACAGGAAATATGCAAATGCAAATTAGCTTCTGGGCCTTTGGGACCGTTTGCCATGATCACAAGGCATGTGTGATGGTGGTCCTGCCCTCCCCCAGCCCCGGGAGTGTGTCATCTACCCCATCCCTCCCTGCAGCTCGCTGAGGCTCCCGGTCCCTGCCCCCGGAGCCTGCGGTAATTCAGACCATGCTTGGAAAGAATAAACCATCTGAATTTCCAACATTTCTTGAGTCTTTGAGGATCTAGGATTAAGAACCTGATAACGTGTGGAAGCAAAGCTATTAGGGGACATGGCAAGACGACATTCAGTAATGATGTCCAATTGCGGTGTGAAGGCGAGCACATGAGCACAGAGAGGTGAACGCAGGGTATACGCACAGACAGCTGAACATGCTGGATCGAGAGGGCTCCAAGAAAAGGCATGATGAGAGAAGCATGGGGTCCACATGGCCAGCGCTGAGCCAGCTGGAGGAGGAGGGAGAAGTGCTGGAAACCGACCGGGGGCCCTGGGGAATTCCCAAAGACGAGACAGTGTGCCCCATTTTGTTAGCTGGCTCAGGAAAGCCTGCCTGGGCGTGGGTTTGCCTCGTTCAAAGTTTCAGGACTAAGGCTTCTCATTCACTGAGGAGCGCGGGGCCCTCTCGATCCAGCATGTACGGCTGTGCGTACACCCTGTGTTCACCTCTCTGTGCTCATGTGCTCGCCTTCACAATATCTCTCCCCTCCTCCTGCTCCGGTTTAAAGGCTGCACATTATTCGTTAAGCTCTCTCATGTTTTTATTCTTATACATACGTGATACACACACACACACACACACACACACACACACACTAAGAAAGGTAGCGTGCTTATAAATTGTGAGATACATTGGAGTATCTCATGGGCCAAAGCCAGTGACTCAGGCACATCCACTCCTCCCAAAAGATACTTGAGTGAGTGGCTTGGTCATGAGAAAGCCTGGCTCTGTGACATGCTTTGGCCCATGGTGTAAGCATATAAGGCGTTGCTGTGTACCATCAAACGCTCACTGCACTTGCACGGTTTTGCTTGGCTACTCGTTCGATCTACTTTCCAAAGTGAGAAGACAGAGAGAACTTGAACCCCGCCCACAGCCTGAAGCCCAGCCCAGCCGCACCCAGTCCAACCTCAACTGACCTGCAGCCCTCGGTCAGCCTGGGCAAGAAATAAACGTTTGCTGTGAGCCTCGAGACATTGGTGTAGTAACAACCACAGGAAAAGCAAGCATGTTTCCACAGTAGATTTGTGGCTGGACAATAGCATGCATTACCACTTTGATTTCATCTTCAAGTTAACATTACCCATGTATTTATAGGGCCTCTGCCATGGACTGTTAGGGGTACACATCCAATACTCCTCACATTTCCATAAACGGGAGAGATTCTCCTCCCCATGCCTCAGGAAGAAAATTATCAAGGAGATGTGACTTATTTGACTGATAAATTTAGGAGAAGCAACTGAGCAGGTGTGGCTCGGTGCCACCTGGGTTTCCTCCTTGAGAAGCCAGGCTTCACCATGCTGTCATCGGTCACCATCCACACACCAGGATCCGTCCCTGCTGCAGAGGCCCAGGGCTGTCCACACTGCCCTGGCTGGGATGGTAAACCTGCCTCGTGTAGTGGTGAGTTATGAGAACCCACTGAGACCACACAGCTAAGCGACTTCCTCCTAAGTGATTTTTACTGGTGAGAAATCTAAAGTTTGCCTCCCTCTGCATGACTCCCATTACACTCCATTCATCCTGCACTTGGGTGAGTAAGAAAGGGATGTTACTTGTCCCCAGAAAATGGAAGGATCTGCCATGCACTGTACTACAGTCTGAGGATATGGAGGTGAGACATACATGTTCCTTAAGTGCTGAGAATTCATGGGGCTGTAGGCAAGAAAGATTTATGAGCAAACCCAACACAGGGAAGTGTGAAAATCGTGATGACTGAGCCAGTCCTGGTAGAGCGATAAGAGCAGGAGCCTAAGTGAGCAGATGTTGGGAAAGGGGAGGCTCTGCAGAGGGTGTGATGTCTGAGCTGCTTTCCAAGGATTCCTGGGATCTCCACCAGCTGTCCAGGAGGGGAAGAACACTCCATGCAGAGTGAAGAGTGCATGCACGCCTAAAGTCATGAAACAGCGAGGTGTTTTGCTGAGATAGTTGAAGCTTAATTATCGGAACAAGAAATTTTTTTTATCATGTAGCATTTCTTTTTTTCTTTTTATTCTTTAAATTTTTAATTGTTATGTTAATCACCATACATTACATCATTAGTTTTTGATGTAGAGTTCCATGATTCATTGTTTGTGCATAACACCCAGTGCTCCATTCAGTATGTGCCCTCTTTAACACCCATCACCAGGCTAACCCATCCCCCCACCCCTCTCCTCTCTAGAACCCTCAGTTTGTTTTTCAGAGTCCATCGTCTCCCATGGTTCGTCTTGTTGGAACAAAATTTAAAGAAGTACAAACAGCATAAGGCTGAAGAGACAGAGGGAGGAGGAGAAACCATGGAAGGTTTTGTGCACTCAGCTAAGAATGCGGGAATTCTTCAGAGGGGGACGGGGCCAGCTGGGGTCCATTGGGCTGGAGAAGGCACCTCCTGTTGGAGGTCATTGCTGTGAGGTTCCAAGGACATACTGTTTGATCATATGATTGTTCACCGAAGCCAGAATTTTGAAATTTTATGTAAAACCTACTAACTTTTAAATACTTGGGAGTAATTTTTAAAAAATTGTTTTAAAACAAAGCATTTCTGTACAGCACTGTAGCTTTGCGACCTCTGCCCTGGGTGACGTGCATGGCGCGAAGGGAAAACACAACTAAATACACAGAAGATGAAAAGTCAGGGGACATACTGAGTTTGAACATTTTGAGGTAGAAAGTTTACTCATTTTACAAATTAGGAATCTGCAAGTCAGAGATGTCAGGTAATTTTCAAAGCCTTACCAGTGAGAAGAAGTAAGGTTGATGTGACCCCCTGACTTCATCTTAGCCTTGGTTGCCTCTGCTGTCCGAGATAACAGTCCCTGACCACACGTGGTTTCTGAGCACTTGGAGCCTAGCTAGTCCAAACTGAGATGCACTGTGAGTACAATTTACATGCTGGGTTTTGAGAACTTGAGAAAAAAATGAAAAGAACGTGAAGTGCCTCATTAATAATTTTATATAGATTACATGTTAAATGATAATTTGTATATAATAAGTTTAAAAATGTTAAAATTAAATTATTAATTCCACTTTTTTTTCTTTTTACTTTTTTCCAACATGGCCACTAGCAAATTCTACATTCTACCTGCGACTTGTATTACGTATCTACTGGACAGAGCGCCTCAACCATGATGCTCAGTGAGAAGAAGTGTTCTCACTCTGCCCACAGCCAGAATGCAGGCAACACTGGACCTTGGCCATTGCCTGTGTCAAGCCCCCAAAAGATGTGATGCCCCCATGTTAGAGTAGAAGAAAAGAAACACTAAGAGGGAAAGCCTGAGTTCGGGGAAGAGTAGAAATGGCAGCATCTCTAAGGAGCATGCTGGGTCTGGGCTCCTGCGTCAGGAGCAACTTTCAGAGCTTTGCCATGAATTCAAATCAAATTGTGGGCCCATCCTATAGAATACCCATGGTCCAGGTCATCTTCCCTCAGAACAGGTTACTGGCTGGTCCTGCTGAAGAAGTAGTGGGGGAAACACCTAGGGGAGGGAAACAGAATCAGACTCACCTCATCCCCCTGCTGGGTCCTTGGGTATTTGCTCTTCGGGGGAAGAAAGTGTTGAGCTGTGGGCAATAACATCCCACTTTGCATACATCTCCATCTTGTCAAATACAGTTCTCAAGTATTAACCATCCTTCAAAGCTAAAATGAACACAGGATTTTATCATCCAAACCAGGACACTTTTGGGAGTGCAAGTGTCCACTAAAAACGATTAGCAGAGATTAACTCGTCCTCAGCAGACATCGACTGTCCTGTCCTAAGCAAACAGGGACCATGACTTTTTATGACTTCACCAGAAAGTCTTCCTCTACACTCATGCTTTCAGGTTTTCCCTCTCTCTCCTCAGATAACCAAGGATCGCCTCCAGTGTTTTCCCTCCTGCTTTTCTGACATGATGGGGTCCCCTCCTGTGTCTCTGGAATAACCACTGGGGATAAGTCTTGTCACTACTACAGATGAGATGTGTTAGGTCACAATTCTTCTGGAGTTTCTCACAGAGACCGAGTCCAACAGAAGGGCCACTCAGAGACAGATGTTTGCCTCTCTCCTCCCAGGGTTAGCAAGACCAAGCCTCCTTCCAGGCTGTCACTGTGCATCGTCCGCACGGAGCGTCCACCAACCCAGCAGGGATGTTAGCGTCGCTTGGGTCTGCCGAGTCAGTCAAGAGCAGATTGACTTCAGACATCCCTGGAAAGAGGCCGAGAGAGCAGCCTGGACAGGACGTGGCTGGAGGAGCATCAGCTTCTGACGATTTAAGAGAGCCATGACCTCAAGCTGGACTAAGGACTAGCACTCTGGGATGTACGGCCGCCTGCATCTGTCGTATTGGTATCTCGGCTATAGGTCCTGGCCCTTGCCTTTTCAGAGCCATAACTTGATGCTGTAAGTGCAGTGAGAATTGATTCATTACTAATAAATGGGCTTATCACACATGATGAGTAAATTGTCACTCTCTTAATTTTAAACAAGAAAATTGGTTAGGGTTATTTTGGTTTGCAGTACAAAAACCAATGAGATAATTCAATCAAAATTTTAAATATATAATATATATAGCAAACCACAAGAGACTTCTAATGACAGAGAACAAACTGAGGGTTGACAGAGGGAGGTGGGTGGGGGATGGGCTAGATGGGGGAGGGGTATAAAAGAGTGCACTTTTTTGTGATGAGCGCTGGGTGTTGTATGTAAGTGATGAATCACGGCATTCTACTCCTGAAACCAATATTGCACTTATGTTAACTAACTAGAATTTAAATAAAAATTTGGAAGAAAAAATTTACACATATATATTTTTATATGTATCTATGTATCTACACATAAAATGTATATTATAAGTATACAGTAGTTTGTCACAGAACCTAAAATTAGGAATGCAGTTGGACTCCAGAAAAGACAAGAACCAGAACCAGAAGATGCTGTCTGGATTCTCCCTTGTCTCTCATCTGTGTTCCTCTCTCTTTTGTACCTTCTAGCTTATCTATGTGGAAGGGCTTCTTCTCATTCTCTGATGCACCTGGTATGTGGGAAAACGGCCACCCACAGTTCCTGGGTTGATGTGCTACAAGTCCAGATACTCTCGGTCACAGTTCCCATCTCCTCAGAAGGGCTGATCCATCCAGCTTGGGACAGACGCCCACTCGTGGTACCAATTAACTGTGGCCAGGAAGACAGGACTGTGTTGTTTAAAAATGCTCCTTAGTTTTTACCCAAAGGAGTTGAAAACATAGCCACACAAAAGTCTGCACATGGATGTTTATAGCAGCTTCACTCATGGTTTTCAAAACTTGGAAGCAACCAAGTTGTCCTTCTGTAGGTTAATGGATAAATAAACGGTGGTCCATCTAGACAATGGAATATCGTTCGGTGCCAAAAAGAAATGAGCCATCAAGCCATGAAAAAACATGGAGGAAACTTAAATGCATATCTCTAAGTGAAAGAAGCCAGTCTGAGAAAGTTACGTATGGTGTGATTCCAATTCTATGACATTCTTGAAAAGGCAAAATTATGGGAGACAGTAAAAGGATCAGTGGTTGCCAGGAGTTAGGGGGGAGGGAGGGTTGAATAGGCAAGCACAGAGAACTTTAGAGGAGTTTTAGGGAGATAAACTTACTCTGCGTGACATTATAATGGTGGATACATGTTCATAAATTTGCCCAAACCCATAGAACACCACCAAGAGTGAACCCAGTGTAAACTATGGAATTTGGGTGATGACGCGTCAAAGCAGTTTAATTGTAACAAATGCAACCCCTAGTGAGGAAGGTTGACAATTTGGGGGGGGTCTGTGCACGTGTGGAGGCAGCAGGTATATGGGAACTCTCTGTATCTTCCTCTCTATTTTGCTGGGAACCTAAAACTGCTCTTAAAAAAAAAAAATGTCTGAAAATACACACACATACAATGTTTGCAATGGACATGTTGGGTACAGTTTAAAAACAAAAAAGCTCAGGAGACCGTCAAAAATAAACTATGATTACTTCATACTAAAAACACAATTATGAGTGGGCCAGGGGGCACATCCCCTGATTAGCACCAAATACTAGATATGCAGAGGCTTCCAAGGCAGTGGAGCATGCCTCCGGGCCTTTGTTGGCGGGCTCCGAAGAAATGTAATTGATTTTGTAAAAACTGTTTATGTCTGTGTTAGTCGGAGTAAGCTAAGTGCCTTTAATAAGCCATCCAAACATCTCCCTGGCTTGACACAGGACTTACTTGTTTCACTGTCAGCAGAGCCTGGGTGAGGAGCTTGCCACCAGGTCATCCGGATGGCTCTGGACACCCCTGTGTCACTGGGGTCTTCCCTGACAAGCCAGCAGATGGGGAGAGAGAGTATATGGGCGAGGCAAGCTCTGTCAATGGCCTTGATGGGTGTCACGTCCGTTCTGAGAACTGGCCACATGGCCCCATCTGGATAGGAGAGACACCTGGGGACCCTGGCCACTTGGAGGAGCCCAGGGCGATAAAGCAACAAGTGCCAATGGGCTGAGGGCAGAGAATCTGTAGCTGCCTCAGGGAGACTTCAGGGGCTGGCTCCCTTCTACTGGGGACTATGCCCCAGCTGCCCCAGGCTGGGTGAAGGTATGTGTGCTGTGATCAGGACCCAGACAAGAGACGGGACAAGCAAGGTCACAAGGCGCATGCATCTTGCAAGCCCTAACTCACCTACCCAGGGGACAATATTCCACCGACGACAGAGTGAGTGGCCTGTCAGCGCAGGCCCGAGGGTTACCCACTGCATCTTCCACTAAGACAGATCTGGGAGCCCTGTGTGCTGGCGAGGACCCTGCCAGGCAGCAAGTCCAGGTGGGCACTGATTGTGGCAAGTCTATCACTGCTGCCTCAGGGGGTTTTGGGGCCCTCTGGGTCCTGGAGACTCTGCAGGTGGCTGCAACCAGTCCCTAGCCCCACGGGCCCAGAGGACCCCATCTGCCCCAGGCCAGCTGAAGGGGTGCACACTGTGCATGTGTGGGCCCAGGAGTGCAGGGTGCCTAAGAATCTGGACCCTGGCAAGGGTCTCAGGAGGGTGTCTTGTGGGAGAAGGTGTAAACCGACTCAGAATCCCTGCCCTACTCAGGCAGTACTCCCCCTGAATGCAGAGCCGCAGGTGAGTGGCCTCTTGGCAGGGGCCCGGCTGGGGGGCCCCTGGGAGAGATGAGCGACGAGTCCAGGAAGACTCAGCAGTGTCTGAGCGCTGGCAGCCAAGGTCACATGCTAGTCTGCTCAGGCTCTGATGTACTGTAACATCCGAGCCCACTGTGGACATGACCTCTGTCCCCACAACAGGCCAGGGTCACCCTCTTGGTTTGCTCTCCTTCAGTGACACTCACTATTTAGGCTACTATCAACTCTTGCTTCCGGGTGGGATTCACCCTGTCTCTCCCAAGAACTCTTACTTTTATCCGACTGATTCTCAGGGGACTTACCGGAATGGAGATAAATGAAATTTTAATATAAAATTAGAGGGAATTTGAAGTTCCTTTTGTGACATTCCAACCCTGTCTGCTCCACTGAGGATAAAATAGCTTTTCAATGGCTTGGTGCAGGCTGCTCAGAGGCCTCGGGGTTCCAGCTACCATGGGGTGAAGCGAACAGAACACTAGTGTGTAGGGAAAATCAGGAAGACCTCATCAGATAAAGAGAGCTGATCAGATAAAGACAAAATCTTTGAGTAAACAAGGTAGATCCCAAAATGTTTGGTGAGGCCTTCTCTTCTCGACTACGGAGCCAGGTGCTCTATGTTCCCATGCTAGGGAAGAGACAAGAGGATACTGCTCTGTAACACAGCTGGTCCTATCTGCTGGCAGGTCCTCTTCTGCCCAGCGGTGCTCCAAAGGCCATTGCTGGGAAGGCGCACCTGCTTGCCGGTGGCAAGAAAAGCCCACTGCACAGGAGGCAGCTGCAGAGACTGGGGGGTCTGCTTTATTAGGCAGTGGAAATGCAGGCATACAGCAGGTGCTCAGCTGAGCCTCAGAGTGCAAGGCTGCTGAGTTTTAGAATTAAGTCCTGACCTTAGCATCACTGTGCCTTGCCTCAGACTTGCAGGCACCAGCATCTGAGCGGATACAGTGAAAGTGGTATCATCTGATTGGCAGGAGGCACAACTCCCACCTCCCCAGCCTCCTTCTGCCTCAGCCTCCCCTCCTTCCAGAGGCAGCCCCATCACCAACACATATTTCCCTAGATCAATTAGAATGCATTTGTAAGATTCTTCTTGATAAATGGCAACCACGTTGGAGGGTCAACAAAGGATTTTTATTGCAGGCATTGGAGGGGCACACCATTGCTTCCGAGGACCATCAAAGCATCTACAATTACAGGACGCTGCCCTGCTCCTGAAAGAATGTGCTGTCCCCGAGAAGCAGGAGGGCTGTGAGGTGCTATCAATTGTTGTGATCACCTAAAGCATGAGAAAAAGATCTGAAAGACTCCTCCCCAGGTTCCACGTCATGGTCTGGTTCCTTTTATGTTCTCTACGGACATAGATGGTGCCCAGCCATGGCCCACACTGGTCAGGGCACCGGCCTGGGGGTCCCAGGCTGGGAGAAAAGAGATGGCACAGGTGCCAGGGCTCCTGAGTGAGGAGAGGGTGACTCTGGGCTCCTCTCTCCCAGCAGAGGGCATTCAACAGCTCGTGTCCCCAGGCAATGACAGGAGCGTGTGGCTGTAGAGCAAGGCAGCACACAGGGCTCAGATGGCTGCTGGGGGCAGAGCGGGAGGCAGGTACAGCCTGTAGCCCAGGGCTCAGGCCAGGCCAGGCAGGGTCCATGAGAAGTAGGGGACACGTGGGGCCTGTGGGGGTTGGGCTGAGCTTCAGGTAGGCCAGGCTACTCTTCTGTAAAGAGAAGAAGAATGTACGGTAAGGATGGCACATGTCAAAAAGGATTATTTCATTCAAGCTCAAAGAGGCTAAGAAAGAAGTTTGGGCCCCAGTGTAGGAAAGAGAGGCCCTCCCAGACCCTAATCAGACACACATCCCCCGAAGATGTGAGTCAAATCAGAGTCAGGTGCAGCATCCCAGGGGCTTACTTAGCCAGCTGCCACAAACAGCGTTCCCGTATATGAACACATCTCACCCTCACACGATCATGAAACTCTTTGAGGTCAATGGGACAAGGGCGTTTCTATTTTATAGATAAAAACAATGAGGTCCTGAGTAGTTAAGTGACTAAGATTACAGAGCCTCAAAATGGCAGGATCAGGGCTCAACCTGTAGTCTTCCATGACTAAATCCCTCCTCTTCTGGGTACTAGCTGGTCATCAGGCCCTTAGTCAACCTCAGCCCTCACCTGGCTCCACAGCAGCATGGTTAAACCAAGCAGCCCTGCTTTCACACCCTGCTTATCAAGCTGGGCTTCAGCCCC
The DNA here is from genome assembly GCF_003265705.2 of Callorhinus ursinus. Lineage (NCBI taxonomy): Eukaryota > Metazoa > Chordata > Mammalia > Carnivora > Otariidae > Callorhinus > Callorhinus ursinus. The sequence continues at coordinate 217,307 of NW_027397150.1, forward strand.
CAGGGGCTGAGCTTTCATTTCCTGGCTCAAGTTGGGGCAGGGCTTCCTCCTTCCCTTCCCTGAAGAGGCCTACAGTCCCCCCACTGTCTGGAATGACTCTGCTTCCTGGGCATCCCAAGAGCCCCCCTACCCCAGCCCGATTCCCACAGGTTCACCTAAAATCCGTGCAGTGACATCAGGTAGAATGAGGTAGGACTGTCTCCCATAGTTTAAACTTAGTTTGTGAGGATTGGGGTCAGCTGGGAGAATGACCCCGGAGATCAGAGTCAGGACAAGTCACTTTAGTTCTGCTCTATCATTTCAAAGCAATTTTTATGATTTTGGAAAGTTGTTTATTTTCTCTGAGTCTCACTTTGTTTATGTTTAATATAAGGTGTTGATCCAGTAATTTTTAAAACCTCTCTTCCTCTCACATCAGTAAGTCTACAGTATGGGGTTTATTATTAGTATCATCATTATTTCTATTTATTGCTCAAATGCCTCACCCATATCCCCTGAAGTAAGTGTAAAATAGGAGACCACGCTGGTGGGAACCCCTGTCCATCCCCTCCCCCCGTGATGTCCCCACGAACTCTGCCCCAGGACTTACCTGCACAGACCACAGCCACGTCCTCTGCATGTTTGCAATTGTGTTGGCCCCAAAACCTGTGCGCGCACTGCTCCAGGGACCTCTCCTCCCCTGAGCAAGCAACGTCATCCAGCCAGATGTGGCCAACCCCAGGGCCAAATCTTCTCCGGAATTTGGCAGATGGAGAGAGGGACTCCCCGCAGCCCAGCTGCCTGCATACCACCTGGTCGGCTTCTTCTCCCCAGCCATCGTCACAGACAGTGCCCCACTCGCCCTTGTGCAACACCTCCAGCCTCCCGGCGCAGCGGCTGTCTCCTCCTACCAGCTGCAGTTCAAAGGGATCTGCAGGTGCAGGAGGGAGTGAGGGTGGAGGGAGGCAGGGGGACTGACAGAGAAGTTCCTCTACACTCAAATCCCATCAGCACGTGAGACCATCCACTGAGTTTCTGTGCCTACACCCCCTTCTCTCTGCCTGACTGTGTAGTCCAGGTCCCTTCCTTAACTAGGATTTTCCACTTCTCTGTCTAATTTATAAAAATCTAATATTAATAAGTGATTTCCCAATAGTTTTTTTTAATTAAAGAGCTCAACAATACATGGAGTGGCGTGCTCTGTCTACATTATGTAGAATTCAATATATTAACAGTTCACAATAATCTAGCACTTACTTATCACTGAAACCATTTTCCTGTACAGAGGGAGGCATTGATGTCAGCGTTTGAAAAAAACAAGAGGGGCACCTGGATAGCTCAGTCAGTTAAGTGCCCAACTCTTGATTTTGTTTGGGGTCATGATCTCAGGGTCGTAAGATAGAGACCCGCACTGGGCTCCATGATCGGACTGCAGTCTCCTTGGGATTCTCTCTCCCCTTCCCCCCACTATGCTTTCCCTCTCTCGCTCTCTCTCTCTCTCTCTCTCAAATAAATAAATAAATAAATAAATAAATAACAAGAATTGATGAATAACTGACTCTGTCACTGTCACTTGATGTCTGACTTGCTGTCTGTAGACATTGGTTAAATGGAATCCAGTTTAACCAAATTAATGAATGAATCTAGTTTCTGGACTCATGGGCTTTACCTTCACATTCCACCCACACGTCCTCATCATGGGTGCAGTTGTTCCTTTCCCAAACCCCAGAAGGGCAATCCTGAAGGCTGATTTCTTTTCCTGAGCATGATGCCTTTCTCAGCCAGATGAGCCCTTGGCCCTGGGTGGCTTTGTTGCAGCATTTCCGGGTCAGTATGGCCCGTCCACATTCCAGCTGCCGGCAAACCACTTTGGCAGCTGCGAAGCTCCAGCCTGCTTTGCACACGGTGCCCCACTGCCCTTGGTGCTTCACCTCTACTCGGCCCTGGCAGCGCTTAGGGCCATCAACCAGCCGCACATTCTCTGGGACTGTGGGAAAGGAAAGAGGAGGTGTCTGTTCCAGCAAGAACGTGGTCTTCCCAGAATAGAGCCCCATGGGCACATCCCTCTGTTCTTGGTGTTTAGTACAATGTGTCTAGAGTGCTTAGGGTTGTCCAGTAGATGCTTGTTATATGGGTTGGATGAGTGAATCAATGAAATGAATGTCATTTTTCAATTCCAAGTAAATTAACTATTTCCATAACATTTTTAGTTTTTTGAATTATTTTCATATTCATATTCTCACTTCTTCCTCATAAGAGGCAAGTAGAGGGATTGCATAGATTTTTTAAAAAATAAAATGCAATAGTAACATACACAATGTGTCCAAGCCCCAAAACTTCCTGGTTCATTATCAGCATTATCCCCCAAGTATCATGAATTAGTGCTCCCAACCTTCAATCTCTCTAAGAAGTAGGAATGAGATCTCAGCATCAGGCACAAGGATTTATTAGTTGTTTCCCTGGTAACAGTCTGCAGGGTGACAAAGAGAAGACATGGACGAGCCTCTCAGGCAAATCACAGTCCAATGGGAGGTGCATGCAGAGAGGGGATTATTAATGCACAGAAGGCAAAGTGTTGTGTTGGTTTCCTAAGAGCATCTCTTGTCTACTCTCATTGGTGGAACACTTGAGAGCTGGAAGAGCATGCACTGTACTTGGTTTTCTTAGGGGCGAAAACCAGGAAACATACATCATACCTTGCCAGCTCTTTTCTTCCCCATACCTCCCCCAAGCTCCAGACACAGGTTATACTCTTCAACCAACACTTAGTGGTGGATGGATCTGGGCGTACTTGTGTGTGTGTGTGTGTGTGTGTGTGTGTGTGTGTGTGCGCGCGCGTGCAGGAGAGAAGCAGGCTCTCATGTAGGTTGAAACTAAGCTAAATGCTTTACCTCATCCAAAGAGCAGGAATAATACTAAGTGAGGATAATGTTCCTCTGCTGGGCCCACAGTTGAAAAGGGTGAGATACGAAGGGTGAGGAGCTAGCTACTATGTGTCAAGTCCACGGTGGGGGTTAAGACAGGTGACTCTGGTCCACGGGTCTGGTGGCACAGGGTGTGGGGCTACGGTACTTACACTCACATACAGCTCCTGCATCCTCCTCGTGAGTGCAGTCAAAAAAATCTTCCCTTTCACACTGAGACAGGCTCTCTTCCATGCCATTGCATTTGAATTCTTGGATGAAGATTTTTTGATTTCCTTGTGTCAGTGGCCCATATACAGTACCACTGATTGCCCTCTTGACGGCTCCACAGCCCAGCTCCCGGCACACCACGGCTGCATCGTTCTTATCCCAGCCGTCATCACACACGGTGCCCCACTCGCCGGCCTGCTGTACCTCCACCCGCCCTTCACAGTGGTGGGCACCTCCCACCAGCCGCACACTGGACGGAGACCTTCCAAAGGGATGGGAGCTTGGACGGGCATCTGGAGGATGAGAGAGAACTCAGGCATCTCAGAACTCTCCCAACACTTCCAGAGGGTGTGGGATATTGGGGGCTGAGATGGAGGGCTTATGAGGGAAGTAGAGGGAGAGGAGCTTCAGGACCCCATCCCTAAGTTCTGATTCTGCTCCACTCTTAACCTACCCTGCCAAGAAACTCCGCTTCAAGACACCTATGTATATATGCTCACACCGCTAAACAGTGGAAGCCCCAGGTCAGAATACAGGTGTAGAGATGTGCTCTGTTGTGTTGTCATTTCTTGACTCTGCCTCCCCCAGTGGCAGCCGGATGGAGGCTGGCTGTATAGATATACCTTGGGCTGAACAGCCTGACTCTCTCTCCCAATATCCGTGATCCCCCACTACCCATCCTTGCTGCTTCTCATGACATCTTCCTGTGCTCAAGAACCCAGCTCAGAGGAATGCAGACAGCAGTGGGTGAAGGAAGTGTCAGAGCCTTGACCAGTCAGAATCTTAGTCTAGAGGGTTCTAGGGCTTGGGGTAGGAGACAATCTCCCCAGAGCCTCCAGATATGTTCTGAGGAGTCCAGTACATGATTCTGCTTTCCCACAATAACTCTGAGGGTGGAAAAGGCTAATGGAAATTCTCTCCTTCTTCCACTGAGACAAGACATAGAGTGGCGATGGCTGTGGGAGAGCAAAGAAGAGCCTATCAGGCAACACACTTTTGTTGAGCATATACTATGTTCCAGGTACTGGTTTATGAACTCAGAGCATTGCTGCCCTCCAGGAGATGCTATTTAAGAGGTCTGGGGCAACCCCACAAAGACTCCAGCAGCCTGGAAGGGTGAGATACAAAGGGTGAAGAGCTAGTTAGCTACGTGTGCAGCCTTTGAATGACAGCGTGATAGAGAAGAGATGAATGGGCCATGCCTCCATGGAGTGGGGTAGTTGACCGAGACAGGTCTGGGGCACGTGGAGGGGTCACACGTGACTGCTGGTCTGTGGCCTACCCCATTACGAGCAGTGTCACCTATGACCACATGGGACATGTGGGTGACTCAGGCACATGCATGAATGGAATATGACTTTGGAGGACCAGATCTTCCACCATCTACCTTGCCTCAGCTCTGCAAAAACTCCCTAGAACCTGGAATCAACCCCAGAAGAAGTTGCTGAGTGAGAAACACTGAGCTGGTTGATTTTAGAGTGCACTGGAAGTTGACATTTGGTTTGTTCATTTGTTTTTGTGCCTCCTTTTGTTCCATGTGTTTTTTGAGGGAAGCAATATGAGGAATGGAGGCTAGAAATAGATTTTAAAATTTAACTTAAAAAACTAAGAAAAGTTTTCATTTTTGCACACCTACATTTACAGGGTATAAATATAACTCAAGAAGAGTCACCGAGAAATAGCAGTTGGGTCATTGCAAGATTTGAATTATTGTGTACTCCAGGAAGCACTAGCTATCTACATGCACATGTTATCTGATTTCGAATTGTAAAATTGTAAAATTCTGGCTTTAAACGAGTTTTATTTTCCATGAAAAGGAGAATTAGAACCCCTTCCAGGAAAGAAGAAACATGTAAGAAAGAAACAGCCTAAGTGTCAAGGAAATGCAGCTGAGAAGAGATTTGAAAGCCAGAGAGAAGGGCAGAGGGGCCACCGGGGCAGCTGCCTCCCGGACAGTGCCCTCAGCCTACTTTGTTGGCTGACAGCACGAGAGCAAGGCTGGGGGTGGAGAAGCAGTGACCTGGGCTGTGGGAAAGCTGTAGAGCCAAGGTCCCTGTACCAGCAGTGAGGACACCCCTGTACACCACAGGAAAAAGACCATGTAGTCTAATTTTTAGACCGAGAATCTGAAACGGCAATGCTGAAAGAATTGAATTACATCCTGCTGGTGTGGAGTCCATCGTGGCCACTGCAGAGTCTGTGGCTGTCCCTCTCTGGTAAAGCCTCTACCATCAAGAGAAAAAGACTCATGGGATGATGTATAAGAAGCTGAGGGTCCACGACCAACCCCCTTGAGTCTGGAGATCACAGCCTTCCTCTTGACAGACCTATTCTCTGGGTCGCTTGTGCATGGTCCATACAGGTGGCCAGGGGAGGCTGAAATCCAGCCTGCCCACTGCTGGTCAAACCACACACTGCACACAAGTAAATGCATTTCTAGTTCAAAGGAGCCATGCAGGTTGGCACAGGGGCTGGGAAGTGGTAGAGCCCAGCAGGGCAAAAGGAAGTTCCTCTCCCAGATATGCCGACAAGGGGGTGGGATACCTTTTGAGTCCCCAAACAAAGCCATCTGCTACTTGGAGGTGGCCGGGAGTTTTAGGCCACAGAGGCCAAGTGGGAGGGAATCTCCTTGCTGGAAACACCACCCAAATCCCTACCGTGTTCCGGAGGTGGAAACCCACCCACACAGGACAGAGTGGTTGGACTGAGAAACTGGAGAGGAAATTTACCTAGGTTCTACTGAACTAGAGCCTCTCCCCATGCCCCAAGGAAGCATCAAGCTTTTTCATCTCAGGGGCTTGGAGGCCTCCCTCTCAGGACCCCAAAAATCTTACCTAAGAGACCAGGTCCGGTGCAAATGGCTGAGGAGAGAAGAAGGAAGTGAGTGAGATCATGTTGTCAATCCCAAGGCTTTGTTCAAACAACACAACTCTCTAGAAAATCTTTGCCAGACTTTGTGGGGCAGCTAGAGTGCTGGGTCAGGCCCAAGGAAACCTTGTCCTGCAATGACCAGGCCGGAAGGACACATGGACAGTGACTGGGAACCACAAAGACCAATTCTACCACAGCTCGACATGTTCCCTGTACACGAGATGTTGCTCTGCCGCCAGCGTGGATAGATTCACTTTCTATTCTAGCCAGTTATATCGACTGATTACTGCCTGAAGTGGACGGGAGGTGTGCAGCCTCTGGGCTCCACAGCAAGGCATGCCGAAGGCCGCTGGGAAGGGCTCTGGTGCAGAAGACAGAAATGCCATGGGGGCAGCACAGAGAAGGGAAAGGGCAGGATTTGTCTGTGTCACTGGCACTGCGCTCAGGCCACGGCCAGGACACTTTTCCTGTAAAGGGCCAGAGCACAAGTAATCTGGGCTTTGTAGCCTCTGGTCTCTGTTACCACCACTCAGCTCTGTCACTGTAGCATAAGAACAGCCACGTGTGGATATGAGTATGAATGAGCACGGCCATGCTACAATAAACTTTTTTTTATAGACACTGAAATTTAGATTTCCGTGTCACAAAATAGTATTCTTCTTTTGATTTTCCCCCATTGTTTAAAAATGTAAAAACCACTGTTAGCTTGTGGGCTGTAGTTTGCTGACCCCTGATCAACAGGTCAGAAAGCAGCCTTACATTTGGTTCCAAACCCCAGGCTTAAGGGTCAGCACGTCATAGGACATCATAGTTTCTCCCTATAGGACCTCTGGGTGATCGGGCTCCTCTGTGCATTAGGCTCCCTTCTAATGCCGCCCTGTGCCCATCAGTGGTCCCCAAGGCCCTAGGCATTCTGAACTGCAGAACAGTCATGCCCCACCCCCACATCTTATGCAATATTTCTGAAGGAGCTAATGTCTGTGGTCTAGAGTCTTTCAGGCAGATCCAAGAATTTTAGTGGCTTATTCTGGAATATTTTCTTCTTTTCATTTCCAAATAATTTCTAAATAATGCAATGCCCTTATTCTCCAGGATATAGCCAATCTCAGACTCAGTGAGACCTTGTCTGTAACTGTCTAAACCTCGAAGTAATATTACACACAACACCCCACACATCTAGTAAAGAGCACAAAGCCTGTATATACAGAATGCAAACTGAGTGTGTCGAGCCTGGTATGCAGGGATGAACACCATAGAGCCCAAGAGGGACTTGAAAGTTCTGGAGCAGGGTAGGTGACTATGGGTAGTCAAACCAGAGAGGTTTCATGAAGGAGGTGGGGCTGAAGGAAAGCAGAGAAGAGGTGATAGGACACTCCTGATGGGGCTGGACTTGCTGGCAGGTGATACAGGAAATGTACTGGTGTTTAGGAATTCAGCCAGCACCCTACAGAGAGCACACTAAGTGCCAGTGTGAGCTTTGGTGAGGCATGGGATCCTCGACACAATAAAATGGTTGTGACTGATTAGGGAAGAGACCTACTAGGCCTTGTTAGGTGCCCCAAGTTCATTATCTCATGAAAAGTCTCCTAACAAACCTCCAAAGAACATACTATTACCTTCATTTCACAGATGAAAGTGGGATTCCAGAGAGAGAGGGTAATTTAACAATTCAGACAGCTAAGAAATCTAAGAACAAGGATTGAAACTCAGGTCGCTTTGACTCCAAAATCCCCATTTACAGTAAATTATTCTGGATGGTAAGAAACGGGGACCCTAGGGAAACATTATATGCAACACCTTTGAGAGGAAACTGGAGTGTATGACCTGTGAAAGCTGTCTGTCTTCCGGTTCTCTTCCTTTTCTTGCTCTACCTGCTGTTACCCATGGTTCATTTGTCTTTTTATAAAGAATACATTTAGGGAAATTTACACAAAAAGGGAAATGGTATACACTATTATAAATTTGTCAGTGCAAATAAAGGGAAACAGAAAAAACCCTGGTGATCAAATAGATTATAAATTGGGTATGGATTCAGTGGCTTGAGTTTAGACACAGAGAAGGCAGGAGAGCAGGTGAAGCTGCTCCTTAAAAAACAGCAGGATCTTCACTGGCTGGGAGGAGAGAGCACTCTCCCTGATCAAAGTTCTGGGGAGACGCTGAAGCCTCAGTCAGCAGGGGCAGGGATACTCACCGAGGATCAAGGAGAATAGCAGAGCCATGAGCCAGGCTGCTGGAGGTGCTGAGCTGAAATCTGAGGCTGGGAGGAGGCCCTGGAGCAGCAGTAGTCAGCCTGGCTGCCAAGTGTACCAGCAGGACAGAGTGAGGCAGGTCCTGTCTGCAGCAGAAGCATTAAGTCTTATCAGATGACCAGATGACCAGAAGCCAATGGGCACAGGGGGCAGAGCTGATGGAGCTGGGCTTGCTGAGCTCGGCATATCTCCAGAGGAAGGGAGGTGGCCAGAACTGGCAGAAGAACACAGAAAAAGAAAGGAAACTACAAAAAAACCCGAGCTGTCCTGACCTGGTTCTGTGTCCCAGCTCCATCCACCTCGAGAATAGAGGAGCCAGAGACTATAGAATACATCTGGAGTTGCCTTTTGAGGCACCATAATTCAGAGTCAAGGTGTCAATCTCTGCATCTAGGGCTGGCTTTTCCTTCAAACCAGCTTTTCCAGCACAAAGCGGAGGGCTTAACCCATGGATCTGCCCCTCTCCTGTCCTTGTCCTGGCTTATGCCCATCTTTGGAAGCTGAGTGAAAAGAGTTCCCTGTGGTAATGAAATCAAGTCATCGTTTAGACCAGAATCTGATGGACAGTGGTTGAGCAGCAAGACCCCCAGTCTTCCCAGCCCCTTGCCTTGCTATTAAGCACCACTGTGCGTCAAGAGCTATTCAACACTAGACTATGGGAGCATTCAACTATATCTGCTAACAATGCTCCTACTGCTCCCCACAAGGTGGCTTTCCCTCCACGACTACACATTTTCACTTCTCTGTAATATTCAGGTCACTCGGCACAAAGATAGGTTCATTTCAGATCTCCCTGTTTAGTCCTGTATTTCTTCACCTACTTATTATTGTTTTAGGGAAGAGTTCTGAGCAGTCTGAGTGCCAGGGGAATATGATGGGTTCAGGGAACACACTAATGAATGGAGGGGTTTGGCGCTCCGTGCGATATGGTCCGGTGGCTGTGACAACGTGTGGAGGCAGCTGTGAGAGAGGAAAGTATACGACACTTTGGGAACACAGTGGAGGAAATGGTCACTTCTACTTGGGGCTAATCAGGGAATTTACAGAAGTGATGACACTTGAGCTGGAGGTGAAGGGTGAGTGGCCTGGAGAATCAGAGCAGGAAAGGCTTTGCTCTGAGTGTACAGATGAATAAAACAGTGTCACAGATGAAGGCTGGACTGGAAGGGCTGGGTCTCACCCTGCTTTGTGGTCAGGTGTCAAGGATACTGGTGTCTAAAAGTACACATACCTAGTAATGCAATTGCTGGGTCATAGGGTAGCTCTATTTTTAACATCTTGAGGAACCTCCATACTCTTTTCCAGAGTGGCTGTACCAGCTTGCATTCCCACCAACAATGTAAGAGGGTTCACCTTTCTCCACATCTTCGCCAACATTTGTTGCTTCCTGACTTGTTAATTTTTGCCATTCTAACTGGTGTAATGTGGTACCTCATTGCAGTTTTGATGTGTATTTCCCTGATGGCTAGTGATGTTGAGCATTTTTTCATGTGTCTATTGGCCATCTATATGTCTTCTTTGGAGAAGTGTTTGTTCATGCCTTCTGCCCATTTTTTGACTTGATTATTTGTCTTTTGAGTGTTGAGTATGAGAAGTTCTTTATAGATCTTTGGTATCAGCGCTTTATCTGTAATGTCATTTGCAAATATCTTCTCCCATTCCGTGGGTTGCATCTTAGTTTTGTTGACTGTTTCCTTTGCTGTGCAGAAGCTTTTTATCTTGATGAAGTCCCAAAAGTTCATTTTCGCTTTTGTTTCCCTTGCCTTTGGAGACGTGTCTTGAAAGAAGTTGCTGTGGCTGATGTCTAAGAGGTTACTATGTTCTCCTGTAGGATTTTGATGGATTCTTGTCTCACATGGAGGTCTTTCATCCATTTAGAGTTTATCTTTGTGTATGGTGTCAGAGAATGGTCTAGTTTTATTCTTATATATGTAGCTGTCCAATTTTCCCAGCACCACTTACTGGAGAGACTGTCTTTTTTCCATTGGGTATTTTTTCCTCATCTGTCTAAGATTAGTTGACCATAGAGTTGAGGGTCTATTTCTGGGGTCTCTATTCTGTTCCATTGGTCTATGTGTCTGTTTTTGTGCCAATACCATGCTGTCTTGGTGATCACAGCTTTGTGATATAGCTTGAAGTCAGGCAATGTATTTACCCCAAAGATACAGATGTAGTGAAGAGAAGGGGCACGTGCACCCCAATGTTCATAACAACAATGTCCACAATAACCAAACTGTGGAAGGAGCTGAGGTGCATTTCAACAGATGAATGGATAAAGAAGATGTGATACATATATGAAATGGAATATTATTTAGCCCTCAGAAAGGATGAATACCCACCATTTGCATCGACATGGATGGAACTGGAGGGGATTATCCTAAGTGAAGTAAGTCAAGCAGAGAAAGGCAATTATCATATGGTTTCATTCATATGTGGAACATAAGCAATAGCACAGAAGACCATGGGGGAAGGGAGGGAAATCTGAAGAGGGAGAAATCAGAGAGGGGGATGAACCATGAAAGACCATAGACCCTGGGAAACAAACTGAGGGTTTCAGAGGGAAGGAGGGGATGGGGTAACAGGGTGATGGGTATTAAGGAGGGCCCATGCTGTGATGAGCACTGGGTGTTATATTCAAGTAATGAATCATTGAACAGTACATCAAAAACTAATGATGTACTATACAGTGGCTAACTGAACATAAATAAATAAATAAATAAATAAATAAATAAATAAATAAATAAATAAATAAATGTACACATAGTGGAGGGTCTATTACAAATGGGTTTGTAAATTCTAATTCCTCACACCCTCACTCTCCAAATTCTGAAATGATGCTGTAACAGACTCAGAATGCAAAAAAGGCTCAAAAATCAGTTTTCCTGTCGATGAATCTTGATTAGATTGCAACTGAGATCCCAGATCCTGTACATTTACCTTCGGCTACAGGAAGCAGACTTGCCTTACTGAGTTTGCACTTGGAGGAGAAAGGACTTTCTGTGGCCCATGGCCCACCAGACAGCAGGGAGCTCAGGCCTCCGTGTTCAGATCTATGTCTCCCCCTCATGTGGAAACTGGATGAAAGAAAAGGAAGAAAAAATAAAGATGAAAGCTTTCTCACCAATACAATATTTTATCAGCAGAGTCAGGAACATGAAGAGAGGATAGGAGAGGGCATTATCCCAAAGGCACAGGGAGCCTCGGTGGGATGTGACCCATGTGGAGCTCGAATTCTGACTGCAGCATGGAGGGGAGCTGGGAAGTCTGGCCCCAGGGAGGCTCGCAAAGAGACACCGGTCCAGGGGAGCAGGTGAGGGATATTGAGGGAGGGGAGGGCTGCCAGACCTAGTTAATGGTAGAATCCATAAGAAGACTTTGCTCTTTGGGTGTGAACATGAGGGTACTTAGTGGTTTCAGGTAATTCTCAGGTTTCTGGGAGGGCAAAATGTGCCAGAGGGTGAAAATACAGGTAAATGTCAGCAACTGCAGGTGGAAAGTAGGGGACTGTATGTCATAGGCACAGTGTCTGGGGGGTGTCACAGGGGATACCTTGCTTCTGGGGAGCCAGGGAGGCTGGATTGGACAGGGGTCTCTGAAGGGTGGTGAAAGGTGGAACCATCATGGAGAGGAAAGTGACCTAGGTAAGGGTGAGCAGTGTGACTGTACTCGGGGGGGGGGCTGGAAACCCACCTGTGTGAGGGACACCATGTGCCTGGCCATGACACCCTCTCCAGTTGCAGTCAGAAGGTCAGGAAGAGATGTGGGCCTCACAGATCCAGACTTGGAGGCTCGTAAGGAAAGCATGCGGAGAGGTGATCAAGCTGGGGTTCAGGCCAAGAGAGCAAACTAAGGGGCCTGCAAGACATAGAGGAGCCCAGGAAATTGGCTAAGGAAAAGTGAAAACAGAAATGACCTGTGAGAAAGGGGATGTCACTGAGGAAGGTCAAAGATGGCAAGCATTAGTGAGTTCATTGGATGCGTAGGTACAGGAGATTTGGAGAGGGGTGATTAAGGTCTTAGAGGAGAAGCAGTTCTGGGCAATAAAAAGGCCCAGGTCAGGGGACTGGGAGGGAACAAAGGTGGGAGTTTCAGAAGGTGGGCGTTTAGGGGATTGAGAAGAGGCTGTCGGTAAGAGGCTTATCCAGATGAGGGAGGTGGGATGGAGTGTGGAAGGTGGGGGAGCCCAAGCTGTGTGGGAGTGGATCGTTGTCTGGAGGATGGCGATCCATGACATACATCAGAGCACAGAAGACGCTCTCTGGGGAGCTCTGTTGAAGGCTGAGCTACCTATTCTGCTGTCTTAGGGCCAAGGTGAAACCCCTTTACCAGTAATGAGTATGCCAATTATTAGTGTTCTCTATGAGAGTAGGAAACTACCTGAGTTGTCCCCCTTCATAGTCCCAGAGCTTGGCCCACAATAAATGATTGTTGACTCTGTGAATGAGTGAATGACTATTGGTAGCCAGAGAACACCACTGAGTCTTTAGAACCATCAGAAACACCATGTCTTGCCCATTATGTCCACATTGCCTTGTATGGGCTGGGGGATAAAGGTCATGGGGTCTCCAGGAGGAAAAACTGGCAGAAAATAAGTAATCTGTCCATGTGGGGTTTGCATGATCAAAGGAAGATCTGAAGCTCTAACAGGATACCAAGTCTACAGGGGTCCACCACCATAATGATGGATAGGTCATTTTTCCAAGAGATTCATAGCAGTCACTCATTGGGGGACAAGGCTTTAATGTGCACCCATCTTACCTAGATCTAACTCGGGTGCTCTTGGATGATTTTCCAAAAGTAATTTTTCTAGCAAATAGGATTCTGGTGGGTTTGGTTGCTCTCCCCTGTGTACAACTGTAAGCACCTGTTAACTGGTACCATTGATCCTCTTCTGTTCCCTTCATACGCTTATCTGCCTCCCTCCCCCCATAGTGTCCAGGATTGAGGAGGAGCTCAAAATGAGGACTAGATCTGGGACTTGGGGTTGAGTGGGCATAAGCACAGTCTTCAGTCATTTAGAGTAAAATTGTTCTGTGAGATTCCTGAAGTGATAACAAGACCTTTGTATGGAAAGTATAGGAAAAAATTTTTTTTCAATTCATCATGAAAAAATCTAAAGACAGAAGAGATTGTCCCAGAGAACATGAACTTTCCATAACTGTAGGTGTTCAGTCACATGGTCTGTCAATAGATATTCTGTTATTTATGGTTTGTTGATAATTACTAATGATTTTTTTGTCCCCAAATCTCAGGGCTACAAAAACATTCTCATCAGTGTCAGGAAAAAGTTCTTTAAAAACTTCTTTAAGAACAAACAACAACCTGTGAGTCTGGGGGCCAGTGTGCATGCTGAGGGGCAGACAGGACACCTGGGCTGTGGCTTCCCCGGGAGAACAGTGAAGTTGTAGAGGCCTCTCATTCTTCAGGCACCCAAAATGAGAAATACAAAAGAGAGGAGGACAGGGGGTGGTAGTCAGAAGAATGGGGCCGGCAGAGAGGAGTCTATAAACCTGGCTGCCCCCTCTGCATCCTGCCTGGCTGTCCACGTCCTGCTGGCAGGACCACTGGCCCAGGCTGTCCTGATGTCCCTGGTATGCTCTGCCTGGAACTTGGGCCCATGCTTTTCTCCACTTGCCCAGAATTGTCCTTACAAAGAGGCATCACAGTGCAGAGGCTGAGAACCTGTGCTTTGGAAGCAGGTGGACATCAGTATGCTGTTAGCTCTTCAGATCTTCCTTTGATCATGCAAACCCCACATAGACAGAATACTTATTTCCCACCGGTTTTTCCTCTGGAGACCCCATGGCCTCTATCCCCCAGCCTGTACAAGGTAATGTGTACACAACAGGCAAGAGACAGTATACCTGAGGGTTCTAACTCAGTCAGTTAATAGCTATGCGACCTCCAACAAGATACTTTGGCCCTTTGCAAGTAGAATTTCTTGACTAGGATTTAGACCTTTTTTAATTTTTATTTTATTTTATTTTATTTTTTTGCTAGAATGATCAGCTTTCATTTCTGCCTTTTATTGAATAAATACTTAATTTAATCTTGCTTAATCCACTTTCGAGTTCCTCTTTTAAATGGGAAATCAAAAATGACAGCAAAGCAAGTAGTCAATGGGGTTACACCTCAGATAAGCACCCCCCAGGGAAGGCCAGTTGGCTTCCTAGTGCTAAGTAGCCTTCATTAGCTCCTCTCTGATCCAAAACTCATTCCCTGAACATCCCTGATCCTAAACCTAGTTCCTATGAACTAGGAACTAGTTCCCATGTTAAAAAGCCCCTATTCTGGTAACGTAAGAATAAATATTCCAGCACAGGGCCCGGAGAAGAGTACAGGAGGAGCCATCTGATGGGCCAGCCCTGGACTGGGAAGTGTCCCTGGGGTTACTATGTTGCCTCACCATGGAGGACATCATCTTAGTGGTGAAATGAGCGCTCTGGAGCAAGTCACATGCACAGTCTGCTGTGCTTCCTACTCAGTCGTGGGAATGCTGCACTATGAAGTGTCAATTCTTCCTCACCCAGAAAGTGACAATTCTCATTAATCTGTGTGACCGAGAGAACCATTTCTGTTCTGTCCAGTCCAAATGTCTCTTCTCCAGGGTCCACGGATTCTCCTCTGAGTATTCACACCATCCCTTTTCCATGGGATCTGGGTGGGGTGCCCAGTCCCTCTACTTTCTTGTTCTTTATTATTTTCTGAAGTCTGTCACCTGTCCCTCAAAAGAGGGTGGGAATGGAATGGAGAGATGACAGTGACCTGAGGGGAGGGCTGAGGGCCCAGAGAAGGAGGAAGGGGACCAGGAAGAGCAGACTGTGGACATTCTCTGTCACTGCTTTCTCAGTGCCCTTGAAGCTGGTAACAAAATTTTAATCAAAAATCTTATTAAGTTAACATGAAACATTCACTGCTTATTTCTTGTGTACAGGCCTGTTTGAGACTCTAGAAGGAGGAGGGCGGGAGTTAGTGATGGGTTCAAGACAATTATTTACATAAAGATGGAAGTGCCATATTAGAAGGCAGTATGTTTTGAATGCTACTGTATAAGTGTAACATTTCTAGAATAACATTTTAAATTCATAGTTCTAGTATATTCTTGTAACTATTAGAGTATTTATCCTTTCTATTTGGTTAATTAATTAATATTTTGACTAATAATTCTTTATAATCATATTAATAATTAGTCATTAAAATAATATACATTATAATTCATAACTGATTAATATTTTAAATAAATTGGTAATTTAATATTAACTGTTGATCCTTGAAAATATTGGTAAGTTGTGAATAGTAAGAAAGTTGGCTAAAAACCCTCACTGTATAAATGGAGAAAATGTAAATTCTCTAACTTCTCTCACAGCTCCCCTATAAAATCGTTAGTAGTGCCTCTTTGGCTCCTAAATCTGATTTTTCATATGGTCACATTATGGGCAGAGGCCCTAAGCCTGGAAATATGAGTGCTAGACCATTTGTTCAGAACATGTTCAAAGATCGTGAAACCAGGGAACTGGAGTTTGTAATCAACCATGAAGTGCTGTGGGCCAACTTGAGTTAAAACACTTTTTGGACATCACCAAGATGGCAACATAGGAGGCTCCTGAATTTCCCTCCTCCAGTGGACACACCAAGTATACAACTCGATATGGATCAATTCCCTCTGAGAGAAATCTGGAAACAAGTCGAGTGATTCCTACACATTGCGCAACTCAGAAAATACCCACACTAAAATGTGTACAAAAAGCTGAGACACACTCTCACCACAAACCCCACCCTTGGCACAGCACCTGCTTTCAGGGGAGAACCTCCAAATTCCAGCTTCTCCCTGAGGAGGAAAGCATTTGGACCACACATCTAGCACTCCAAATTCTATGGCTTCCACCCAAGGGATGTGCACCCAAATTACTGAGCCCTGAGAGCCAATAGGGTCATCATTCACAAGATGCACAGGACTATAGCAAACAAAGAAGCAGTTGCTAAATTGGCACACTAGCACTTTGTGCAGCTGTCTCCTCCCACTCCAGGCTCTGTGCAAGAGCCTCCTGCCTCTCCAACAAACAAAATCCAGGACCAGTAGGCTTCAAAGGTGGATTCTACTAGACATTTAAAGAAGAGTTGATACCTATTCTTCTGAACCTATTCCAAAAAAATAGAAGTAAAGCTTCCAAATATATTCTATGAGGCCAGCATTACCCTGATACCAAAACCAGACAAAGACAGTACCAAGCAATGAAAAGCACAGGCAAATATTCCTGATGAACATAGATGCAAAAGTCCTCAAAGAAATAAAATAAGCAAACTGAATTCAACAATACATTAAAAGTGTCATTCACCACCATCAAGTGGGATTTATTCCAGGAAAGCAAGGATGGTTCAATATCTGCAAATCCATCAACGTGATACACCACATTAATAAAATGAAGGATAAAAACCATATGATAATCTCAATAGATGCAGAAAAAGTATTTGACAAAATTCAACATCTACTCATAAAACTATCAACATCATAAAAACTATCAACAAAGTGGGTTTAGAGGGAATATACCTCAACATAATAAAGACCATTTATGATGAGCCCACAGCTAACATCATCCTCAATTGTGAAAAGCTGAAAGTTTTTCCTCTAAAATCAGAAACAGAACAAGGATGTCCACTCTCACCACTTTTATTCAACATAGTTCTGGAAGTCCCAGTCTTATAGAGCAATTGGGCAAGAAAAAGTAAATAAAAGTCATCCAAATTGGAAAGGAAGAAGTAAAACTGTCACTATTTGCAGATGTTATAATACCATGTAAAAGGGATGTAAAACCCTAAATACTCCAGCAAAAAAATCTATTAGAACAATAAACAAATACAGTAAATTTGCAAGGTACAAAATTAATATACAGAAATCTGCTGTTTCCATACACTAATAACAAAGTAGAAGAAATAAAAATTAAGAAAACAATTTCATTTACAACTGCACCAAATAAAACCACCTTAGGAATACATTTAACCAAGGATGTAAAAGACTTATACTCTGAAAATGATAGGACAGTGGTGAAAGAAACTGAATAGATATGAACAAATGAAAAGACATTCCATGCTCATGGAATGAAAGAAAAAATATTGTTAAAATGTCCATACTACACAAAGCAATCTACAGGTTTAATGCAATCCCTATCAAAATACCAACAGTATTTTTCACAGAAGTACAATGAAGAATCCTAAAATTCGTATGGAACCACAAAAGACCCTGAATAGCCAAAGCAATCTTGAGAAAGAAAAGCAAAACTGGAGGTATCACAATTTCAGCTTTAAAGTTATATTACAAAGCTGTAGTAATCAAAACAGTATGGTACTGGCACAAAAATAAGCACATAGATCAATGGAACAGAACAGAACCCAGGAATAAACCCATGCATTATAGTTAATTAATTTTCAACAAAGGTGCCAAGAACATACAACAGGGAAAAAACCATCTCTTAGATAAATGGTGGTGGGAAAACTGGACAGCCACAGGCAAAAGAATGAAACAGGATGCCTATCTTACACTGTACAAAAGATAAACTCAAAATAGATGAAAGACTTGAATACCAGACATGAAACCGTAAAACTCCTAGAGGAAAACACAGTGGGTAAGCTCCTTGATATTGGTGGTTTCTCACCTACCTCTGATCTGTGTCAGATATCAATATTCTCCAGCCAACTCTCTACTCCCACACAGCTTTGGGCTTCTCTAACGCTACATCCCACCCCATCTCGCTATCTGGATAAGTCTCTTACTGACAGCCTCCTCTTAATCCCTTAAACTCTCAGCTTTTGAAACTCCCCTTCACTCCCTCCCAGTCCTATAAATGCCAACATCCAATCCTCTGAATGCAGCTTCTCTTCCCTTGAACTTTCTAACACTTTCCTTTCCTCCAACCCTTGTCCCATGACTTGTTTCTATTTCTACTTTTTGCCAGCCCATTTTCTGGTCTTCTTTAAGCCTGAACCCATGGCAGGCAACTTGAGTTGCTCCCTCAACTTGATCGCAAAGTATTGGGTATTTGATTATGTGACATTCCATCTTTTGACCCTCTTTGCCTCAATACATCTTCAAGAAGGCAATGAAGTGAAGATCTGCATCTGGACTCTTTTACTGTCAAATGCAAACCCTGATGAAGCCCAACACCAGCATCTACTCATCGTTCCTAACCTTAAATTGAAACCATGTGTTTCGTATATACTCAAATCAAGATATCCAACCTGAAGCAAGAGCATCGTTGATATTTCCTACACTTACCTTGATTATAACTCTTCCTCTAAAAATCCCCATAATGTAATCCTTACTTAATTATTAAAATTTACCTGAATCTCACTGAAAAATTAAACATATTCTCACATCTGCAGTGATCCTTAGGTCATCGAAACATGAAAGTGAGTTTATTTTAATACTGGGTGTATTCAATCCAAAATCACAAGCAAAACCTCCTAGTGATCCTAATCATCAATATCTCTTAGGATTTATTTTAATGCCAATCCAAATACTAATCTTAATTACCATTCCACATACTGACACCAAAGTGATTTCTAGATGATCCCAATTCAATTAGATTTATAACCAGATATACTGAATGGAAATACGGTAAGTCAGAAACCAAGTGCACAACAATGACAATTTTCTCCTAAGTTTTATAATTAAATTTAATTTCTATCTCTAGTCTCCATTCTGCCTACTGCCAAATAAATAAATAGACTTCAGTCTTGCCAATGCAGGTTAATTTCGGCTCGATCAGAGTTTTCTCACTTGACCTAATGTTTCCCCCCTCCTCCTTATCCCTGAGAAGGATGCTAGGATCGGGTGTGTGCAGGAGAGAGTGCAGAAAGGCACATGTTGGGGATCTGGTTCTCAGTAGACACTTTCTATCTGTGTAGATGTCTGATCGTGCCATTTGGCCTTCAAGCAAGTCATCCCTCCATATTGGTGTCTCTTAAGGTGTCCATATCCCTAATGGTCTCAGGTCATCATTCCATGCCCTTTGCCTCCCTGTCTCAAATGTAGCTCCTGCAGGAAATGTGATAGACTGCCTCAAGCTCACTAAATACAAGCTCCTTAGGAGAAGGGATGCTATCTATCTTGTTCACCTCTGTTCTCGGTGTATAGAATACCTGAAATATAATACATGCTCAATAAATGCTTGCTGGTGGATGGACTCTTTGTTTCTCAGTTCCCCACATGGCCATCTCTAACCTACATCTATGCATTGGTAGAATGGAGAGTTTCTGTCAGCCTCGTGTTGCCAGAGCTCTGGCCAAAGCAGACATGAGTCTTGAATTTCCCACAATTTATCTGGAAGTGTGAGGTCCACCACATACAACTGTGTTCTCACTGAATTCCCTAGAACAGATGCTGGCTATCACAAGTCATGACACTACTGAATTCCAATAAATTGGGTCTCTGCTCTCTCTCAATAACTGTTCTGGCAATGTGGCACTTGCAAAAAATGTAGAAATTCAAAAGAATTGAACAGTAACACAGGCCTTATTGACCATCTCTGGAGGAGGTGACCAGAGTGGATAAGATATGATGGATATTGCAACATAGAGCACACAGTAAAACTTTCCAAAATTCTCCCTTACAGATCACTCTTGAAAATTCATCATGGCATTTGCTCACCCCAAACTCCTTTGTTTGTTTCCCCAATCTCCAGTTTTCTGATTTCACTGAAGACTTCTTATCCCAATCTCTTAATTCTCCTGCCCCTCCTCCTGACTTCTAGAGCTCTCTTCTATATCTTACTTTTGTGTACCTTCAAGTCCCCTTTCCTCATTAGAAAGACCCTAGAAGCTCTGACTTCAGATCCAGAAGCTGGTGTGTAAGATATGCTGATTACAGGGATGCTTTGGAGGCTCAGCTGGTTAAGCATCAGAGTCTTGACCTCAGCTCAGGTCTTGATCTCAGGGTCATGAGTTCAAGCCCTGCATTGGGCTCCATGCTGGGCATGGAGCTAACTTTTAAAAAGGAAAAAGATCTTTAAAAATAAAAGATATGCTGATTACAATCGATGCTACATAAATATCCATGGGTATTGTGCTCCTGCCACCTAACACTATGAGGAGGGTTTGGAATACAATTAGTTAAATCCAACCTAATGGCAAAGACACAAAATGGGGAGGGTCATAGGCTCAAACCAGGCTTGAAAATTTGTCAAGATGTAATTTGCACCTGGGGACAGTGAGTAGCAAGACTAACCCATTTACAGGATGTTGATAGAAGTCTTTACTGTCATGGAGACTACAAAACAGAGATCAAATTATTTTTCAGTTTTGAAAAAAGTAACCCTAGAGGTCTGTAACCTCAGGTTTGTTTTTTTTTTTAATTTTTTTATTGTTATGTTAATCACCATATATTACATCATTAGTTTTTGATGCAGTGTTCCATGATTCATTGTTTGTTCATAACACCCAGTGCACCATGCAAAACGTGCCCTCCTCAATACCCATCACCAGGCTAACCCATCCCCCCACCCCCCTACCCTCTAGAACCCTCAGTTTGTTTTTCAGAGTCCATCATCTCTCATGGTTCGTCTCCCCCTCTGACATACTCCCCTTTTCTTCCTCTCCTGTTATCTTCTTCTTTTCCTTTTTTCTTAAAATATGTTGCGTTATTTGTTTCAGAAGTACAGATCTGTGATTCAACAGTCTTGCACAATTCACAGCGCTCACCGTAGCACATACCCTCCCCAATGTCTATCACCCAGCCATCCCATCCCTCCCACCCCCAACCACTCCAGTAACACTCAGTTTGTTTCCTGAGATTAAGAATTCCTCATATCAGTGAGGTCATGTGATACATGTCTTTCTCTGATTGACTTATTTCACTCAGCATAACACCCTCCAGTTCCATCCACGTCGTTGCAAATGGCAAGATCTCATTCCTTTTGATGGCTGCATAATATTCCATTGTGTATATATACCACCTCTTCTTTATCCATTCATCTGTCGATGGGCATCTTGGCTCTTTCCACAGTTTGGCTATTGTGGACATTGCTGCTATAAACATTGGGGTACATGTACCCCTTCGGGTCCCTACATTTGTATCTTTGTGGTAAATACCCAGTAGTGCAATTGCTGGATCGAACGGTAGCTCTAATTTCAACTGTTTGAGGAACCTCCATACTGTTTTCCAGAGGGGTTGCACCAGCTTGCATTCCCACCAACAGTGTAGGAGGGTTCCCCTTTCTCCACATCCCCGCCAACATCTGTCGTTCCCTGACTTGTTAATTTTAGCCATTCTGACGGGTGTGAGGTGGTATCTCATTGAGGTTTTGATTTGGATTTCCCTGATGCCGAGCGATGTTGAGCACTTTTTCATGTGCCTGTTGGCCATTTGGATGTCTTCTTTGGAGAAATGTCTGTGTAACCTCAGGTTTTTGACATGCATAATCAGCCTACCCACACCCTAAAGCCAAGGTGGTCAGCAGGGTGTTGCAAAGGCAGCTGTTCCCACCAAAGAGTCCACCCCCTGCCGGTCTCGTAACAGCAGGGGGCAGTAATGTAACGGATGAACACCCAGGTTCCCTCCTGCTCCTTTGCAGATAGGAGTGGCCATGTGGCTGCATTCCAGGAGATGGTGTGTAGACAAAAACTGTTTGGAATAACCCCTCAACAGAGGGGTTGAGGCTAACTCAACATGGAAGCCTTGCTGTTCTTCCTTCTTCCTACTTCACATGGGAATGTTGTGGTTATAACCTTGAGGCGAGCTTTAGGATGGAAACCATGTGCTAAGGATGACAGAAAAGAAAGCTAGAAAGAGCCCAGGAGACTGAAAAGAAGAAAAGTGTCAAATTCAGTAGGAGGAAGATAATACTGTGGGTGAAAGGTGGAACCTGCAGTGGAAGGGACACTGCATGACTGATCAGACTTTGTGACCCCCATTGCGAAGATTCCATTTTTGCAGGAATAGATGTTTTTCAGGAGAAGTGAAAACAAATTCCTAACACTGTAAAGCCATCATCATTCAGGTTTCTGTAACTAGCAGTTATTGCTAATATTTAGTAACTCCAAATTACATCAAAATGCTAACATTGTTTCTTTCATGGATCAGGAGATGTAGCCCAGTTAAAAAGAAGTAAGAATTGATATCGCAAAATAAAGAAAGTGCATATTTTTAATATTTACCATGTTGAGAAATAATCTCTGTATATTTGGTACTTTAAATATTTGTAATTTTAAGATAATTTGAATATTTAAGTATCTAATAAATTAACCACGAGCATGCCATTTTTATTTTATTTTATTATGTTATGTTAGTCACCATACAGTACATCATTAGTTTTTGATTTAGTGATCCATGATTCATTGTTTGCGTGTAACACCTAGTGCTCCATGCAGTACATGCCCTTCTTAGTACCCATCACCGGGCTAACCCATCCCCCCACCCCCCTAAAACCCTGTTTGTTTCTCAGAGTCCATCGTCTCTCATGGTTCGTCTCTCCCTCCGATTCCCCCCCCTTCATTGTTCCCTTCCTTCTCCTAATGTCCTCCCTGCTATTCCTTATGTTCCACAAATAAGTGAAACCACATGATAACTGATTTCTCTGCTTGACTTATTTCACTTAGCATCATCTCCTCCAGTCCCATCCATGTGGATGCAAAAGTTGGGTATTCATCCTTTCTGATGGCTGAGTAATATTCCATTGTGTATATGGACCACATCTTCTTGATCCATTCGGCTGTTGAAGGGCATCTCGGCTCTTTCCACACCTTGGCTATTCTGGACATTGTTTCTATGAACATTGGGGTGAGAATGCCATTTTTAAAATGTGTAATAAATTAATGATTTAGAATTGTGCGAGGTGTTTTGAGAAAAAAAGTCAATATTTATTTGAGCTCTAATATGTGTTTTGCACATAATTCTCTAAAAATTTTTCTAATTAAGAAAGAATTTTTATTATATTCTAAGGAAAGAACTCCAAATATTCTAAATTATTGGCATATTTTCTTGAAAACAACAACACCTTTTCCTTAATATCCCATGTGTCAAATCAGATAATCTTAAAGTGATGGCTCATAAGGTGTTATTTTTCACTTCATTGTGGTCCTCACTTTTCCCTCCGTTTAATAATTTATACAAGCTCTCATTTTTCTGTCTGATAATATAAACATAGAATCAAGAGGGTCACCTAATTCAAAAAGAGCATAAACGGTATCTCTGCATTTATAAGAGTAACCAGTGATGTGCAAACAGCAATCACCTTGCCAGATGCATTAAACACCAGGGAGCGGGTGCTCTAGAGAACCGAGTATCCTATCTAAATGTGTCAAAGCTCCAAAACTTTGATAGGAATCTTCTTTGAGTAAACACAGGGGAACCATTATAAGAGGCAGCACGGGAACCCACCAGCCCATCTTGATGATACTCTGGATACTACCCATACTGTTCATTTAGAGAAATCACAGCACCCCATCTTTTTTCTTAGGCGATCAATTAAATCAACCAGACCACTCGATGGTGGAGGAGGAATTTGCCCATAGGATTGTGGCTTTAAGTTGAAAGTTGTAAGAGAATTGTACTATTTGTAAACATCACTGTGGAGAACATAATAGACAGCATATTACTAAGTGTATTCATTTGATTTGTGATTACTTAAGACCATGAGAAGATTTATTAGTCAGACGGCTTACTAGGATTTACATTTATAAACACAGTTGAAAGTGTCTAGGAAATTTAATTAGCTAAGCTCCACCCCCCTTTAAAAATATGTGTTAAACTTTCATTAGCAAAAACTTGTATTAAGCATTGTTTTCTGTTTTTTGGTTCTTGTTGCTGTTGGTACCAAATATCTTGACAATATTTAACCATAAGTATCTGCAAAGTCTTTTATGTGTCTTCAGTCCACCTTCGAATACACTCCAAAACTCACATTGGGTCATACTGATCTAATATAATCTCCTTAGATTCTACTGATCCATACAACTGAGCAGCACAAGCAAGGGATTTCCCACAGAGGGCGAGGATGAGGTATAGACTGAATACTTAACACTTCATCTTTAGTCCCTGCCAAATTTTTACCCAGGACAATTATTGTGATCATTTAACAAGGTTTAAAACATTTAATTGGGTCGCCCAGGGTCCCTCGGACTTCAAAGTTCATCCTCACCCTTGGTGTTACCTTGCTCTGACTGGGTTCTCATGCTGCTCTCTGCTACCCTTCAGGTGGTGTTCTCTGGCTCAGCCCAATTGCTGCCCAAAATTTGGCTTAGGAAATCTTATGATGTGGAAATTCATGACAGTCCTGATGAAAAATACGTTAACAGGACTACCTGGCTTCTGTGGTGCGGATATCTGACTGTATTTGCCCCCTGAGGAGTGAGGAAGAGGGTCTGCTTCCTCTTTCCTCCCTAGTGCCACCAGATGTTGCTCTTTCCTGATCATCGCTAAGGTCCCCTTCCCTTCCCACATCCTGGGAGTCCTGGGTTGTTACCAGGTCTGTGACACTCATTGGGGACATTGCAGGCATCAGCTAGACCTTGCAGAGCCTCACTTAATCCCCAACACTTCTTTTCCTCCCAGGTTGCCCAACCTGTAGGCTTGGGGAGGCAGGAAGGGATCTTACAACAGCTTGGGGTCTTCCTCTACCATCACTCTGCCATGAATTTCTCTTGTTGCTGGCAGCACATGGCCTGGAACAGTGGTTTGATACTTGCTTGATTGTGCACACAAGGGCCACACAGTCCCCAGGAGACCATTTTTCATGGCAGGAAGGGAAAAAGTCTACCCAGAACTTTTCTCCTTCTAGGAAACACTGTAATTTATTAACAAATTGTATTTCAGGAGGAGGAGGAGGAGGCAAGATGGTGGAAGAGTAGGGGCCCTCGCTTCGTCTGGTCCCTTTGATTTAGCTACATAACCATCAAACCATTCTGGACACCCATGAATTCAGCCTACATCGACGTGGCTGGAACTGGAGGGCATTATGGTAAGAGAAATAAGTCAATCAGCAAGAGACAATCATCATATGGTTTCACTCATATGTGGACTATAAGGAAAAACACAGAGGATCACAAGGGAAGGGAGGGAAAAACTGAATGGGAAGGAATCAGAGAGGGAGTCAAACCATGAGAGACTCTCGACTCTGGGAAACAAGCTGGGGGTTGTGGGAGGAGAGGTTGGGGCGATGGGGCAAATGAGTGATGGGCATTAAGGAAGGCACGTGATGGGGTGAGCACTGGGTGTTACGTGCAAGTGATAAATTGTTGAATACTACATCTGAAAGTGATGGTGTACTATATGCTGGCTAATTGAATTTAAATTAAAAATAAAGGGAATTGTATTTCTCTGGAAACAGGGTCAAAAAGCAAAGTCTGACCTATGGAGGAGTTACTTTAGACTTCATATGAATGAACTCACTTAATGCTATAGCTCTGGTTCCCCATCTAATACACCCAGGAGTCAAAACTCTGTTATTTCCCCAGTGGGCATTATTAATATCACAGTGTTCTCTGCAATATCCTTCAAATTTGAGTGGGTATTTTGACGATCATTATAACTTGATAAGTATATATTCTTTCTTTGTTTTTAACATAGGCCAAAGACTGTGGAAGTCATGGTGAAGGTTATCTCTTTCCTAACTATATTTGAAAAGAAATTGCATCCAAAACACAAAGCCAAATTTCCTCAACATCTCATTTTTATACTCTTTTCCCCTCAAAAGTACACTCAACATAGCAGCTTAAAACTTAAAAAAAAAAAAATCTTCCAAGGCTGGTTCCCCTGGCTCCCCTCTCTCTTCACCTCTTCTATCTCTAACCTTCTTCTCTTTTTTGTTCAGGGTATTTTCTTCTATAGCTACCTCTGTGCCCTCTCTCCAGAAATCAGTCCTTCCACTCTGGGTTTCTCCATCCCGTTATCTCTGTCAGGACTGGATGCTGAACTGAGCAGGCAGTGAATTCTACTTAGGTAGAGGAACAAGAGGAAGGCATGTTAATTTATATTTCAGTATTTTCCTAGGCAATGCAGTTACATTAACAAAAATACACATAAAGAATACATTGCAATAACAGTAGATCATTTGGAAGTAAGTGTATTGCTAGTAGCATTGAAAAATGGTAGTTTTTCAAGAAAAATAATTTCACACTATGTCAAAAGATCTGTTCAAATTCTTTCTGGTTCAGTAATCCCATCTTAGAAGTATCCCCCCAAGAGGCAAGTAAACGTCAAAATATACAAAGATGTTAGAAGCAGTGCACTGTGAAGTGAGGTAACAGAGGGTGTCATAAATACCAAAACTGATTCAGTCAAAATCATGATTGAAGCTACATATATAGGATACAGTCCTAGGATTTGAAAAATCAAATGCTCATTCTCGGAAATGCAGGTACACAAGATTCAACATAAGAGAGAAGAAGGAGGCCATGGCCCAGTTCTTCCCAACAGGAGTCACCATCCAAAAGAATCATTTGTAGATCTTGATCTTTTGATAAGGCTTGGTAGACCCCAAGTTCCAGGGAGCAGCCTAGAACATCACCAGGTGGCAGTCAGCTGGAAACTCTGATACAAAACAGTAACGGAAGAACAAGGATTGACTTTTTTTTTTTTTAAAGATTTTACCTATTTATTTTGAGAGAGAGAGCACAAGCAGGGAGGAGACTGAGAAGCAGTCTCCATGCAAGCAGGGAGCCCGATGTGGGGCTCGATCCCAGGACCATGAAATCATGACCTGAGCCCAAGGCAGACGCTTACTTAATCGACTGAGCCACCCAGGTGCCCAAACCAGAATTGACTCTCAATGGCTCTCCACCGTTTTCCTCTGTAACACTTTGAATGGAGATCACATGCTCTAGTCCACACAGGAGCTCACCAGATCTAGAAAACGTTTTCTCAATTACCTGGATGCACAAAAGTAGGTAGTAGGTGGAAGGTGAAAAGAAAAACAAGACAAATTAGTCTCCTTGAGCTTCTGATACCTGTGCCTGCAGAGACTTCCCCCCAGATTCTGTAAGTAGGTGTTGATACACACTGGCAGCTCCTTCCCACCACCTGCTTCAGCCTGGACAATCACTGTCCTGCACTAGGACCAGCCTTAAACCATGTACATGTGTGTCCCTAGTACAATCTGCAGAGAGGATGCTGGTACAAGCAAAGGTGGAAGGAAAGTGTACTTCCAGTCAATGTTCCTGAAGTATTTCCTATCATGTTATCTTGGGGACAATTTGGCATAAACCAGAGGGGACCTGAAGGCTCAGGTGAGGTTGCTACAGCAGGAAATGGAAGTCCAGGGGTTCCAGCAACCTAGGCACCACCCCCATCAACCAAGGGCATAGGGGATCAATACCTCACCTGGACCTGTGGCCACAGTGTAGCAGGAGCTGGAAATGTCTGTTTAGGGGAGAGAAGATCAAGATCTACTGAAGTTCAAGTGACTTATCATAAGCCCTTCCCTCTGACTCCATGTCCTGCAAACACTACTGGTTGGATGAGACCCTGCCATACAGCAAGTGGGAAGAACAGGGAAATGCTCCATCCCTCCTCGCTCTCATGGACCCCTCAGTGGCATGATAGTTCATTGTTCATGAGAATTAACTGAGCTTTATGTGTTCAGCTGTGGTACTAATAAAATTGAATTAATAACTTTAAAACATACACAGATAGTGGTTAGTAGTTACCAGCACTGAGATTTGCGGTATGTCATGGAAGCTCCCTGAGCAGAGCTCTTCACTCCCCATTGATAATTATAAGTGTTTTCCTCTGCCCACCTTCCAGGCAGTTTTGAGGACCCGACACTTCCAATGATGTGAATGATGCCCTTTGTACATGTGAAGTGCTGGATACATACTGTGTTTGTCATGAGTGAGGCAACAAAGGGCTGCCCCCACAGAAGGAAGTTCCAGCCTGAAGGAACAATCTGCAATTCTAAACCAGCAATGAGAAAAACAACTGTGTTAATATTTTTTAAAATTATTCTTCCATATTGTTTATGACTTCATTTATTTTATTATTCAGAAGGACTTTGGCCATACTTGGTGACCACCCACTCCCTAGATGTGGCACTGGGGTGGGAGAGGGGAGGCCATATTTGCTAACAGAACGAAGAGGCCCACTGAAGTGTTCTGCTCCAGTGAAAGAGTGGTTCTCTTCTTAAGATAAAATTTGTTTTCAGTATCTAGATTAAGTGACCCAGGTCAATATTAAGTATTTATAAAGATTTATTTATTTATTTATTTGAGAGACTGAGAGCATGTAAGTGGGGGAGGGGCAGAGGCAGAGAAAGAGAGAGAGAGAGAGAACCTCAAGCAGACTCCCCACCGAACGTGGAGCCCGACATGGGGCTTGATACCAGGACCCTTAGATCATGACCTGAGCCGAAACCAAGAGTTGGAGCTCAAATGACTGAGCCATGCAGGTGCCCCAATATTGGTTTTTAAATAGTAATTTCTTCATAAACATGTAATAGGATCTTACTGTAAACTATTTTATAATCTCTCTTTTATAAAGATTTTATTTATTTATTTGAGAGAGAGAGAGAGAGAGAGCATTAGTGGGGACAGGGCAGAGGAAGACAGACAAGCAGACTCCCTGCTGAGCAGGGAGCCCGATGATGCAGGCCTGGATCTCAGGACTCTGAGATCATGACCTGAGCTGCAGTCAGATGCTTAACCAACTGAACCACCCAGGTGCCCCTATAATCTCTTTCTGTTTACTTAGCTGCATATCATGTATCTCTCTATATATATCAAAAAATATGTATTTACTTCAGATGGAACTACACATTATTCCATTTTGTGAATATGTAAGAATTAATCTAACCACTCCCCTAAAATTGGGTGATTTGATTGTTTTCAGCATAATTAATGCCCCAATAATGAACATTGTTTTGCAATCACCACCTTAGCTTGACCTATTTTGCATGTTTTGATTTGTGGTTGAATGAAGGACTTAGAGGTAGTTTAGATTTATTAAGTGAGGAACTCTTAGAGACACTGCATTTAGCGTCAAGCATTTAATCAGTATTTATTCATGATGGGGAAGCAGTACTAATGGCCTGTGGTTTCTGTCCCTGGAGGACAGCCTAAAAGGAAGTTTGTTGACTCTGACCCAACAGCAAGCCTGGCTCGAAGACCACCAGGACCACTTTCCATTCTAGTAAAGAGGGAAAAAGTAGAGGGGCTGCAGGGCCCCTGGGCGGCCCCCATCACGCACAGACTCTCTTGGCTTAGGAACATCCTGCTCCCTTCTGGGAAGCTACGGCAGCTTCCCTCAGAAATGCAGAAGTTGGGTGCTGGTTCTGGACTCAGACATTTGCTTCCTGTGGGGAGAGAAAAGGAAGTGATTTCTCCAGTACCTCCTGACGTCTGGGGATCTAGTCCCATGTCCTCTGCATGTGCCACACTGTCCTCTGCTGCCCGTTCGTATGTACTGTCCTCTCTTCTCCTTTCGAGGCACAGGCCCCCCCCACCCCCCGCGTGGAAAAGAAAGCAGAGGTATCCTGCGTGGGGCCATCTAAGGCAGTTTGGAGTTTGACAGATGCTGAGGGGTCATCCCTTTCCAAGCCAGTGCAGTGAGGGATACGACTCATTCTTTCCACTAACACTTACTGAGCACGTCGGTGCAGGAGGCACCGTTGGACCTGGGTGATGTCTCCGGAAACACAACGTGAAGTTTTTGGCCTCGTGGAGCTTACCTTCTCGTGGAAAGAGACAAGATAAATAAAATACATGGTGTTTCATATGTTGATAAATGCTGTTTTACAAAGAAGGTGAAGGAGATGAGGAAAGAGCTGCTTTGCTGTGGAGCTAGCCAGGCAAGGCCTCACTGATAAGGTGACGTGGGAGCAGATGAAGGGATGGACCATGCTGCTGGCTGGGGGGTGAGCCAGTGCAAAGGCCCTGATGCAGGGGAATGATGAGCATTTCCTAGGAATGCCAAGAAGGCTGTGGTGACTGGCAGCATGAAGGGAAGTGATGGGAGAGGAGACCAGAAAGTGTATCTGGGAGCCAGGTGTGTCATAGCCAGAATCTTATAGCCATCGTGAGCACCCAGACTTTTACTGCAGTGGAACATGGAAAGTCACTAGGGAGAGTTCTGAGAGTTTCCATCATGCCCAGCTGATTGTGCATCGGCTTGAAGCAGGATGATGAACATGTGCTTGTACCACGGTTGTAGTAACCCTTTTGACAATATGAATCAAGAGCCTTAAAATGGTTAAAGCCAGGGGCACCTGGGTGGCTCAGTCGGTTAAGCATCTGCCTTCGGCTCAGGTCATGATCTCAGGGTCCTGGAATCGAGCCCCACGTCGGGCTCCCTGCTCAGTGGAGAGCCTGCTTCTCCCTCTCCCTCTGCCTGCCTCTCTGCCTACTTGTGCTCTCTCTCACTCTGTCAAATAAATAAATAAAATTTTAAAAAAAGTTTTCTTTAAAAAAATGGTTAAAGCCAACCATTAGTGGCAAAATAGAATAAAAGATCCCATTGGTAAATAGAAAAAAAAAATTAAGGATGAGGTACTTCACAATAAGCCAAGCAAAACATTGCAGAACTTATATAAAGACATTTTCATACTCTAACGAGTAGGATAACACAAGATTTAAATAACACCACAATGCAAACCCTATTCTCAGACTACCGTATCATAAATATTATTTATATATTTATTCTTCATGAATGTTATTTATGTAGTTATTTGTTAATTATTTATGTGTCTATAAGTTTGATGTAATATTGATAAAAGTGCAGAATTCATTTTTTTGTCTTTTTACTAGATAAGATCATTCTAAAGTTCCCATGAAGAAATAAGCCTAAGGAAATAAGGATGATCAGAGAAATTTTGAAAGAGCACGAAAGGGTACAAGCCCCATGATATCTGAGAGTGTATTTTAAAACCATGAGAATCACAAAGCTGAGAAAAAAATGAAATCCATGAGAATCAATCCACAATACTAGGTGGAGACTCCAGCAGCCCATTCTCAGCAATTGATGGAGCGAAGATGGATAAGGAACCACTGGACAACACCACCGAGCAACAGGACTGAGTGACATTCCCAGGACCCTCCACCCAACAGTAGCCTGCACCATCTTTCCAAGTGTACATGGAACATTCACCATTACAGAATACTTCCAGACTTTTCCTGGGTGATGAATCAAAACTTAACAAGAATAAAATAGCTGAAATCACACAGAATATGTTCCCAATCATAATGGAATAAAACTGGAAATGAATTTCAGAAAAAAATAGTAAAATCACACATTCAATGCAATCCATATCAAAATACCATTGATATTTTTCACAAAGCTGGAGCAAACAGAATCAGACAGACACATGCAAAAGACCGAAACTGGACCATTCTTTACACCATACACAAAGAGAAACTCAAAATGGATGAAAGGCCTAAATGTGAGACAGTAATCCATCAAAATTCTAGAGAAGAACACAGAAAGCAACCTCTTCGACCTTGGCCACAGCAACTTCTTGCTAGACATGTCTCTAAAGACAAGGGAAACAAAAGAAAAATGAGCTATTGGGACTTCATCAAGATAAAAGCTTCTGCAGGGTAAAGGAAGTAGTCAATAAAACTAAAAGGCAACCTACTAAATGGGAGAAGATATTTGCAAATGACATACAGATAAAGGGCTGGTATCCAATATTTATAAAGAACTTATCAAGCTCAACACCCAAAAAATAAATAATTCAGTCAAGAAAGGGACAGAAGACATAAACAGACACTTCTCTAAAGAAGACGTACAAATGGCCAACAGACACATGAAAAAGTGTTCCACATCACTTGCCATCAGGGAAATACAAATCAAAACCATAATGAGATACCACCTTACACCAATCAGAATGGCTAAAATTAATCAGACAGGAAACAACAAATGCTGGTGAGGATGTGGAGAAAGGGGAACCCTCTTACACTATTGGTGGGAATGCAAACTGGTACAGCCACTCTGGAAAACAATATGGAGGTTCCACAAGACATTAAAAATAGAGCTACCCTACAACCCAGCGATTGCACTACTGGGTATTTACCCCAAAGATACAGATGTGGTGAAACGAAGGGGTACTTGCACCCCAATGTTCAGAGCAGCATGTCCACAATAGCCAAACTATGGAAGGAGCTGAGATGTCCTTCAACAAATGAATGGATAAAGAAGATGTGGTTTATATATACAATGGAATATTACTCAGACATCAGAAAGGATGAACACCTACCATCTTCATCGGTGTGGATGGAACTGGAGGGTATTACGCTAAAAGAAATAAGTCAATCAGATAAAGACAGTTATCACATGGTTTCACTTATATGTGGACTATGAGGAATAATGCAAAGGACCATAGGGAAAGGGAGGGAAAACTGAATGGGAAGAAATCAGAGAGGGAGACAAACCATGACAGACACTTGACTCCGGGAAACAAACTGAGGGTCGCAGATAGAGAGGTGGGTGGGGGTATGGGGCAACTGGGTGATGGGCATTAAGGAGGGTAGGCGATGTGATGAGCACTGGGTATTATAAGCAACTAATGAATCACTGAACATTATATCAAAAACTAAGGATGTACTCTATGTTAGCTAATTAAATTTAAATTTAAAAATGAATAAACTAGAAAACAAAACAAACAAAAAATATTTCAAACAGGTGGAAATTAAAACACATAGTAAACCAAACCTCATAAAGAGCATCTACTGAAACTCTATAGCTCATGTCATACTTAACGATGAAATACTGAGTATTTCTTCCCTAAGATTTGGAACAAAACAAAGATATCTGTTCTCACCACTCTTATTCAATAAGACAGGATGTTTTAACCACTATAATAAGACAAGAGCAATAAAGAGGCATACAAATTAGAAAGGAAGAAATAAAACTGCCTCTATCTGTAGATGGCATGATTGTCTACACATGAAACCCCCAAGAATCTGTCAAAAACAAACAAAGAAAAAACCCTCCTAGAACGAAAAAGCAAGCTCTATCCAGTCAAGGTATTCAAGACTGACACACAAAAATCAACCATAGTTCTGTATACTGACAGCAAAAAAGTGGAAATAAAAATAAAACACATGGCATTTATAATTTCTTCAAAGAAAAATGAAAGACTTAGATATTAATCCAACAAAATTATGTACACCATCTCTATGCTAGAAATTACAAAATGGAAGGAATCAAAGCAGACCCACATACTTGAAGAGACATATTGTGTTTGTGGATTAGAATATTCAGTGTAGTACACATTTCAATTCTTCCTACACTGATCTGTAGGCTTAACAAAATTGCTATCAGAATCTCAGCAAGGTTTCTGTAGATATAAACAAGCTTATCCTAAATGTATATGAAGTGGGAAATTCTCTAGAAGGTAAAAACAGTTTTGGAAAAGAATAGAGTGGCAGCAATCACTCTTCCCAATCTTAAGAGGTACTGAGTAGCTATAGTAAGCAAGACTGTGCTTTGTCAGAGGGACAGACCCAAAGACCACGGAACTGAATAAAGAACCCACACAAATTTGTCCTGTTAAAATTTGATAAAGGGGCAAAAACAAGCCAATGAGGATAAGTAGTAGTCTTTTAAACAAATGATATTGGCGCATTGGATATTTATAGGCAAAACCAAAAACGAAAACAGAACTTTCAACCTAAGTCACATGCCTTATACAGAATTTACTCAAGATGGATCATGGGCTTAAATATAAAAGGTATAGCTATAAAACTTCTCAAAAAAAAAAAGAAGGATAAAATCTTCAGGACCTCCTATTACACAAAGATTTATTAGATTTAACACTAAAAACACAATTCATGAAAAGGAAAATTGATAAATCGGACCTCAGAAAACTTTAAAACTTTTGCTTTGCAAAGGCTCCTGTTAAGAGGATGAACATCCAAGCTATGGGCTGAGAGAAAATATTTTTAAACCACATAGCCAACAAAGGACTGGTCTAGGCCATATTTTAAAGACCTCAGGGGTGCCTGGGTGGCTCAGTTGGTTAAGCGACTGCCTTCGGCTCAGGTCATGATCCTGGAGTCCCGGGATCGAGTCCCGCGTCGGGCTCCCTGCTCAGCGGGGAGTCTGCTTCTCCCTCTGACACTCTTCCCTCTCGTGCTATCTCTCATTCTCTCTCTCTCAAGTAAATAAATAAAATCTTAAAAAAAATAAAGACCTCAAAATTAACCATTAGAAAAACTGAAGACCCAACGTAACAGAAGACATTCATCAGAGAGGATGTACACATGGCAAGAAAGCACAAGAGGAGAGAGGAACACCAGCTACTACAGAAAAGCCAACATAAACCAGTGAGTTGTCACTACACACCAGCCAAAGGGGCTGACAGTAAAGACAAAGTCTGGCACTCAGTGCTGTTGATGATGTGGAGGGCGAGGTCATGTGGACATTTCTGGGGATGAGAAACAGCACATCCACACCAGAGAATAATTTGGCAGATTTAAATAATGTATATTAAAAATGGACTTAACCATAGAACCCAGCACTTATACTCATGGGCAGAAAAATGAAAACTTATTTTTAAGCAGAAACTTGTACATAAATGCTTACAGCAGCTTTATTCATAATAGCCAAAACTTGAAAACTACCCAAATGTCCTTCTACAATTGAATGGTTCAGCAAAGTGCTCTGCATTCTATGATAAAAAAGGAACAAACGATTGATGTAGGCAAAAACCTGGATGATCCTCAAGGAGTTGTGCTGAACGAAAAAATGTCAGCCCCACAAGGGTACCTACTACATGATTCCATTTATGTAACACTTGGGCAATGACATAGTTTTAAAGGTAGAGACCAGGTTAATGGCTGTTCAGGGCTAGGGAAGGGTACGGAGGGGCTGAACAGTGCAAGGGTACAGTTAAGTACCTTGATTGTTGCGATAATTACAGGAAGTTGCACACATGATTAAATTGCATACAGGCACATACACACACACAGACCCATACCCACAAGTAAATCTGCACGACAACTAGTAAACTCTGAATAAGTTCTATGATTGCACCAATGCCGGTGTCCTGAGTTTGGCCTGCCTTATAGTAATGAAAGACGTTAGCCTTGTTGGAGACTGACTGTGGAAGACAGTATAGAGGATCCTCAAAATATTAAAAATGGAGCCACCATCTGATCCAGCAATTCCATTCCTGGGAATATATCCAAAGGAAATGAAAACACTGACTAGAAAAATGTCCACACCCCGTGTTTACTGCAGCATTAGCCACAGTAGCCAAGACATGGAAGCAGCCACATGCACATGGATGCATGCATGGATGAAGAGGTGTGTGCACATACATACCAGAGTGCGCAGCCATAAAAAACAGATAACAAACAACAAACAAGCAAAACAATAAACAAGGAAATCTTGCTATTGTCGACCACATGGATGGACCTTGAGAGCATGATACTAAGCAAAGTAAGTCAGGCAGAGAAAGACCAATACCGTTTAATTTCACAGTATCTATACTTGGAATCTAAAAGAACCAAACTTAGAGAGACTCATCGACTCATCTCTCTGGTCAGAATGTGCCCTCTGGGCGTTGCCCGCCACCTTTTACTTTGACAATCTCTTCACAGGGCTCTAGGCGCACCGTGGTGGAGGCGAGGTTGGGGTAAGCCTTGGTATTCAATGCCCCAAGACCTCAGACTCAGGCTGTAGAATGGAGTGTGCTCGGATTCATGACAGGGAACATTGAGAATGGGAGGAACCCTGTTTTCAATGCTACAGCACAAAGCTTCCTGGGATCTCTTCTAACACCTTTGCCCGTGGCCTGCCAGCCCTGAGGAAGAGACAGTCCCGTGTGCTGAGTTGACCTTGTGTTTTGTTGTGCGTGGGCCTGGATTAGCATGATGAAACACTGCACTGGGAATTTCCTCAGATGGTGGGCTATGTTTAGAACTACAGGGGGGTTTCCCAGGCAGCTGCCACTTGCTGACAGGAACCCGTTTTCCTTCTCAGTAGCAGAAGATAGCTATGGACATTAGCTTAAATCCTTCAGCTCTGCCTTGGGTGTCTCTGCTCTTGGGAAAGGGGCTTCGGTACCCCCACATTCCAAAATGGACTCATCTTCCTGGATAAGATCCACCTGACACCTGCTTCTGGAGCCTGAAACAGAGCTTTTGTGCTTGTATTTGTAGCCTTTCCTGATCATCTCAGTCCTGGAGAGATAGGAACTCCTGTGGCATCAGAACTTTGAGGGTTTAGGTATTATTATAAATGGGACCCTGTCACAGTCCC
Organism: Callorhinus ursinus; assembly: GCF_003265705.2. NCBI lineage: Eukaryota > Metazoa > Chordata > Mammalia > Carnivora > Otariidae > Callorhinus > Callorhinus ursinus. Next base: position 253,723 of record NW_027397150.1, read on the forward strand.
TGACTATACCCTGGCTCTCCCTGTACTTACTTTAGACTAATGGCCAGACCTGGAATACAGCCATAGCCATCACCTACTGGCCAAATGTACCACAGACTCCAGGCTGACACTTCACAGCCTGCGCTAGATTTTGAAACACCAATACCACCCACCAAGGTAAAAAGAGAAAAGAGGATTTTGAAAATTTTTCTATGTCAGCATCAGTGACCTGCGTTAGTAGAGGGCAGGAGACCATTATTGGGGAGGCACCAGTGGGGATGACACATCGGACAGGAAGTCTGCCACCCGCAGACTTTTCCTCCCCAAGTTCCCAAGAGCCTGAGAGGGGGGTTATTTCATATTTACCTGGATCTGCTCCCAAAGCTTCAGGGTCTTTCTGCTCCAGGAGACATGAGAGACCTCCAAACAAGGCCCACTGTCAAGGAAAAGTACCCATTGCTTTCATGACTCTTCCCATTCTTCTGGCAATAGGGAGACTCCAGGTATGATGGCCCCATAAGACAGAAGGCTATCAGATGCCTGCCTCAGTGAACATTGTCTGTCTAGCCCCTTTTGTCAAAGGCTACAGGGATGAGCTCTCCTGCTCTGCAGGTCACAGTTGTTCTGAAGACACATCAGTCCTTACCCATGACATCTCCCCATTCTCCTGGGTTTGGGTGAGATTTTGCTCACCCAACCTGGAAAGCTCCAAACTGAGAGGGACCAGATATCTACAGAGAAAAAAGGAGAAATGTGGAGCTGAAGAACATTGCAAGAATGCCTTTTCTGCAGGAAAACCCCCTTTCTGCAGCTGGGTGTCCTCTCCGGAAGGGAGGGAGGGATGCTCCAGACAACAGGAACCTGCTCTCAAATCTTAAGATGGCCTATGTTCTCTTGTTTGGATAATGAGCTGGCAAAAGCGTACCAGATTTTCTCCCATGGCTTAAAATTGTAATGTAATCAATAAAGAGAAGAGCTAGCTTTTATCAGGAAAGTTCTCAATAAAAGCAGAATATCTCTATTAAAAGCTTTTTTTAAAAGATTTTTTTTAATTTATTTATTTGAGACAGAGAGAATGAGAGAGAGAGAGAGAAAGCACATGAGAGGGGGGAGGGTCAGAGGGAGAAGCAGACTCTCCGCCAAGCAGGGAGCCTGATGTGGGACTCGATCCAGGGACTCCTGGATCATGACCTGAGCCGAAGGCAGTCGCTTAACCAACAGAGCCACCCAGGCGCCCTCTATTAAAAGCTTTTAAAAGAAAGTTTTATTTTTCAGCAATCTGTCCTTTAAAAATATATAATTGTCCATCTTTATGCTGCTGAGCCTTTGTGCTGTCTAGCGGTGGGCTAGTGGCTCTTAATCTGATGTTCCTGGATCATTTCTGAAAGTTTTGAATCTCTCAATTTATCTGCAAAACCTTCTACCTTTGTGTGTTTGTGTATCTGGGCTGGGGTGGTGGGGGGGATAAAGTGTCTGTACCTTATAGTAAGATCCCGAAGAGCAGGTAATAATCAAGAGCCATCCAATTTCATATCTGTCTCTTGCTTCGCTGTCAGGACTTACTATTAAATCCTTGGTTCATGGTTGGAAGGTCCCAGTGGCAACATTTCCTCCCTGCCTCTGATCCTGCTGTTCACCCCCATCTTTGTCACACAACCTTGTTCCTTCTCAGACATTGCTTTGACTTAACCACTTTCCTTTCTTTCTCCCGCTGATTAAAAGCTTACGCAGAACAGGTACTTGCCCACACTTCTTTTTTTTTCTTTAAATTTTTTTATTGTTATGTTAATCACCATACATTACATCATTTGTTTTTGATGTAGTGTTCCATGATTCATTGTTTGTGCCTAACACCCAGTGCTCCACGCAGACTGTGCCCTCTTTAATACCCATCACCAGGCTAACCCATCCCCCCACCCCCTTCCCCTCTAGAACCCTCAGTTTGTTTTTCAGAGTCCATCGTCTCTCATGGTTCGTCTCCCCCTCCGATTTACTCCCCTTCATTCTTCCCCTCCTGCTATCTTCTTCTTTTTTTTTCTTAACATATATTGCATTATTTGTTTCAGAGGTACAGATCTGTGATTCAACAGTCTTGCACAATTCACAGCACTCACCATAGCACATACCCTCCCCAATGTCTATCACCCAGCCGCCCCATCCCTCCCACCCCACCCCCACTCCAGCAACCCTCAGTTTGTTTCCTGAGATTAAGAATTCCTCATATCAGTGAGGTCATATGATACATGTCTTTCTTTGATTGACTTATTTCACTCAGCATAACATCCTCCAGTTCCATCCACGTCATTGCAAATGGCAAGATCTCATTCCTTTTGATGGCTGCATAATATTCCATTGTGTATATATACCACCTTTTCTTTATCTATTCATCTGTCGATGGACATCTTGGCTCTTTCCACAGTTTGGCTACTGTGGACATATAAACATCGGGGTGCACGTACCCCTTCGGATCCCTACATTTGTATCTTTGTGGTAAATAGCCAGTAGTGCAATTGCTGGATTGTATGGTAGCTCTATTTTCAAGTTTTTGACGAACCTCCATACTGTTTTCCAGAGTGGTTGCACCAGCTTGCATTCCCACCAACAGTTAGGAGGATTCCCCTTTCTCCGCATCCCCGCCAACATCTGTCATTCCCTGACTTGTTAATTTTAGCCATTCTGACTGGTGTGAGGTGGTATCTCATTGAGGTTTTGATTTGGATTTCCCTCATGCCGAGCGATGTTGAGCACTTTCTCATGTGTCTGATGGCCATTTGGATGTCTTCTTTGGAAAAACGTCTGTTCATGTCTTCTGCCCATTTCTTGATTGGATTATTTGCTCTTTGGGTGTTGAGTTTGATAATTTCCTTATAGATTTTGGATACTAGCCCTTTATCTGATATGTCATTTGCAAATATTTTCTCCCATTCTGTTGGTTGTCTTTTGGTTTTGTGGACTGTTTCTTTTGCTGTGCAAAAGCTTTTTATCTTGATGAAATCCCAATAGTTCATTTTTGCCCTTGCTTCCCTTGCCTTTGGCGATGTGTCTAGGAAGAAGTTGCTGCAGCTGAGGTTGAAGAGGTTGCTGCCTGTGTTCTCCTTTAGGATTTTGATGGACTCCTGTCTCACATTGAGGTCTTTCAACCATTTGGAGTCTATTTTTGTGTGTGGTGTAAGGAAATGGTCCAGTTTCATTCTTCTGCATGTGGCTGTCCAATTTTCCCAACACCATTTGTGGAAGAGACTGTCTTTTTTCCATTGGACATTCTTTCCTGCTTTGTGAAAGATGAGTTGACCATAGAGTTGAGGGTCCATTTCTGGGCTCTCTATTCTGTTCCATTGATCTATGTGTCTCTTTTTGTGCCACTACCATACTGTCTTGATGATGACAGCTTTGTAATAGAGCTGGAAATCTGGAATTGTGATGCCGCCAGCTTTGCTTTTCTTTGTCAACATTCCTCTGGGTGTTCGGGGTATCTTCTGGTTCCATACAAATTTTAGGATTATTTGTTCCATTTCTTTGAAAAAAGTGGATGGTATTTTGATGGGGATTGCAATGAACGTGTAGATTGCTGTATTGAGAGGATCATATGATTCTTGTTCTTTCTTTTGTTAATATATTGTATGACGTTGATTGATTCGCAAATCAGTGGATGTTGAACCAATCTTGCAGCCCAGGGATAAATCCCACTTGGTCATGGTGAATAATCCTTTTAATGTACTGTTGGATCCTATTGGCTAGTATTTTGGTGAGAATTTTTGCATCCATGTTCATCAAGGATAGTGGTCTGTAATTCTCCTTTTTGATGGGGTCTTTGTCTGGTTTGGGGATCAAGGTAATGGTGGCCTCATAAAATGCGTTTGGAAGTTTTCCTTCCATTTCTATTTTTTGGAACAGTTTCAGGAGAATAGGTATTAATTCTTCTTTAAGTGTCTGATAGAATTCCCCTGGGAAGCCATCTGGCCCTGGGCTTTTGCTTGTTGAGAGATTTTTGATGACTGCTTCAATTTCCTTAGTGGTTATAGGTCTGTTCAGGTTTTCTATTTCTTCCTGGTTCAATTTTGGTAGTTGATACATCTCTAGGAGTGCATCCATTTCTTCCAGGTTATCTAATTTGCTGGCATTGAGTTGCTCATAATATGTTCTTATAATTGTTTGTATTTCTTTGGTGTTGGTTGTGATCTCTCCTCTTTCATTCATGATTTTGTTGATTTGGGTCATTTCTCTTTTCTTTTTGATGAGTCTGGCCAGGGGTTTATCAATCTTGTTAATTCTTTCCAAGAACCAGCTCCTAGTTTTGTTGATCTGTTCTACTGTTCTTTTGGTTTCTATTTCATTGATTTCTGCTCTGATCTCTATTATTTCTCCTCTTCTGCTGGGTTTAGGCTTTATTTGCTGTTTTTTCTCTAGCTCCTTTAGGTGTAGGGTTAGGTTGTGTATTTGAGACCTTTCTTGTTTCTTGAGAAAGGCTTGTATTGCTATATACTTTCCTCTCAGGACTGCCTTTGCTGCATCCCAAAGATTTTGAACAGTTGTGTTTTCATTTTCATTGGTTTCCATGAATTTTTTTAATTCTTCTTTAATTTCCTGGTTGACCCATTCATTCTTTAGTAGGATGCTCTTTAGCCTCCATGTATTTGAGTTCTTTCCGACTTTCCTCTTGTGGTTGAGTTCTAGTTTCAAAGCATTGTGGTCTGAAAATATGCAGGGAATAATTCCAATCTTTTGGTGCTGGTTGAGACCTGATTTGTGACCTAAGATGTGATCTATTCTGGAGAATGTTCCATGGGCACTAGAGAAGAATGTGTATTCTGTTGCTTTGGGATGGAATGTTCTGAATATGTCTGTGAAGTCCATTTGGTCCAGTGTGTCATTTTAAGTCTTTATTTCCTTGTTGGTCTTTTGCTTAGATGATCTGTCCATTTCAGTCAGGGGGGTGTTAAAGTCCCCCACTATTATTGTATTGTTGTCAATGTGTTTCTTTGCTTTTGTTATTAGTTGCCTTATATAACTGGCTGCTCCCCTGTTAGGGGCATAGATATTACAACTGTTAGATCTTCTTGTTGGATAGACCCTTTAAGTAGGATATAGTGTCCTTCCTCATCTCTTATTACAGTCTTTGTTTTAAAATTGAATTTGTCTGATATAAGGATTGCCACCTCAGCTTTCTTTTGGTGTCCATTAGCATGGTAAATGGTTTTCCACCCCCTCACTTTCAATCTGGGAGTTTCTTTGGGTCTAAAATGAGTCTCTTGCAGACAGCATATCGATGGGTCTTGTTTTTTAATCCAATCTGATAGCCTGTGTCTTTTGATTGGGGCATTTAGCCCATTTCCATTCAGGGTAACTATTGAAAGATATGAATTTAGTGCCATTGTATTGCCTGCAAGGTGACAGTTACTATATATTGTCTGTGTTCCTTTCGGGTCTATGTTGCTTTTAGGCTCTCTCTTTGCTTAGAGGACCCCTTTCAATATTTCTTGTAGGGCTGGTTTTGTGTTTGCAAATTCCTTTAGTTTTTGTTTGTTCTGGAAGCTTTTTATCTCTCCTTCTATTTTCAATGACAGCCTAGCTGGATATAGTATTCTTGGCTGCATATTTTTCTCGTTAATGCTCTGAAGATATCATGCCAGTCTTTTCTGGACTGCCAGGTCTCTGTGGATAGGTCTGTTGCCAATCTAATATTTCTACCATTGTAGGTTACATATCTCTCCTCCCGAGCTGCTTTCAAGATTTTCTCTTTGTCTCTGAGACTCGTAAGTTTTACTATTAGATGTCTGGGTGTTGACCTATTTTTATTGATTTTGAGAGGGGTTCTCTGTGTCTCCTGGATTTTGATGCCTGTTTCCTTCCCCACATTAGGGAAGTTCTCTGCTATAATTTGCTCCAATATAGCTTCTGCCCCTCTCTCTCTTTCTTTTCTTCTGGGATCCCAATTATTCTAATGTTGTTTTGTCTTATCGTATTGCTTATCTCTCGAATTCTGCCCTCATGATCCAGTAGTTGTTTATCTCTCTTTTTCTCAGCTTCTTTATTTTCCATCATTTGGTCTTCTATATCACTAATTCTCTCTTCTGCCTCATTTATCCTAGCAGTTAGTGCCCCCAGTTTTGATTGCACCTCATTAATAGCCTTTTTGATTTCGACTTGGTTAGATTTTAGTTCTTTTATTTCTCCAGGATGGGTTTCTCTAATAACTTGCATGCTTTTTTCAAGCCCAGCTAGTATCTTTAAAATCATGATTCTGAACTCTAGGTCTGACATCATACTAATGTCCGTATTGAGTAGGTCCCTGGCAGACGGTACTACCTCTTGTTCTTTTTGCTGAGGTGATTTTTTTCGTCTTGTCATTTTGTCTAGAGGAGGATAGATGAATGAGAGAACAAAATGCTAACAGGTTAACCACATCCCCAGCAAATATACTCTAAACAAATCAGAAAAGACCTGAAACCAGGGGAAGAGAAAGGGAAAGAAAGAGAAAAAAAAGAATAAAAAAAAGCTGAAAACAAAAACAGAACAAAACAAAAAAAAGAATATGATCAAATATGTTCAAGCTAATGCATAGATCAGTGCCACACACTAGATTTTGGGTGTTTTTTGGTCTGTTAGAAGAAAGTGCCTCCCAAAATTTTAAAGAAAGAAAGACTTATATATGTACAAAATAAGGGTTGATACAATGAAGGGATGGAAGATGCGTGTAAAGATGAAAATTATAAAAGATTTTATAAAAGGAATTGATAAGATAAGAAGTTGTTTGAAAAAAAAAAGGAGATTTAAAAAAAAAAGAAAAAAAGGGAGAGAATGTGATCAGGCAGGAGACTAGAACAAAGCCATACACTAGTGATTTAGGGTATATTTTGAACTGTTAGAAGAAACTATATCTCAAAATTTTAAAGAGAGAACAACTTATATATATATACGCCAAAAATAAGGGTAAGTACTATGAAGGGATAGAATATGACTCTAAAAATGAAAAATAAAAGTTTTTTTAAAAAAGGGATTGATAAGATGTTGGTTGAAAAAGGGAAAAAGAAAAATTCAAAAAAAAGATAGTTAAAAAAAATTAACTTTGAAAGACTAAAGACTCATGGTAAAAAAGCCATGAATTCTATGTGCAGTATTCCCCTAGTGCTGGAGTTCTGCCATTCCCATTGATCAGCAAACTTGGTCTTGGCTGGCTGTTCGTGCTGATCTTCTGGGGGAGGGGCCTGTTGCCGTGGTTCCCAAATGTCTTTGCCGGAGGCCGAATTGCTCCGCCCTTGCTGGTCCGGGGTAAGTAATCTCCTCGGGTTTGCTCTCGGGAGCTTTTGTTCCCTGCAAGCTTTCCGTACAGCTTTGGAGAACGAGAGTGAAATTGGAGGCCTCCCAATCTCCGCCCCGGAAGAGCCGAGAACTCGGGGCCCCGCTCCTCAGTGTGCCCCCAGAGAAAAGCAGTCAATCACTCCCATCTCCCTGGTCTCCGGCCGCACTCTGTGCTCACCCAGCCTGTGACCAAGCGTTTCTATCTCTGGCACCCGACTCAGTGTGGAGTCTCCAAACCCAGCAGATCCCCATGGTGCGCTCCCGCGCCGCTCCTCCCAGAGGAAGAAGGGGGAATCTCCCCGGATCTGCCACTTGTTGGGTCCCTGCTGGAGGAGCAGTGGCCTGACAGTGTCACTGATCACAGTTTATGGCAACCCCGAGCTGAGAGCCCATGCCTCAGCTCCATCTCTGCAGCCAGCTTCCCCGCTCCAATACCTGAGAGCTCTGCAGCACTCAGGCATTCCTGGTCCTTCTGTGACCCCAAGGGTCCCGAGACCACACTGTCCCGTGAGGGTTCTACCCCCCCGCTTAGCCACTGGAGCGACTTCCCTCAGTGGAGCTGACTTCTAAAAGTTCTGATTTTGTGCTCCACTGCTCTATCACTTGCCAGAAGCGTCCGACGGAGGCCCCCTCCTCCACTGTCTATCCTCCCAAATATCGCCTCGGATTCACTTCTCCGCACGTCCACCTTCCAGAAGGTGGTCGCTTCTCTGTTCAGAGAGTTGTTGCCATTCCCTTCTTCAATCTCCTGTTGAGTTTGTAGGTGTTCAGAATGGTTTGATTCCTATCCAGCTGAATTCCTGAGACCCGACGAAATCCAGGTCTCCTACTCTTCCGCCATCTTGCTCTGCCAAAAATTTTATTTATTTTTAAATTTTATTTTATTATGTTATGTTAGTCACCATACAGTACATCATTAGTTTTTGATGTAGTGATCCACGATTCATTGTTTTCATATAACACCCAGTGCTCTATGCAGTACATGCCCTCCTCAATACTCATCACCGGGCTAACCCATCCCCCCACGCGCCTCCCCTCTAAAACCCTCAGTTTGTTTCTCAGAGTCCATAGTCTTTCATGGTTCATCTCTCCCTCTGATTCCCCCCCTTCATTTTCCCCTTCCTTTTCCTAATGTCTTCCATGCTCTTCCTTATGTTCCACAAATAAGTGAAACCATATGATACTTGTCTTTCTCTGCTTGACTTATTTCACTTAGCATAATCTCCTCCAGTCCCATTCATGTTGATGTAAAAGTTGGGTATTCATCCTTTCTGATGGCTGAGTAATATTCCATTGTATATACGGACCACATCAAAATCCTAGAGGAGAACATAGGCAGTAACCTCTTTGACATCGGCCACAGCAACTTCTTTCAAGATACATCTCCAAAGGCTAGTGAAACAAAAGCAAAAATGAACTTTTGGGACTTTATCAAGATAAACAGCTTTTGCACAGCAAAGAAAAGAGTCAACAAAACAAAGAGGCAACCCATAGAATGGGAGAAGATATTTGCAAATGACACTACAGATAAAGGGCTGATATCCAAGATCTGTAAAGAACTTCTCAAACTCAACACCCAAAAAACAAATAATCAAGTCAAGAAATGGGCAGAAGACATGAACAGCACTTCTCTAAAGACATACAAATGGCTAACAGACACCTGAAAAAATGTTCATCATCATTAGCCATCAGGGAAATTCAAATCAAAACCACACCGAGATACCGCCTTACACAGTTAGAATGGCAAAAATTGACAAGGCAAGAAACAACAAATGTTGGAGAGGTTGTGGAGAAGGGAGGACCCTCTTACACTGTTGGTGGGAATGCAAGTTGGTCCAGCCACTTTGGAAAACAGTGTGGAGGTGCCTCAGGAAATTAAAAATAGAGGTACCCTATGACCCAGCAATTGCACTACTGGGTATTTACCCCAAAGACACAGATGCAGTGAAAAGAAGGGCCATATGCACCCCAATGTTCATAGCAGCAATGTCTGCAATAGCCAAACTGTGGAAAGAGCCAAGATGCCCTTCAACAGATGAATGGATATTCTGTAAAAATTTTAGAGTAAGTATATTGAATTGCTCAAACTGTCCAAATGGGATTTTTATTGGGATTTTACAGAATTTATAGATTAATTGGAGAGAGGCAGGGTGGCGAGTCCTCCCACATCCTCATTCATCTTAGGTGTCTGGCCTGTTTGGTAGCTAGAGCAAGTCAGCTTACTCTTACTACCTGCCTTGGTAGCTTTTGACCTGGCAAATGATTCTCCCCTTTACTCCTCTTGGGCGAGACCACCTGAAACATCTGCAGTGGTTGCTCACTGTCTTACCTCAGAGCCAAACCAACTCTCCAGCACTCTGGCATCTAATCACAGGAAATGTGGTCACCTTCGCTGTTCCATAGGGCATCATACTGGTCCACAGAGGCCCATCAGCTGGCCACAGAGGCAATGAGGAGTGGTCCCTGACACCATGTGGAAAACAACTGGGAGCCAGAGTTCACAAACCTGGAGCATTACAGGAGAGAGACAGAATAGGAAACAGTGTCATGGAGACACATTTGGGCTTGAGATAAGTGTGGAAACCTTCATCTCAACCAGCAATTCCCAAACCGAGGTCAATGTCCCCAGGGGGTAATGAGAACATTTCAGCGAGGATCCAGAGGACCCGGTCCTCCAGATGTCAGTTAGCTACTTGATGTGGTGGGCTGTTACAGGCTAGCTCCTTGGTGCTACTGCTGTTATGTATGGTGACAGGAAGGAGGATATTGAAGGCACTGGCAAGACTGCCATGTGAAATCTATGGACATCCAGGACTCCAGATGGTTGTATAGAAGAACGATGTCCAAAGTTCCTTCGAACAGGCCGAAGAGTGATCCTTCTGGGTGCAAAGTCAGGACTGTGAGATGTTGCATATTAAGAGCTGACTGTTGACCTAGCCTAACCCTCTTGGGTAGGTGGAAAGATGGACAGCACGGGCCTCCTCTGGTGGCTCCTTTGTCTCCGTCATGTCCAGGGTCACATTCTGTCATAGCCCTCAGCCCTGGGGTCCAGAATGACATGGGGGACATGGAAGAGCTTCACCATAGGTCTAAAGAGGCTCTCCCACAATCCTCTATCACAAGCATGTCACTCTGGGGAGCACGGCAGCATCTCTTGGAGGAGCATCCTTCAACCTCTCTCTGGCCACAGAACATTCTGGGAACTACTCCTGTGAGTTGGCAGTGGCCCCAGGACCCAGTGCCATGAGGCAGTTATTGGAGGATCAAGAGGATGTGACCACTGGTTGACCTGTGGGGAGTGGCGGTGGGGAGGTGATGGCTCTTCTGGGCCACATCCACTGCAGCAATGAAAGCCAAGGTTCTCAGGTCCATCCCAGCACCTGGTGTGGGACCCTGACATCCATGCTGAGCCCAGTCCTGGGGCAGGACACGTATGATGTTGGGCAATCATTGCTGATCCGGGGAAGACTGACAAATCCCAAGAATGGAAAGACCTGAGACAGAGAGGGAGATCAGAAAGGCAAGAGGCTAGTAAGTGTCTGGTAAAAATAACCTGGAAGCAAATGTGGTTTAGCCTTATTTAGGTGGAGACGCCACTTAAACAGATAGACTGACAACTTAGCCCTGTGTTGGTCAGCCTTAAAACCTGAACAACAGTTCAGACCTGCATCTCTGCCCCTTCCTTCCCTGCATCTTCCAAGCAGAGCTACCATTAGAGTTAGAAGTGTTTGTGACTCTGGAAGGCATGGGTCGGGCATTGTGGCAGAGACAATGAAGGGGACAGTGTCCTAGGACTTTTGTCCTAGCTCTGGAAGGGGCAGAAGCCCAATAACCCTATAGAGCAGCTACTCCTACCAGTGGGCCCAGCGTTCCTCCAGCTGGAGCCTCTCTCTAAAGGACAGCGTATCATAGTGAGAACTTCTCTGCCTGTCAGGGGTTGGGTGAGAATATGTTCCAGCAACCCACCTCTGCCATGGCTCAAATTCCCTTCGTGACTAAGCGACACTCCTGTTTGCTGCAGAGGAGCGCCCTGCACACCAGTTCACTGTCTCCAGAAATTCGGTGCTACTAGGCCCTGTGGAGAATGCAGATCCCCCACCCTATTCCTGTGCTGGCCACTACAGCCTGTAGCAAGGGAGTAGGGAAATTCCCGCTGAGACAATCCATCCACAAGGTCTGTGGTCACTAGTCAGCCCAACACTGACACCATCTGAATAAAAACAGGAACAAACCATAGCAGCCAATGGGCTGAGCTCAGAGCGGTCTGGCTGGTGATCACTCATGAGCCCTGGCCATTAGCCCTCCGCCCAGACAGTTGGGCTGTTCTAGAGGGATGAATGCCATGGCTTGGACAATGGGAAGGCGTGGGGTGGTTAATCATGAGTGGACCCTTACAGGATCAGGATGTGTGGGGGACATTTGAGTTTGCCTGGGAGAGCCTCAGGTGGTCCTCACTGTCTTCCATGTCCTGGTTCATAAGGCACTGGCACCACTGGCAATCAGGGCCCTAGCTTGGGAACGAGCCCTAGCAACTGACCCTTTAGTAGATACAACAGATTGGATGCCTAGAAAGAGTGGTTATCATGGTACCTGGGTGGGGTGACTTATTGTTAAGGCTGCCACCCGCCCTTGAAATAAGATGACCTGGTTAATGTGGTAAGAGCATGTTCTGTGTGTTCTAAACAGCACCCAAGGCAACTGCCAGAGGAGTCTGGGCCATCCACCAGAGTTCCCAAACTGTGAGGAATTGGCAAATTGATTATATCAGCCCCCTCCCTCTGAATGAGTGTTGTAAATATGCCTTGGTTTGTGAGGACAACAGTTCTGGCCTCACCCAAGCTTTCCCATCTCCATGCCACCATCATCAGGGGATTAGAGAGCTGAGCACCACGTATGGATGCCCTTGTCCAATAGACAGAGATGGGGGTGCATTTCAAAGGTCATGATGTGCAAGCCCGGGCAAACGAACTTGACTCTGAATGGAGGATCCATCTCACCTATAATCCACAAGCAGCAGGATTAATGGAAAGGAAGAATGGAATATTAATGCAGCAGATTAAATTACCAACAGGTAAAACCACCTTGGCGGGATGGACTACAGTACTGTCCAGGCTTTGATACATTTGAATGATCAACCAGAAGGACCGGCTGCCCCCCATGCCAGACTGGGGACCCCTGCTGAGGCACCCAACACCATAAAGGTGTGGAAAGCACAGGAAACAGCCGTTACCCCCACTCCCACCTATGGATCAGTGTGCCATGCTGGTGAGAATACCAAGCCTCATCACACCTGGAAAAGGAGTCGCCTACTGAAATTTACAGCCAGACATCCTGCTGGGATGGGTGAGTTACTGCCCACTCTTGGGTGAGGGGGAACCACTCAGTCTTCTTGGGATCCCATTGTCCTGTTGCAAGCCAGACCTGTTGAAATGTACCATACCTAGAATGGAGCATGCACCATTGGAAGAGAGGAGAAGGTGGGGGTCTTGGTCTGGCATATCCTACACCCAGTCCTCCTCATGCCTGACAGTGCTACCTCTTCTAGGCAACATGCATGGTATATACAACCAGATCAAGTTCCTAAAACTGCCAACCTCCCTCTCCTCAAGGCCAGTAGTGGGGGAGTGTTCTGTTTACCACTGATTCGATCATTTGTCCACCATCTTTGTTCCCTCCATTGACCTGGAGAACATTATAGAACACATAGAAGCCCTTCTTAAATTCACCCAGCAAGCCTTAAATGATAACCAACAAACCCTGTCCTTACTGAACACTGAAATGACTCTAATGAGAAAGGCTGTCTTCCAGAATAAGATGCCCTTGGACAATATTACTGCTTTGCAGGGAGGCACCTTTGCCATCATCCAAGCAGAATGTTGTGTCTTTATACCTGATGAGTGAGCTAATGTTTCATATTTATTGAATGGCATGAGGATACAAATGAACACCCTGAGTGACCCAACCCCCAGCCTAGGGGACACGACAAATCAGTAGTTCAGATCATGGGGCTCTTGGTGGAGAAAGTTGTCACTGATTTTGGCAATTGTCTTCATCAGCATTTTCTCTTGTGTATGTTTGTGTTGTTGCTGAGGCATCTGCCTCCAGTGGAACCAGGGAGCCACCAAAGGTGCCACCTCCAGGCCAGTGAAACCCCCTGCTGACGGCTCAGGGCACCTTGCAGAAGGAGGGGTGGTGTGAGATTAAAAACGCTGGTCACTTATTGAAGAGACTGTCTTTTTTCCATTGCATGCTTTTTCCTGCTTTGTCAAAGATTATTTGACCCTAGAGTTGAGGGTCCATATCTGGGCTCTCTATTCTGTTCCATTGGTCTAGATGTCTGTTTTTGTGCCAGTACCGTGCTGTCTTGGTGATCACAGCTTTGTAATATAGCTTGAAATCGGGCAACGTGATGCCCCCAGCTTTGTTTTTCTTTTTCAACATTTCCCTGGTGATTCGGGGTCTTTTCTGATTCCATACAAATTTTAGGATTGTTTGTTCCAGCACTTTGAAAAATGTCATTGGAATTTTGATCAGGATGGCATTGAAGGTATAGATTGCTCTGGGTAGCATAGACATTTTAACAATGTTTATTCTTCCGATCCATGAGCATGGAATATTTTTCCATCTTTTTGTGTCTTCTTCAATTTCTTTCATGAATGTTCTGTAGTCCCTAGAGTATAGATCCTTTATCTCTTTGGTTAGGTTTATTCCGAGGTACCTTATGGTTTTTGGTGCTATTGTAAATGGAATCGTTTCTCTAATTTCTCTTTGTACAGTTGCATTGTTAGTGTATAAGAACGTAACTGATTTCTGTGCATTGATTTTGTATCCTGCCACATTACTGAATTGCTGTATGAGTTCTAGTAATTTGGGGGTGGAGTCTTTTGGGTTTTCCACATAAAGTATCATGTCGTCTGCGAAAAGAGAGAGTTTGACTTCTTCTTTGCCAATTTGAATACCTTTTATTTCTTTTTGTTGTCTGATTGCTGTTGCTAGGACTTCTAGTGCTATGTTGAACAATAGGGGCGGGAGTGGGCATCCTTGACGTGTTCTTGATCTTAAGGGAAAGGCTCTCAGCTTTTCCCCATTGAGGATGATATTCGCTGTGGGTTTTTCATAGATGGATTTTATGAACTTGAGGAATGTTCCCTCTATCCCTATACTCTGAAGAGTTTTAATCATGAAAGGACGTTATATTTTATCAAATGCTTTTTCTGCATCGAGAGGACCATATGGTTCTTCTCCCTCCTCTTATTAATGTGTTCTATCACATTGATTGATTTGTGAATGTTGAACCACCCTTGCATTCAGGGGATAAATCCCACTTGGTCGTGGTGGATGATCCTTTTAATGTATTGTTGGATCCTTTTACCTAGGATTTTTTTGAGGATTTTGGAATCCATATCCATCAGGGATATCAGTCCGAAATTCTCCTTTTTGATGGGGTCTTTGCCTGGTTTGGGGATTAAGGTAATGCTGGCCTCATAGAATGAGTTTGGGAGTTTTCCTTCTGTTTCTACTTTTTGAAACAGCTTCAGTAGAATAGGTATTATTTCTTCTTTGAATGTTTGGTAGAATTCCCCGAGAAATCCATCAGGCCCTGGACTCTTGTTTTTTGGGAGGTTTTTGATCACTGCTTCAATCTCATTACTGCTTATTGGCCTATTCAGGTTGTCTATTTCTTCCTGTTTCAGTCTTGGCAGCTTATAGGTTTCCAGGAAGGCCTCCATTTCATCCAGATTGCTCAGTTTATTGGCATATAGTTGTTGATAATAATTTCTAATAATTGTTTCTATTTCCTTGGTGTTAGACGTGATCTCTCTCCCTTCATTCATAATTTTATTAATTTGGGTCCTTTCTTTTTTGGATAAGTCTGGCCAGTGGTTTATCGATCTTATTAATTCTTTCAAAGAACCAACTTCTAGTTTCATTGATCTGATCTACTGTGTTTCTGGTTTCTAATTCATTGATTTCTGCTCTAATTTTAATTATTCCTCTCTAATGTGTGGCTTAGGCATTGTTTGTTGCTCTTTCTCTAGTTCTTTAAGGTGTAGAGTTACTTGGTGAATTTGAGATTTTTCTAATTGTTTGAGTGAGGCTTGGATGGCTATGTATTTCCCCCTTGCTGCCTTTGCAGTATCCCATGGGTTTTGGACCGATGTGTTTTCATTCTCATTGATTTCCATGAATTGTTTAAGTTCTTCTTTGATTTCCTGGTTGACCCAAACATTCTTGAGCAGAGTGGTCTTTAGCTTCCAAGTGTTTGAATATCTGCCAATTTTTTTCTTGTGATTGAGTTCCAGTTTTAAAGCATTATAGTCTGAGAATACACAGGGAATAATCTCAATTTTTGGTATTGGTTGAGACCTGATTTGTGACCCAGTATGTGGTCTGTTCTGGAGAAAGTTCCATGTGCGCTCGAGAAGAATGAGTATTCTGTTATTTTAGGGTGGAATGTTCTGTAAATATCTATGAGGTCCATCTGGTCCAGTGTATCATTAAAAGCTCTTGTTTCCTTCTTGATTTTCTGCTTAGATGATCTGTCCACTGCTGAGAGTGGAGTATTGAGGTCTCCTACAATTAACGTATTGTTATCAATATGACTTTTTATTTTGGTTAACAGTTGGCTTATGTAGATGGCTGCTGGGAAAATTGGACAGCCACATGCAGAAGAATGAAACTTGACCATTCTCTAACACCATTCACAAAGATAAACTCAGAATGGATGAAAGACCTCAATGTGAGACAGGAATCCATCAAAATCCTAGAGGAGAACATAGGCAGTAACCTCTTTGACATCGCCCACAGCAACTTCTTTCAAGATACATCTCCATGAAAATATTTGCAAATGACATATCAGATAAAGGGCTAGTATCCAAAATCTATAAAGAACTTATCAAACTCAACACCCAAAGAGCAAATAATCCAATCAAGAAATGGGCAGAAGACATGAACAGACATTTTTCCAAAGAAGACATCCAAATGGCCAACAGACACATGAGAAAGTGCTCAACATCGCTTGGCATCACGGAAATCCAAATCAAAACCTCAATGAGATACCACCTCACACCAGTCAGAATGGCTAAAATTAACAAGTCAGGAAATGACAGATGTTGGCAGGGATACGGAGAAAGGGGAACCCTCCTACACTGTTGGTGGGAATGCAAGCTGGTGCAACCACTCTGGAAAACAGTATGGAGGTTCCTCAAAGAGTTGAAAATAGAGCTACCATACGATCCAGCAATTGCACTACTGGCTATTTACCACAAAGATACAAATGTAGGGATCCGACGGGGTATGTGCACCCCGATGTTTATATGTCCACAGTAGCCAAACTGTGGAAAGAGCCAAGATGTCCATCGACAGATGAATAGATAAAGAAAAGGTGGTATATATACACAATGGAATATTATGCAGCCATCAAAAGGAATGAGATCTTGCCATTTGCAATGACGTGGATGGAACTGGAGGATGTTATGCTGAGTGAAATAAGTCAATCAAAGAAAGACATGTATCATATGACCTCACTGATATGAGGAATTCTTAATCTCAGGAAACAAACTGAGGGTTGCTGGAGTGGGGGTGGGGTGGGAGGGATGGGGCGGCTGGGAGATAGACATTGGGGAGGGTATGTGCTATGGTGAGTGCTGTGAATTGTGCAAGACTGTTGAATCACAGATCTGTACCTCTGAAACAAATAATGCAATATATGTTAAGAAAAAAAAAGAAGAAGATAGCAGGAGGGGAAGAATGAAGGGGAGTAAATCGGAGGGGGAGACGAACCATGAGAGACGATGGACTCTGAAAAACAAACTGGGGGTTCTACAGGGGAGGGGTTTGGGGGGATGGGCTAGCCTGGTGATGGGTATTAAAGAGGGCACGTTCTGCGTGGAGCACTGGGTGTTATGCACAAACAATGAATCATGGAACACTACATCAAAAACTAATGATGTAATGTATGGTGATTAACATAACAATAAAAAATTTAAAGAAAAAAGAGTACCATTAAGAGAGGGTGTGTGGTAGAGAACTTCCAGCCCCATCTCCTCTCCCCTGGCAGATCTCTGGGCACTCTTTCCCTGTGGTATGTAAGCTGTAAGCTGGGTCAATTGTAGGGCTCCCTGTGTGTGTTTCCCATATATTAAGGATCATTGTCCTTTGTTGCCTGATACCCAGTGTCTCAAAGAGTGTTTTAAGTAGAAGGATAATAATGGTCCCTGTATTCCATCTTGACTAGAGGTGAAAGTACTGTAAACTTAAATTTTCACATGAAGAAAAATCTAAATCAAGTAGAATAGTGCCCATGATCATTTAAATCCAAGATCCAGACACAATAAAGAATTTTTTAAGATATGACAAAAAGAAGAGAAATGACTGAAAAATGGGGAACTCTAAACACATTTGTTCTCCTGTGCTACAAAACTTCATTAAAGAGTGCTTTAAGAAAAAAAAAAAGATACATCTCCAAAAGCTAGTGAAACAAAAGCAAAAATGAACTTTTGGGACTTCATCAAGATAAAAAGCTTCTGCACAGCAAAGGAAACAGTCAACAAAACAAAGAGGCAACCCATAGAATGGGAGAAGATATTTGCAATGACACTACAGATAGAGGGCTGGTATTCAAGATCTATAAAGAACTTCTCAAACTCAACACCCAAAAAACAAATAATCAAGTCAAAAAGTGGGCAGAAGATATGAAAAGACACTTCTCTGAAGAAGACATACAAATGGCTAACAGACACCTGAAAAAATGTTCATCATCATTAGCCATCAGGGAAATACAAATCAAAACCACATTAAGATACCACCTTACACAAGTTAGAATGGCAAAAATGGACAGGGAAAGAAACAACAAATGTTGGAGAGGTTGTGGAGAAAGTGGAACCCTCTTAACACTGTTGGTAGGAATGCAATTTGGTCCAGCCACTTTGGAAAACAGTGTGGAGGTTCCTCAAAAATTTAAAAATAGAGCTACCCTATGACCCAGCAGTTGCACTTCTGGGTATTTACCCCAAAGACACAAATGTAGTGAAAAGAAGGGCCACATGCACCCCAATGTTCATAGCAGCAAGGTCCACAATAGCCAAACTGTGGAAAGGGCCGAGATGCCCTTCAACAGATGAATGGATCAAGAAGATGTGGTCCATATACACAATGGAATATTACTCAGCCATCAGAAAGGATGAATACCCAACTTTTACATCAACATGGATGGGACTGGAGGAGATGATGCTAAGTGAAATAAGTCAAGCAGAGAAAGCCAATTATCATATGGTTTCACTTATTTGTGGAACATAAGGAATAGCAGGGAGGACATCAGGAGAAGGAAGGGAAAAATGAAGGGGGGGATTTGGAGGGAGAGATGAACCATGAGAGACGATGGACTCTGAGAAACAAACAGGGTTTTAGAGGGGAGGCGGGTGGGGGATGGGTTAGCCCGGTGATGGGTATTAAGGAGGGCACGTACTGCATGGAGCACTGGGTGTTATATGAAAACAATGGATTGTGGATCACTACATGAAAAACTAATGATGTATTGTATGGTGACTAACATAACACAAAAAAATTAAAAAATAAAAACGCTGGTCACGAGGGGTAGAGCGTTGGGGAATGGCATCACACAGCTGTGACGCTGGTTAACTCGTCAGCAGGGCCAGGCGATCAAGGCTCCTCATCCCCTCCTCTGTCCGGGGAATGTGGGTTCTGCTTGCCTTTCCCGCTCCCAGAGGCTGCCCCGAGGATACAGCCTTGGGATAGGGACGTCGCACTGAGACCATCTGCTGGTATATGTGACTGAACCCTGTTAGGACCTCCATATGAACTTCTAAGATGCTGCTGGGCAGGTGCAGGGATCCCCTCATCTTCTAGATGCCCAGGACAAGCCCCATAAGTAAGTTTTCTTTGCTTATTAAACCTGCCACCTGCCAACATGGAGTGGCTGCCTCTTTCTCGTGTCTCTCCCAGCCCTCAGAGTTTGGGGCCCGTTTCAGATTACACACGAGAAGCTCCCCAGGAGGTTGCAAATCAACAGCAGCGACACTCTTTGTCACGGGTTGTTTGATCCTGACCCACGAGCCACAGGCCACTGACACATAATTTCCACCCTTGTGGCTCAGAGCTCCCGCTCATTCCAGAGCACATGCAGCCCCTTTGCCGAGTCACCTGGTGGGGGACATTCAAGACAGGAGTTCAGCATAGTGATTCAGACAGACTTGAGGTCAAATTCGACTCCACCAGGTGTGTACCTTTAGGACAGTTACCTGATCCTATGGGGCCCTGCGGCTCCTTCTTCCGTGACGTGGGCAGGTTAGCTCATATCTTGTTAAAGGGGGCTGGGAGAGATTGTGAAGAGGGAAAGTGACCCTACGGAGCATCAGTGTTCCCTCTTTTCTATGGATTACTGACTCTCCTAGATCCGCTGGAGTAAAGATTACATCATATCCTTGTTACACAATCCACGCCTGTCACCCATTCCTCCTGATGGCTTCAAGGGGCTTCGCTGCAGCCTGGGAGACAATAGAAGGACATGTCCTGCATCTCACACAGGTCCTGCCCCAGCCATGAACCTTCCAAAGGCAGGGCTTAAGCCAAGCCAGAAAGTCTGCATCTCGTGGGCCCCAGTGACCCCTGCACATCCTGCCGTGGCTGGGCCCTTGCTGCCTGTGGGGGGTCCAGACCCACAGTCGGCTTCCCCTAGCCTTTGGTGGACGCCTCTCTCCTAGGACTGCTGGTTCTCAATCCTGGCTGCACACCGGAATCAGAAGGAACCTGAGAAAGTGCAGGTGCCTAGGTCCTACTTTCAAACTCTCTAGGATTCTGGGGTGATGCCTGGAAATCAAGATTTTTAAATTCAAATTATTCCCCAGGTAATTCTAATATTCAGACAAATTGAAACTACCCCAGGGAGATCCTACAGGTCCCGACATTGACTCCTGACCCTGAGAAGGGACCATGGCCTCATTCATTACGATCAACCTGTGTATCGCTGGTACTCTGATTTTCTCCGGACCCAGAGGAAAGAGAGATGGGTAAATCCTACTGGGTCTTGGATTCCTTTGCTAGGATTGCCGTAACCCAGCCACAGCCTGGGGGCTTCAACAACAGAAGTGTGTTTTCTCTCGGTTCTGGAAGCCCGAGATCCAGGTGTGGGCAGGTTGGCCTCTGTCTGCGGCCTTGTCCTTGACCTGCACACGGTGTCTTCTTTCAGGCGGCATGGCCGTAACGCCCAGTGCCTGCTGCCTCCAGGTACACACCTGCCTTCTCCCCGTGCAGAAGGTCAAGGCAGTCATCACACGCCGATTCGTGTCCCTCCTAACTCTGCAAGCAACAGACACGCAAAGGGAAAGCGATGTTCTCAGGCTCACCTTCTGCTGGAATGTTCGGAGCGACCCATCCACAGCCAGCCTTTTGGCGCTGTTGTTATTGAACTTCGATGATACACTATGAGTGGCCTGAGGGATAGACGGTCAGAGACGAGTCAGCCGAGATCTTCACTCTGGGGGAGCTTCACCACCTGGGGTGACACACATACACGCAGGAATCCTCCTAAACCCCGTGTTCTGATGGACGTGTGACTTATTGTGACAGATGGCAGATGGTACTGAAATTATAAAATTACCGGAAATCATTCCCTCGGCGGCTTCCTGTGTGCCCATGCTGGGACGGGCAACCCTAGCCCCACCAGCATGACTACATCCATACATCAGGGTCTGAGACAGTGGGCCAAGGCTCACACTATGGCCCGTCTCCCCCACTGGTCACTGCTCCTCAAAGGGGACATTTAAACCGAGCAGAATAAGGAACAGTTCAGTAGATGGGAAATCAGGAAGAAGGTGGTACCCCTTGGGACGGGCAGGAGAAGAAACCACGGGGATATGAAAAGTCAAAATGTTTTTAGAGAGTGTTTTGGATGGAACTGTGTGTCCCCAAATTCATACGTTGAAGCCGTAACCCCCAGCATGACTGTGTTTGGAGACAGGATCTTTAAGGAGGTGATTCAGGTTAAGTCCTGGCCATTAGGACTGGAGTCCTTAGAAGAAGAGGAACAGGCATGAGGAATGTGCTCACACAGAGGGGCGGCTATGTGAGGTCATGAGCGGAGGTGGCTGTCTGCAGGCCAGGAAGAGAGACCTCCCCAGAAACTATCCTGCCGGCACCTTGATCATGGACTTCCAGCCCCCAGGGTGGTGGTCTGCATGGCAGCCCAAGCCAACCAACGCACAGACAGCACGTGAACTGATAGAGAGGCTGGGAAGAAAGTTGGGACCTGACCACAAGGGACACCGTGTGGGCTCTGGTAAGAGCTGTGTGGTGACAGGAAGCCATGGAGGCAGGTGAGGGGCTGAGGGACGCACGCATGCCCTGCTGGTGGCTGTATGGACGAGAGTCTGAGGAGCAGACAAACTGATGAGGAGGTTGGGGCCTTGGGAGAGGCACCTTCCCAGGCCTGGGCCAGCACTGCGGAGTCCACACGCCCCGGCCGGCCATCATACCCTCACCCGAGGGTCACCACCAGCGCAGTGCAAGGGGGAGATGCACTGGTTTGGTTTACTAAGCGGTCAGGCATCTAAACTCAGTGCAGCTTTGGGACGGGTCGGCAAACAGTGGACACCACGGTGCCCTTTCATCGTGGAGGACAGCCAGGAGCCCAGCATCCTGTACTTCCCCAAAGCAACTGACCCATCTGGTGTGTGAGGCGTCCTGGGGAGAAGAGATCCCCTCTGAGAAGTTCGTGTCCAAACTTCATGACTGAAAGGGAGACGCAGGTACCTTTTCTGTAACTGTCAGCACCCAGAAAGACCATCATCCTATCCCACTCTTGTCCACACAAACATCACGGCAGAGCTTTGTGCTGCCTCCTGAGCACGATTCGGAGAGCAGAATGGTTTCCAAGTCAGATTGGGTTCGGATCAACAGGAGCTCTGGAAACTGCAGCCGGAGCTGCGATTCGCCCGTGCAAGCTGGGCGTCATTCAGAAGCCGACTGCCAGTGCCACCCTAAGCTGGCTCTGAGAGCCAGGGCCCAGAGGCCCCCCATTATGTTGCCGTCCTTCTCCAGCAGGTCACTGTTGAGGGTTCCTGGGGTCACAAGAGCCAGCGACTCACATCTGACCAACTGAAGTCACAGCAATAGAGCAGCACCCCATGCAAGTGTAATTGCATTTTGACAGAGAAATAACAAGGGGATCCCAGACCTGCTAGCAGGTCCAAAAGGAAGTTTTCATGGAACCTGAATATTGAAGCTGGAAGGAAGTTTGGAGATAAACTTGGTCAAGGATCCCCACCTTTGTGGGTAGACAGTGCTCACCCTGAAAGCAGGATGAGGGACCACATAGGGGACAAAAAGATGTACAGGGGGCTTGGAAGATAGTGACCCTCCCCATGATGGACCCTTTGAACTGGCAGGTGCATCCGAGGGTCCCCTCATGGCGGCTGCCAGCCTGCAACACCACCGTCAAGGGCCCTTGGTCAAGTCTGACCCCTTCCTTGCCTTATGAAGAGAACTGAGGGCCAGGGGGATGAAGTCCTACTTGCCCAAGATCACCTGCTTGCTGGGGACAGAGCTGGCACTAGCTTCGGTAACATCCCATATTTCTCTCTAGCATTTAGAATCCTTGCGACTATTTAATTATGTATGTCTTTACTGTCTGGATTGCAAGCTCTCTCCAGGTGCTGCAACGTCTGTCTTCATCACACCCTCCCCAGCCCCTGGCAGAGTCCCCACTCGATAAATATCTGTTGCCCGACTCACTAGAGTGTGAGCTTCATGAGAACAGGAGTAACAGCCAGCATTTAATAAGAGCTGATGGGTGCCAGGACGTTCAAAACACTTTTCTGCATGCGTTGTTTAAGCCTCAGACCCCCGAGTCGCTTTCCCCATCATCTTCGCCCGCTTGGAGAAGACCTCGCAGCCCAGAGGGATTAAGTAAATTGCCAGGATCACACAGGAAGCGGCGGCCCTGGGTCTCTGCGTATCCCACTGCCTGCTTCCCCACACCCTGCCTCCTCACCCGTCTCCTCGGGACCCCGGCCTGGAGGGTGCTGACACGGGGACGGCACGCCGCCCGCGTGAGGGAACAAGTGTCACGCCAGCTGCGGGGAGCGCACGGCCGCGGCTCCATACAGGCGCGCGTCGTCCCGGCCTGAGCAAGGCACCCCGTCCCTCTGGCTGAGAGGAGGGCCTGGTGGGCTCTTCCCTCTTCCAGCGGAGCCCCTGAGCCCCCGGGAGACAGAGCCCAGTCTGTGGGGAGAGAGTGCCCCCTGCTGACACGGACAGGCGCTTGCGGAGCGGACCCCTCGGGGTTGCAGGGACCGCTGAGAAGGGGTCGGCCAGCGCCGCCCGCCGGACGCTTCTCCCCTGCGGCTGCGCGCAGCGCAGACCAAGTCTCAGGCCGAGCCCGGTGAGAACAGAGGGCGCAGAGCCGTGAGCACCTGTACCCTGTGGCTCGTCCAGCTCAGGTGGCCCCGGGCCTCGCAGTCCCCGCCGGCTCCTTCCCTCCTCCCGTCCGCGTAGAAAGGCCCCGCACAGACTGCATCACCTGGTGTTGAGGCTCGTTGTCCTCAGAAACGACGGCCTGCTGGCCAGAGGGGCTGCGGGGTCTGCCGCGAAAGGAGGCTCACGGGCAGCTGCCGAACGTGCATCGTATGCCGCGGGCGTGCGCAGGGCTCCCGGCGGCCCGCGCACTGGCTGGGGTTGGAGGAGACCTGTGACAGCCACGAGGTGCGCTGCCAGATCTCCCCTCAGGACGCCCCGCACCGGAGAGTGCAGTTAGTGGACAGCCTCCCGCGGCAGCCCCTCCAGGACCCCTTGTAGCGCGGAGCCCGTGCACCCACCCCAGGCAGCCACAGCCGGCGAGCACAGCAGGGGCGCTGCCGGTCCTGGAGGGGACACTAAGGAGCCGTGGCCGCAGCACTGCACATCAGGACGCCCAAAGACGTTGCCTTTCTGTGTGCCAGGTTCTTGTACAGAGCAACAGCGTTTGCCACCCGGGCTGACGCAGCAGGTGGTCTGTGACGCCAGGCGAAGGTTGCTGTTACTATTTATGCTCCGTCGTGTAAAGCAACGGGGGGATTTTAGTCCCTCGAATTCCCAAAGGCGCGCACGGTGAGAAAAGCTGCACCAGTGTGTGTGAGCAGCACGAACTCTGCCTCCCAGGATAGAAGGTTCAGCAAGAAGGTCAGGGGCCTGCAAGGTATGTGTGTGTGTGTGATCTGCCAGGGAGAACCCACAGTCAGGAGGGCCCTGACAGGGCAGAGAAGAGCACAGGATTGCCCCATGGACGCAGGCAGAAGCGGGGAGCTGTGGAAAAGAGAGCAGGAAGGAAGGAGTTCTGGAGCCAGCACCTGGCAAAGGAGACACTGAAGGCCACCCTGGAAGGACATGCGCCTCCTGGTTGACATTGGAGATGCTTTAACTGCATTGTTCTAGCAGCCTTCTGTTTCTTGAAATGTGACTTAGTCCGGAGATTGGCTCGAACAGTAACATTCAGTCACATTTTGTGTGGTTCCCACCTCCCTTGTGCCCTGAGGGCTCATTCACCTGGTCCCGCAGTCACACCAGGTGTGCTGAGCTGTGGAGACCTAACTCAGTGACCAGTGTCACTAAGCTGAAACTGAGCCCGGTCTGCAAGGCACGATGATGTCCGTCCGACTAGTTATGTGCACAGCTGTGTCTGGGCTTCCTGCCATTACACAAGGGTGTTTCACACGCTTCAGCGTAAACAAACATGGAGCACCTGCTACGTGCCTGGTGCTGGGTGCTCAATGCCACGTTCCTCGTTTAGGCCTCAGATCAGTGGACCGTGGCTTGGACTCCAAGCCCATCAGGTGCCACTCAAACAGAATCCTGCTAAAAGGGAAAGTTAACTGAGTCAAGATCATTCAAGGGTCCTTTCCAGGACACTTGTGCCCTGGTTCTAGCCTTCTGGCTGCCTTCTGGCTGAATGAGGTTTCTGAAAAAGTGTTCTAAGGGAATGGTCTGCTGTTATGATGCCTTGCTTACTTAAAACCAATGAGTTACTACGTAACAATATAAGATGGATGTTCAGTGTAACATTGTCCATAATAGGGAAGAACCAGAAACAGTGAAATATCCACTAGGGGACTCATAAAATACTTCACCAGGCATCAATACCGTAACATAACCAACCCCTCCTAAATATTTGTGCTGCTTGGGATAAAGAGGCTTATCCTGCTACAGGATAAGGAACACTGGCACATTCAAGTTCCCCAGCCTTTCCTAAGACACTCAACAGCAATAAAGAGATGCAAAATCTCGGGCGCCTGGGTGGCTCAGTCGTTAAGTGTCTGCCTTCGGCTCAGGTCATGATCCCAGGGTCCTGGGATCGAGTCCCACATCGGGCTCCCTGCTCAGCAGGAAGCCTGCTTCTCCCTCTCCCACTCCCCCTGCTTGTGTTCCTGCTCTCGCTGTCTCTCTCTGTCCAATAAATAAATAAAATCTTTAAAAAAAAAAAAAGAAATGCAAAATCTTAAAAAGGAAGAAGCAACAGCACTGTTCGCTATACGAGACAGGTCTAAAAACACTGGTTTATGAAATGGTCACTCACACAAGAGAACAAAAAAAGAAACGTGTGAGGAAAAATAAAATGCATTTTAAAAAATAGTAGATCTGTATGTAATGACAAAGAAAGGTGCCCAAGATATAAGGTTTTGCCTAGTAAGAAAAGCAAATGGCAGAACAATATGTCTAGAATAATCCCATTTGCTTAATTAAATGATAGATGTAGTCTTTAAGTTTCAGCTTGAGCCCCAGCGCTGAAAACAGTAGGTGGTTAAGACCCTACATTCTAAGAGGAGGTGCCAACTTGGTTTGCTGAACTGAGGAGAAGATCGCAAAACCTGCCCTGTAGCCAGTCACACCTGCCCTGCAGCCACACCTGCCCAGCCACCGTCCATACCTGCCCTGCAGCCCACACCTGCCCTGTAGCCAGTCACACCTGCCCTGCCACCCACACATACCCTGCAGCCCACACCTGCCCTGTAGCCAGTCGCACCTGCCCTGCAGCCCACACCTGTCCAGACACAGTCAACACCTGCCCTGCAGCCCACACCTGCCCTGCAGCCCACATCTACCCAGCTGTAGCCACACCTGCCCTACAGCCCACACCTGCCTGGCCGCAGCCCAGATAGGAAGACCAGCACCGGATCAGGGGTTTGAGGTTACTCATATGAGCAGGCTCCTGTGATGCTTTTCTTTCCCCCAAAACAAGCCAACAAATGAAAGGTCCAAGAGGATAACTCACAAGGATTGGGGGCTCCCCAGGACAGGGAGCCTGGCTACTCACTCCCTAGCTGAACACTGGCTGAACGTGGCCCCTCGCAGGCTTGCCTGGGTGCACACGGACTGAACATGCCAGTGCCCCAGGAGAATGACTGCTCTCCGCTCCCTGCTGGCTGGGGCTGGATGAGGGGTGGGTGGAGAATCCAGGAGAGGGGCCGGCGAGTGGGGCCAGGATGTTTCCTCTGGTTTCCTAGGAGCCCAGTGGACGCTGTGGAAAGTCACCCTACTGGAACCAGTTTGATGAGCTCCTACCCAAGAAGGCTGCCGGCCAGGGCCAAGGGACTGCACCAGTACCTTGGGGGGCAGGAGTGGAGTAGGGGTCCCCAGAAATCAGCCAGCAGGAAACTGCACAGCGAGGGCCCCGCTATGACAGACCCCCAAGAACTTGCTGCCAGAGCCGAGGACGTATAGGTCAGCCTCAGCCAGAGACAATTGCAGAGTGAGAAGAACGTCACCCCTCTTCCTCTGTCCAGGGAGATGGAGGTTGAGGGGGGACGAATCACCCCTTGCTCACTACTGGCTTCTGAGCCACAGGTCAGGGCTCTACTGGGGGACAAGAGAAGCTTTGAACTGGATGTGACATTTAAGTTTAAGCTGAACTGGACAAGAGCATTTCTTCAATGCCTGGAAGTGGCCAGAAAGCTGTTGTGTCTGCCCAAGGCCCACACCTGCCCAGGCCTCGGGGGCAGGTCAGAGAGCCTGCAGAGCACGGTGGGTCAGTGGGTCGCAGTAGCAGAGGTGGGAGGAAGATGAGGTGGTGTCTTGTTTCAAGCTCAAGCCTGTTTCTAAACCAGCAGCTGCTCTTCTCTATGCACACGAGAGTTCTGGAGAGACACAACGGGAGAGTGGGTACCTCTGCACCTGGAGGCGTAAAGGGAGGGAGACCTGTTTTCACTCATCTTAAGTTATTCAAAGGTTTCATAACAGCCTTGTGTTACTCTCTAATTTAAAGAATTAATTTTCTAAAAATACAGACATGTTAACCAAAATGTCTAGCTCAGAATCCTATAGCCTCCCCACCAGCGAGCGAGTTTTAGAAGGATTTGCTCAACAGTGAGCTGGTAAACCACTGTCTGCAGAAGGTGATGTTCTGAGTAGCGTTTGCCAACTTCCATGGTGCAAACACTCCAGCCACAGTTGATTCCAAACTACCAATAGTTTAGCCAGTGGCTTGCCAAGTTCCTGGCTCTTCACCAAGCAGCTGCATCCAGCTCCAGCATACCACGGAGCACGGCGTGGGAGGCGGTGGCCAGCGTCCTTCCCTGGCAGCACATCCCCAGGCTCTGTGACCTGCCAGCTGAGTGCAGACAGCCCCCACCCGGGAGTAATGAGGGGTCACCAGTTCAAGAGCAAAATGCCAGGGCATTCTGGCAGGTCAGCCCCAGGACCCCAACAAGCTGCTTGTTTGAGCCAAGTGGAAGATTCTAGGAGGCCTGGGAGGGCACTCGCAGGCGGAGCCTGTGTCAGAAGAGACAGGAGCAGGGCAAACACAAACCCCAGACAGCAGGGACCCTGTGCAGCTGCAGAGCTCCCCCCGAGCAAGGATGGGGAAGATGTTGGGAAGTGGGCGTGTTGAGCATCCCACTTCAGCATGCCGCGGTCTGGTGGTCTGGTCATGATGGCAGCAGGAATGTCACGGCCCGCCATTGAATGAATGTTCAGTCAGGGCTGTGCGTTTACTATGTTCTCCATCACTGTACCCAGAGCGTCCACTTACTCCTCACCGTTGTACAAGATAAGGACTCTTATTATTCCCACTTTTCAGGAGAGGAAGCGGACACTTGGATTAAACTGCTTGCCCAAGGCTCTCAAGCTAGCTACCCTGCTGGTACTACTGAGATTCCACCTGCCGCTGATCCTGGAGCCAATCTGGGTTTCCCCGAGGCTGCACTAAGCCTCACCACACAGTGAGGCAGAGTGCCCGGACAGCGAACCGGGGTCCTCCAGCAGGTGTTGAAATCTGACATAAAGTGTCCAGATCTGATAGCCAACTACCTGTTCCCACTCAGGAAAGACTGCCCAGCTGGCTGCACCTTCTTGCTGGGCAGAGCAGAGCAAAGGCGCTGTCTAACTTTGCTGTGTGAGCTTTGGATACATCCTTCCATCCCTGCAGGCCTCAGTCTGTCACTTATAAAAATAGAGAATTAAAGTCAAATAATCTCAAAGAATGAAAGACCCATATGTTGATAGACCCATTCCTCTATGGGTGCAGACACCAGAGAGCCTGGGGAAATGAGTCCATTCTTTATGTGAATGTAACAGGCATTCTGCACATTTGTATCAGTGCACTGGGCACGATTCGGAAGGATGCTAAGGATACAGCTGTTTCGTACAAACAGTGGAGGTCGTCAGAAGTCAGAAATGGGAGACGAATCAGTTGAGGAATGAGCGATCCTGCACATATTTGGTGTGCCTGCAACGTCCAGGTTATGGCATGAGGTCGGGGGAGAGAGCCCGGGAGCCTGCTGTCAGAAGGGCGAGGCCACAGGACTCTGGCTGCCCTGGGTTGCAGCTGCGGCTCTGCGGAGATGTGGTCCTGGTGGGTCGGCTCCAAGCCTCCGGTTCCTTGTCTTAAGGTTTGTGTTGTCGCTGGAAATGGTCATATGACTGAGTTCTGGACCCTGAAATCGAAGGAGATGTCTTCGAGGGGTTTCCTGGAAAATCTTCTGCTTTCCCAACAGAAGTAACAGAAGCAGGGCTGGGTAGACGAGAGTGGCCGGTCACCCTACTCAGAGGTACCCTCAGCTCATAGATGGAATTGCTACGACCCAAGTAAGAAAGAGATTTGCCCACAATAACACAGGGACTGGCCCAGCCTGGACCACGGCCAGCCCCCTGGCTCCAAGTTCAGGGCTCCCTACAGGACCTGCGTCAGTCTGGTGGGTAAGACCTAGCTCATGAGGATGCTGAGGCATTCAGGGGAATGAAGCAAAGCCCATGTCTGTGAAGGTCACCGGAGCCAAGCTGGAGGGGCAAGACCACTCGTGGCTTCCGGAATGGGCTGGGGCACCGCACAGCCTTTTGTCGTCAGGTGCTGGGCTTCCTGGCGATGAGCAGCCGCTGAATTCGTGGTAACACAAGATAATAGTCGAGGGAGGTGAGGGGCAAGGAATCCGCTCTCTACTCTTCCCGGTTTCCGGTTCAGCACTTACTGAGAATTGACAAAGGGCTATGGTTTTCACTTCATTTTCAAAACCGCCCCATGAGATGGATGTGATTATATTTTCCCCACTTTACAGATGAAGAACCCCCTGCAGGTGCACGACGTGGCCAGTGCAGGCACTAGTCCCCGGATCTCGGCCATTACCTGTGCTTTCTCCCTGCTGTGCAGCTTCCCAGGGCCCCCCCCCGCCCCCAGCCCTCCTGCTCTCATGACCCTTCTTCTGGTTCGCATTCAGACTTCTGCTTCTCTTGCCTGGAGCCTGTGGTTCAGGAGGGCTGCAGTCAGCTGTAATGCGTCCCTCTTATCCTAAATGTGAGGTGACCTCACAGAAAGGTGCTCAGGCTGGGGTTTCCTGGAGTAAAGAAAGTGGGACCCCTTCTAAGCACTGACCTTAATACACTCTTTGCCTAGTAGGTTCTGAGCTTTCAGATACCCTTGAACCACACCCAGACTGATAGGCGGTTGTGTCTGGTTCATCCACACTAGCTTGTGGGCTGATAACCTCTCTAACCTCAGTTCCCTTGTGTGTCAAATAGGGGCGGGATTGCGTCCCACACAGGAGGCCATGTGACAGTGCCTAACAGAAACCAGCCCACAAGACTGTCCTCACTGCCAGGCAGCTCTTCCTGCAGGCTTCCCAGACACACCTGCCTACCTCGCCTCCCCAGGATGTGCGGGGAGGTCTCCGGTGCTCCTGGTGGAGTTCCTCACAGCTTGGGGAGCAGTCACTTTTCCCCACGTGCTATCAGTTGTCTCCTCAGAGCCAAGAGGACATGTCTGTGTGTCTGCCTCCCTTTATCTTTTGTGGCCGGGGACCGGTCCTATTAGCTGTGTGCCTGAAGGGGACAAGGTGAGGCATGAGTTAGGAAGGAGGGGGGCGAGACGCGGGAGTGGGAGGGACACAGAGCCGTAAATTCCAGTTAGGAAAGATGAGTAAGTTCTAGACATCTGCTGTACAACACAGCACCTACAATTAACAATACCGTATTGTGGACTTAGGCTTCTTTTCAAGTCAGCAGATCTCCTGTGAAGTGTTCTTCCTCAATATAAAGAAACAGAACAGGAGGGAAACACAGCCGTTGGCGGCTGGCTGGGCTGGCGGCTCTGGCCGGCAGGTGGCAGCGTGGCACCGCGGAGTCCCCGAGAGCCCCGCGCGCTGCGGCCAGCACCAAGGCTCTGGGCTCCCGGAAGGAGGGGCGGCGACAGGGAGTGTGGGGCAGGTTTGCAGGGGACAAGCTGTGACCAGGACTCAGGCGGGAGGGTCACCAGGGAGACTGTTAGGGGCAGGGCCTGGGCTCCAGGACGGGGTGCAGTGGGACCCAGTCCTAGTTCAGGCCCTCACTCTGTCCCCTCCGGTGTGGCGGACTTTGGGCGAGAGCCATCTCACCATGCCGGCCTGTGAGAGGAAGCGGCGAGAATCCACGCGGGCGGCCACACAACACAACACAGACGGGCGGCTTCAACGGCAGACGTTTGTTCCTCGCGGTTCTTCAAGTCCACGATCAGGGTGGACGGCTGGTGAGGGCTCCCTCCTTGCCGGTCCCCACTTGTCCTCTGTGTGCGGTGCAGGGGTGGTGCAGGGGCGGGAGGGGGAGGTCTGCTGTCTCTTCCTCTTCTGCAAAGGACACCAGTCCTGTCGGATTAGGACCCCACCCTTATGACCCTATTTAACCTTAATTACCTCCTTAAAGGCCCTGTCTCCAAATACAGTGACGTTGGTGGTTAGGGTTCCACCATGTGGACTTTGGGGGGACACAGCGCAGTCCACAGCAGAAGCTAGCAAGAATACTTTATGACATGGTCGTTGTGGGAATTGCATAAAAGTGAATATGATAACAAAGGACATGACTCTGTCTACTCTAGGGCCAAAGGCCTGTTTAAAATTCAAGTTCCCTGAAGCCCAGAGGGGTTTCAGGGAGAAAAGGGAGCCCTGTGTTTCACAATGATGGTGCGTCTGTCCTTTCTCCCCTACCAGCTCACCTGGGGCAGCCCCAGGCTTCCCCGCCTGAAGGTGAGCCTCTCAACACCCCACACCTTCTTTCCGAACATCACAGCAAGACTGCCCGAGACTAAGGCTCTAGGAAGGACATCGGGCGGGCAAAAGCCAACAGGCACAAGGTGGAAGGGGCACGTTTTCTCCTTTCTCTTCCCGCTGGAGATCTGTACAGGGTGAGAACTGCTGTATGTAAGCCTTCTTCATTGCCTATCTGGGCAAGAACTGGAATTGACACAAAGGAGGAGAGCTTCTTTAGACAGCCTCAGCCTCAGGAAGCAGACCTAGCCCCCTCAAGGCCAGGACACAGAGAACTACATTGGGAATCCCAGCATCTCCCCAGAAGGTTCCGGGCGGGGTAGATGGGGCTGCAGAAGGATCTTCAATAAGAGCAGATAGCTTGACTCTAGCTCTTGGACCCTCCACTTGCTTCCTCTCCAGTGAGTCTGCCCGAACACACCTCTCCATCCCAGCGTGAGCTCCTGTATCCACTTAGGGTGCCACTCAGGAGCTCAAGGAACTTCACAGATGCAGCCACATGCTTCCACTGTCTCTGGAGGCTAGGCAAGGTGTGCAGGGAGGACAGCAGTGGGGGGACACGGAGGAAGTCAACATCACAACCGCCTACGTTAGCATCCTCATTTTCACCATTGGCATCAATGGCCCACACTTTTTTAACCCCCTGGGGGGTGGGCTCGGAGCTAGCTATAGTGGGGGACACGTTCAGTTTGGCTGAGTCCTGCCCCCAGGAGACACCTCATCTAGCTGGGGAGACAGACTAATCAGCAGCATGTGTAATGTACTCAATGTGTGCCTGGTGCTTGGTAGGTTCTCCTGGGGGCAAACAGGGCTCAGGTACTCTGGGAGGGCTTCCTGCTGGAGGTGGGCTTTGAGTTGAAAACTGAACACAAAGTAGCAGTTAAAAGAGTAGAGACGGGCAATGCAGGCAGGAGGTGAGCCTTGCAGGCAGGAGCCATGAGCAAATGCATGGAGGGGCAAGGCATGCCTCCTTGGGGCCCAGTGGCCGTGGGGACCTAAGACCAGGCAGGAATTGGGGACAGTTGTGGGAGGGTCTTGAATGTCAGGTGGGGGTGTGTGGAAAGCTCCCAAAGCTGGGGTTTGTCTCCACTCTGGAGCTAAGACCTACCATTTTTTGGCTTGTCTCTGCACACTTACTTCCCCTCTGCACACTGTCCCCCCAAAGATTAGACCAGGGACTGACATCCTTCTGTACCCAACGTCAACCTGACTCAGAGCAGAAGCTCCTTCTTGCTGGGGCCTGGGCACCTGCCTGCTGCATCCCGAAGGCGCAGCCTGGACCTGCGTGAGGAGGTCAGCCCTCAGCCCCTCCCTTCCCCGGCCTTCACATCCCAGTTCCCCGGCTGCGCACTCATGCGAGATCATAAGTCACAGTGCCATAAACCACTCCGGAGTGTGTAATAAGTGAATTATTTACCAATGACCCTGCCTAAATGTTCAGAGGGATAAATGATTAAGCCGCAGATCTGTCAAAAAGTTCCCATAAATAAGTAATTCTGTGCTGCCTTAATGGGCTTTGTAAATTACTCCTTCATGCCAGTGCTGGATCACTCTCTGGGGTAAGTTCCTCACACCTGCTGATTTACTGCCGCGGTCTGAAGAGGATGGGACAAACCCTGCCTGCCAGCCGGGTAGACTCCCCAGGTGCCAGGTTCCTAGAATAGCTCACCCTGCTGTGTCACCTCCCAAGAATGTGAGGTCAGAGGTGGACTGGCCTTCTTGGTCACCTGGAGGTGTGTCCTGCGGGGTAACTGTGGTGCCCAGGGTCCTCTCCTCCAGGTCTTGGCTCAGTGAACATGCTCTTAGCACCTCCTGTGCCTTGGGCTCTGTGCTAAATGCTGGGAAGCCAGAGACCAGAAGTGCGCCCCTGGGAGCTCAGTCTGATGACAGAGATGAGCATGAACGTACCGTGTGGTCAGCGTCTCTCTGCAGTACTAGGGGAACATCTAGTCAGCGAAGAAACTGGGGAACACGGCCAGGCACTGGGTTTCTGAGTCTTCACTGTGCTGGGGGGCCTGGTTCCCCCTCAGTCAAGACAGGCTGAGCTGTGTTGCTGGGAAAACAGCCCCAAAAGGCTGACTGTGGGCCGGCTGAGGGATGGTGCTTCCCCCGGGATGCAGGCTGATGGTGCAGCACCGCCCGGACGCTGCCAGGTGCCAAGCACATCCTGGCTCCTAGCGCTGCCGGCCAGAATGACACGTGCACTCTCCTTCCATTGGCCGGAGCAGGTCCTGCAGCCATGCTCCACCTCAGCGGACACAACCTTCAGAGAGAGAGAGAGAGATTTACGAACAGCCCTGATGCTTACCCCAAGCACAGACTCTGGCTCTGTGTACTCACCGGCTGTGCAGCCATGAGCAGGTTCTGGAACTTCCTCATCGTTCAGTTTCTTCAGCTATAGAATGGGGGTAATCCTAACAACTACTGTTTTGGGAGGATCCTCCCCGTTCCGCACTCGGCCCTGTGCCTGGCACACGGCAGGTGCTTGGGGGCTTGGGTGGCTGTCGTCACGGGTTTCCAGCATCACCAGCACTAGTAGAAGACAGGAGAGTGAGAACCGGGTCCTACCCACAAACGCATGCACAAGCGCGCGTGCACACGGGCCTTGCCCCTCTGGTGACAGCGCCCTCCAGCGTCCGCTTACCCCCAGCGCCAGCACCACCCTCAGTCCGCAGGCAGGGACAGCGGGCAGCTCCCATCCTCTGGTGTCCGCACACACGCTGAGTGTCCGCTGGGTCCGGTCACTCACCTACTCCCGGCCTCAGGTGCTACCTCGCTGCAAAACCAGAGCAGCAAACCACCTAATGACCGAGCTCCGGGCCGGATAAGGCCTGCGTTCTCCTTCAGGTCCAGGCCTTTGAATGTCCTTTCCTCTCCAGCTGCCATCGCGCCAGCCCCCAGCAACCTGGGCCATCTCCTGGACTGGTCCTGGGTGGCTCAGGCCTGCACAACCCTCGGCCCGGGAAGAAGAAGAGAAGCGTCAGACACGGCCTGGGCTTCCTCCGCCTTCCTGGCGGCCAGAGACATCTGTTCCTGTGGCTCTCGAGTCAGCACAAAATGTGTCCCAGGGAACGGGGAGCGGGAAGATTATGTAAATTGGCTTGTCTTCGGGGAGAGTTTCTGGCCAGCTCTTAGAGGCCCAGACCCCTCGCTGGGAGGAGGCCCTGGAGGGTCGGTGACCACCATGGCCCTTTGCCTCCTCAGCTGCGTTCCAGGGACCATCAGGCTCTATGAGCGGATCGGGGTTTAGATGATCAAGGGTACAACTCGGGGCCACAGGTCCCGGCCCTGCCTGCTCTCTGCCCGAGCAAGGCTTTACATTCCACTCTGAAAGACAATGTGATTTCCCATCTTTCAAGAGCAAAGCTGCTCACAGGTCTTCACAGCCTTGCAGGCACTGCACCGCTGAACTCTTCCTTCAGCTCATGCACGCAGGCCACTGCCCCCAGCCCAGAGGTATCTACCCTGCAGCCCGTGCCTCCAGGACACGGTTCCGGGAGATCAGACACAGGTCTTGTGAAACGGTGTTACATGGCTCAAGGGTCAGAGGAAGCACAAGAGCATCTAATGACCAGAGCAGATAAAGGAATGTTGTGACGTGTGACTCGGAAGCTTTCTTTGCCCACTCTCCAGCCCCGGGGACGTGGTCCTGGCCTAGGGGACGGCAGACACTTTAGGGGTAACTGGGTCTCCTACCGAGCCAGGGGAAGCAGGCAGCTCCGGAGGCGGGAGAGCGGGCAGGAGGGAATGAGATCGTGCTGGTGCCCAGAAGCCAGGGAGATCTGGGCCTGCACACGGGGCTTCGAGCGCCTCTCCTATGATTCGATTGCACCAAAACTCCCGTTCACATCAAAAGTCGCGTTTGCTGCGTGTCTACCGTGCATCTCGCGTGGGTTCCATTATTTAATGCCCCACTTGCTGCAGCTCTTAGGTGTATGTTGCAAACCTTTCCTCCCAGACCGACAAAGTGAGGCTCGAGGAAGGAACTGCCTGGCACACGGATGGGAGTTGAGCCGGCACGCCCCGTCGGGTCTTCTGAACCCTGCCTCCAGGACTCCACGGCTTTCCTTACAGCCACCCGCCGTGGGGGCCACGGTAAAGCTGTGGAGACGCCAGTCGGATCTTGTCGTTCCTCAGCCTAAGCCCCTTCGATGGCTCCAGGGCCAGAACGAAGTCACGTCCCCCGTGTCTGGCTGACTGCGCCTCCCACCCCGTCCACCGATCGCCGCCGCATCATCTGCACCAGCAGTTAGAAGAGAGCACGCTGAGCGTCTGCCACGGGCCCCATACCTACAAGCACTGTGCGCTCGGCGTCGGTTCATCCTCACGATGAGCCGGTCAGACGGGTACTGCTTTATGGAAGAGGAAGCAGATCCCAGGGCGCTGTGGTGATCTGCCCACGGTCACGCGTCCTGCTGAGTCCGGAGGTCATACTTGGGCAGCGCCGTTCTAGAACAGAAATGCTGAGCTCCCTGGGGTTCCCACGCACAAGAAGCCTTTCAGGTCTCCACGATTTGACTCGTGTCCTTGCTTCTATCAGAAATGCCATTCCTGGGGCGCCGGGGGGGCTGAGTCAGTGAAGTGTCTGCCTTCAGCCCAGGTCATGATCCCAGGGTCCTGGGACTGAGCCCTGCATTGGGCTCCCTGCTCCGCGGGGAGTCTGCTTCTCCCTCTCCCTCTGCCTCCTCACTTGTCACTCTCTCTCTCTCTCGCTCACTCTCTCTCTCAAATAAATGAATAAAATCTTAAAAAAAAAAAAACAAAGAAAGAAATACCATTCCCTTCTTTCTTTCCCATTGATCTTTCCAGACCAGGTTTAGGACTTACCTTTTCCAAGTGTTTTTTCGCCCCGAATTAGATTAGAGTGTTTAAATTGTTCTGCAGCGTGCGGCTATGGCACCCAGTCATCATCTCTATGTTCCGACTTCTCCTCGGGTGTCTGTCTCCCCTCCTGGATTTATAGCAGCTTGAGGACAGGCCGCACCATCCACCTTTGTTGGTCCAACCTGAGAGAGAGAGGAGAACGCACTTCGCCTCTGCTCTCCATCATTGCTTCCCCTCTCTTTATAGCATAGCTTCTGCATTGCTGTTTTTAATGTCGGTCCTCACCCGCGTTCTCAGGCCGCTTGGCCCACTTCTGGCCTCTGTCCCCATCACTCCACCAAGGTCACCGGCGACCTCCTCATATGGCCCTGCCCTCGCGCAGCCACGGACACGCCGACCACCTCTCCCCACCTGCACTCTTTCCCCTTGGCTCCCAGGACCCCACATCCCCGGGTTTCTCTTGTCCGTCCTTCAGAGCCTCCTCTGCGGGCTCCCCGCCCTCCAAACCCTGCAGTGTCCCCAGCTCCGGTCCTTGGATCTCCTCTTTTCTGACCCACACTCATGCACGTGTTAGGTGACCTCATCCAGTCTCATGGCTTTAAATACCATCTATATGCTAATGACTCCTGCTAATCTCCTTCCTGCTCGGAATATTCTCTCCTGAATTCCACATTCCATCATCTGAGTCCTTACGGGCTCTCCACTCAGTGCCCAGCACACACCTCAAGTTTAGCGTTAAGTCCGAGCCGAAGCTCCTGACCTTCCCCGGTGCCCCCCACCCGGGCCCACCCAGGCCTGCTCCGTCTGCCTCCCTTCCTGCCTCCGTGCACGACAGCACCTCAAGCTCCTCAAGCTCCAGCGAAGCCTGGCCCTGAGGGTCCCCCTGCTGTCTCTGTCACCCCTCACACCCAACCCGGCAATGACACCCGGCTGTCCTTCCTTCAAAACAAGTCCAGGGTCCATCCCTCCCCAGCACGCCCCTGCTCTGCCTCCCCAAGTGATTCTTATCCGATTGCTAGGTGGCTTCCCCTCTGGCCTCCCTGCTCTGCCTGTTTCCCACGGCAGCCAAATGTTCCTGTTCCTGTATCATTCTCATTCCTCAGCTCAAAACCCTCCACTGGCAACACATCATGTTGATATTAAAAGCTCCGAGCCTTTGCAGTGATCCCTCAGGCCCCAGGGGCCTGATCCCTGCCTCCTACACTCTCCTCCTTGCTGTTCCTCAAACACTTTGGACATGCTCCCACCCTCCAGCCTCTGCACCTGCTGGACCCTCTTTGGAAAGCTCTCCCCAGATCTACGCATGTCTGACTCCCTCCCCCCTTCACATCTGTATTAAATGTCACCTCCTCAGAGCGACATCTTTCCCTGGCAAACCCATCCCCCCCAACATTTCCTGCTCCCCTTTCTGCTTTATCTCTTTTGGACTTATCATTACTCAATGTACTCTGTACTTTATTTAGTCATAATATTGCTTATTTCCCCTCCATGAAGGTAGGCTGTACTTGTCTGTGTCTATCCCTGCTGTTTCTCTAATACCCGGTGCAATACTTAGCACACAGTAGGCACTCCCTAAATACTGACTGGATGAACGAATGGATCTCTGTAACCCCAGCACCTAGACGCTCTGTAAGCATCTGCTGAAACGAGTTCTGCCAGTCCCCTATGCCGTGGTGTTTCCTTGTTGGCCACAAGTTTTGCTGATTCCCACCGCATCAGATGCCACTCTGTTCACACGGAAATACAGAAACATAGCCCTGAGGCAAAGAGAAAGAGAAATGACTTCTGTGTTCTCCCATATATGTGCATTGCAATGCCTCCGTCCCATCCATCAGAGCGGAGAGGAGCCCTTGACTGGAATGTACTTCACTTACAAATAGAAGAAACAGCATGAAAACCAGCTACTTGATGA
This sequence comes from Callorhinus ursinus, assembly GCF_003265705.2. Taxonomy (NCBI): domain Eukaryota; kingdom Metazoa; phylum Chordata; class Mammalia; order Carnivora; family Otariidae; genus Callorhinus; species Callorhinus ursinus. The sequence goes on from NW_027397150.1 coordinate 292,231, forward strand.
GCAAAGTTCTGGAAAATGCTCTCTTCAGGAAGAGAGAGGCAGTTTCTTGCTCACCTGGGAGGAAATTTCTGGTTTATTGTGTTTCCCTCCAAAGTTATGGCTTTCCAATCCTGCCGGAAGCCACCAAGGGAGCACTGCCTTTCAGAGCTGGGCTTCCAATTCTGAAAAATTAATTTTAAATAGAGACACATTACACGTCCCTGCAGGGCACTTCACAGGAAAGTGCTACTTAGACTCGACTTGGCTGCCAAGTCTGCCAGGGCTGGGCACTGCTGGTCGCTGGCTCTGTGTCCCACGAGCCGGTCCCCACAGGCCCAGTCCGGCTCCCAGCTCCCCTCCCTCCCGGGGTCTCCACACACAGCCCGGACTTCTCCCGCTCCTCAACAGTCAGGTACATCGCACAGATGGGCATCGAATGCCAGCTTTTTACCTTGCACCATGCTAGGTACCGGGAGAGGAAATGAGGGCAGAACGAGTATCCCAGCCTTTCATTCATTAGAATCGGAGAAGGTCCATTACAGAATCCCTCAAGGGCCATAGCTTCACGAGTCCACGTTTCCTGAGCGCAGCACTGAGCCCGCACCGCGCACAGGTGAGCAGACGATACAAACACACACGCATTCGACAGGTTGGGTAGTAAGGAAAGGCGTTGGATGCAGGCGAGCCGAGAGGCGCTTGCTGTGGCTGCGATAACACACAGTCGGGCTCAGGGCCATCGCTGCCTCCTCCGTGCTGTGGGTAAGTTTACTAGGTCTCCTCACCTGTAGAACGGGAATAAGGGCCCTCTCCCACCTGCTTCACGGGCTATTGTTGGTAAGGATGAATGTGGCATCCTTCCCGTCTCTGTTACCTCTGGTACAGCTTCTGCTAGGAGACACGATCATTGTTCCGGGAAGGGAGAGGCCAGCGTGAGCACTCCCAGAAGGCTTCTTGGAGGAGGCAGGCCTCACCTGGAGCCTGGGATGCTGGGATCCTCTGCTAACTTTTCCCATCTGCAGTTGGACCGCTGACAGCCGTGGCCAGTGAACTGTCTATACCACCAGTCTGCTGATTAATATCCTCGTTATGGTACAGGTCGCTCCCCTGATTCTCACCTCCAAACACCGCCAATGGCCTCAGTGGGACACCCTGTTGCTCCTCAGTGCCTCTCAAGGGCCTGCTCGGAGCAGCCTGCATTCTGGCCATGCGGCTGTCCTGGAGGTTCCCCGCGCTCACACGTCTGGGTGTGCACCTGCTCTTCTCTGCAGATGAGGTACTGGCAGGTACTCTATCCCCCCATCTCACGTCTGGTCCATCTACAAGACGGGACTCAAGAACCGCCTCCTCTAGGAAGTCTTCCCTCAATCTGTGGCACTCTGTCACAGAGCAATAGATAACTAATACAGAGCAGGAAACAATGGATCACCAGGGTGATCAATTATAGCCCATTTCTCGGGGAGTCTCTCCTGGGAGAGGTCTTGAACCAGCAAAGCAGCATCAAAGGCAGGTGTCTAGCGTGGGCTTCTGTGGGTTCTTCTGGGCAGAAGCCTCCACGCAGCAGAGCCGCTACCAGCCCCCAGCACGTGGAAACCCTCCCAGGGCCGGAGACCGCAGCTCCTGCCCGCTGTCGGTCCTTGCTGCCCGCCCTCCCGCCTCACCTTGCTCAGGTGTGGGGAAACAGCCCAGGGTTCCTCTCGGGGGAGGGGTCAGATAAACCATGTCCTAATCACGTAATGACGTAACGACGTACCACGCAGCTGCTGAAGTAAAAAGAGGAGCCACCTCAGTGTTGTGGTGGGACGCCTCCTAGAGACATAGTTAAGTGGAAAAAAGCGAGGGGAAAACAGAGCATGCGCCTTTTGCATAAGAAAGGAGGAATTAGAACCCGTGCATTTGTGGGGCTTGTAGAAGCTGGGAAGATACAGCAAAAGCTAATTCATTGTCCCCGCTAAGAGTTGGGGCAGGGGGAGGGGCAGGGGGAATGAAGGTGGTGACACTGAGCGTCCTCAATAGTGTCCTGTCATACTGTTTTTTTGAACCTATTCAAAACAGATTAATGACACTGAAGAGCCAGAAGTGTGCAACAGATGGCCCCCCAGTCGCAGAGAGAGAAGCGTGAGGCCAGATGGGGTAGTGGACCAGGAGGGTGACATCCTGTGTTCAGGTGACATTTGCTAGGAGACCGAGGCCTGTGTGACAGTGACTTCTGAGAGGCCCTCAGTATGGGGTGGAGGGCGGGTGGGAAACACGAAGGAGGTGTTAGGAATTGTTTGTGCAGCCGAGTTTGGGGGAGTCACGGGGTCCGGTTTAGGGCAGCCCTGTTACCTGCAGGATGTGGGGACAGGCTGGTCTCACGGGGAAGGTGTTATGGGCTGGACCATGTCCCCCAAATTCATATGTGGAAGTCCTAACCCCAGTACCTCAGACTGTGACTGTGTATGGAAATAAGGTCTTTAAGGAGATAATTAAGTTAAAATGAGATCATTTGGGGGGTGGGCCCTAATCCGATAGGGCTGGTGTGTTTCTAAGAGGAGTTTAGGACACACAGGCACAGAGGGAGTCCCCGTGAAGGCCCGGAGGAGACAGCTATTTGCAAGCCGAGGAGTGTGGCCTCAGAAGAAACCCATCTTGCCGACACTTGGCTCTGGGACTTGTAGCCTCCGGGGCTGTGAGCAATGCTAGGGCCACGGGTGCATGAACCTCGGCTATGGCCACCCTGGCCAACTAGCATGGGTGACTGGAGGACAAGGAGGTCAGCTTTGAGAAGAAGGGGTGAGGACGGGGGGGAAGGCGGGCAAGGTGGGGAAGAGGTGGTATGGGGGGAGTCCCAGCACTGGGGGATCCTGGGAGAAAAGGAAGAGGGAGGGCACCAATGAGGGCTGGAGGAACCCGTGCGGAAGGGACGATTGCCCGGGCAGAAGGTAGCAAGTCTCTGCTTTCTCTCCTGAAATCCCATTTCCCCTGGGCCAGGCTTCCCAGAGCCATTCTCTCAGTGTCCCTCTGTTCTGTGGGGAGAAGGCTGCACAGAGCTGTCCCGGCCCCTCCCCACCATCTGACGGCCCATTGTGCCCACGGTGCTGGTGGGGCACCCTGACGGGAGGTTCTCCTGCTCCCCTACACCTGGGGAAGGGACAGCAGGCCTTCAGCCTCGGAAGGGGCGGTGGGCAGACAGCAGGCCCAGGAGGGGGCAGCCACCGGGGAAGTGGACACAGGTGGGCGGGCGGGGAGGTGCTGGGCAGCCGGGAATTGGGAATTCGCTGGGCCCCAGGAGCTGTTTCCTGGCCCCTACCACCCAGCCCTGTGGCGGCTGGGCCCACGCCCTCCCAGCCCCAGGCCTTTGTGGCTCCAGTTTTCCAGTTAATGAAACGGAGGGAGGCGGCACCACCTCAGCTGCCCCTGGTGAGGCTGCGCTGCCAAAGGCAACTCGTCCAGAGGCTGCAGCCTGTGCCCCAGGCCGCCCAGGTCACACCTGCCAATTGTGGCCCACCTGTGCAGGTGAAGGGGCCTGGTGGCAGCTGGTGCTGGGGGCAGGGGAGGGAAAGGAAAACCTAATGCTGCCCCTGCTGTTTGCAAGCTGTGTGTTCCCCAGCAAGTCATCCAACCTCTCTGAGTGTAAGAGGAGCTCGGGAGTCTGGGAACCCTGCTCCTCCCTGCAGGGCAGGAAGGTGAGGGCAACAGGACTTAGGTCAGGACAAATAGAGAGGAAACAAGCTTCTCTTGCATCCAGACTTGCCAGCCTCCCAGCTGAGCAACAGTGGGCAGGTTACCTAACATCCCGGGGGACTTTTTTCCTTCATCTGTATAAACGGAGGAAACAAGAAGTTACTAGAGGGGTAAATGAGATAAATTATAGCAAAGTCTTGGAATAAAGCAGGCACAGAGCAAACTCCAGGAAAAGTGCTGCCATCACCATCATCACCATCATCACCACCACCACTATCACCATCATCACCACCATCACCATCACCACCACCATCACCACCATCATCATCACAATCATCACCATCATCACCATCACCATCATCATCATCACCATCACCATCATCATCATCACTGTCATCATCACCCCAGTCACCATCATCACCGTCACCACCACAACCATCACCACCACCATCATCATCACCATCACCACCACAGCCATCACCACCATCACCACCACCACGATCACCACCATCATCATCACGATCATTACCACCACAACCATCACCACACCATCACCAC